>NC_133549.1:86524662-86883146 GCF_048773025.1 Camelus bactrianus | reverse complement strand
GAAAGAACTTATCTCCACATGCTGATTTCTGAGAGATATAAGTGTGGGAAAGCCGTCCTTCACGTAGCATGTTGGGAAAACAAAGTACGTTTTCAGTTGCAAACTACAAACCGTACATATATATATGGGAAGGTACTTTCTCCAAATCGGTTTTACAGTGAAATTGCAGGAAATTCAAACCGGCACTACGAAACAGACTGAGAAAACAGAGTAAGAGTTTATCCTGCAAACATATCTCTTTGTGCTAGATGAACGAACGTCTCTCCACATGCTCAATTCTGAGAGATAAGTGTGTCTGAAAGCCGTCCTTCAACTATCTTGTTGGGAACTCAAAGTTTCTTTTCAGTTGCAAACTACAATCTATAAATATATATGGAGTGGTACAAGCTCCAACTCGGTTTTACAGTGAAATCTGCAGGAACTTCAAACCGGCAATAGGAAACAGACTGAGAAACCAGAGTAAAGTTTCTCCTGCAACTTTTTCCGTTTGTGCTAGATGAACAAATATCTCTCCAAATGCTCAGGTCTGAGAGATAATTGTAGTGAAAGTCGTCCTTCACCTAGCTTGCTGGGAATACAAAGTTTCTTTTCAGCTGCAATCTACACTCCATACATACATATGGGTTTGTACTAGCTTCAACTCGGTTTTACAGTGAATACTGCAGGAACTTCAAACCGGCACTAGTAAACAGACTGAGAAACCAGAGTAAAAGTGTCTCATGCAACCCGTTCCCTTTGTGATAGATGAACGAACGTCTATCCACGTGCTCAGTTCTAAGAGATAAGTGTGTGTGAAAGTCGTCCTTCAAATTGCTTGTTGGGAACACAAAGATTCTTTTCAGTAACAAACTACACTCCATACACATATATGGGTAGGTACTACATCCAACTCTGTTTTACAGTGAAAAATGCAGAAACTTCAAATCGAGACTAGGAAACAGACTGATATACCAGAGTAAAAGTTTCACATGCAGCCCGTTAACTTTGTGCTAGATGAACGAACGTCTCTCCACATGCTCAGTTCTGAGAAATAAGTGTGTGTGAAAGCCGCCCTTCACCTAGCTTTTTGGGAACACAAAGTTCCCTTCCAGATGCAAATTACACTCCATACATATATATGGGGAGGTACTAGCTCCAACTCAGTTTTACAGTGAAAACTGCAGTAACTTCAAAATGTCACTAAGAAACAGACTGAGAAACAGGGTAAAAGTTTCTCCTGCAAACCGATCCCTTTTTGCTAGATGAACGAATATCCCTCCACATGCTCAGTTCTCAGAGATAAGTGTGTGTGAAAGCCGTCCTTCCCATCACTTGTTGTTAACACAAAGGTTCTTTTCAGTTGCACACTACACTCCTTAAATATATATGGGGAATTACAAGCACCAACTCGATTTTACAGTGAAAACTGCAGGGAATTCAAACAGGCACTAGAAAACAGACTGAGAAACCAGAGTAAATTTTACTCCTGCAACCCGGTCCCTTTGTGCTAGATGAACGAACGTCTCTCGACATGCTCAGTTCTGAGGGATGTATGTGTGTGAAAGCCGTACTTCACCTAGCTTGTTGGGAACACAATGATTCTTTTAAGTTGGAAACTACAATCCATAAATATATATGGGGAGGTACTAGCTCCAACAATCATTTAAAGGGAAAACTGCAGGAACTTCAAACCGGCAATAGGAAACAGATTGAGAAAACAGAGTAAAAGTTTCTCCGGCAAACCGTTCAGTTTGTGCTACATGAATGAACGTCTCTACACATGCTCAGTTCTGAGATATACATGTGTGTGAAAACCGTCCTTCACATTGCTTGTTGGGAACACAAAGTTCCTCTTCATGTGCAATCTACCCTGTATAATTATATATGGGGAGGAACGAGCTCTTACTCGGTTTTACTGTGAAAACTGCAGGAATTTGAAACCGGCACTAGGAAACAGAATGAGAAACCTGAGTAATAATTTCTCCTGCAAACCGTTCCTTTTCTGCTGGATGAACGAAAGTCTCTCCAAATGCTCAGTTCTGAGAGATAAGTGTGTGTGAAAGCCGTCTTTCAACTAGTTTGTTGGCAACACAATGTTCCTTTTCATTTGCAAACTACACTTCATAAATATATGGGGCGGTATTAGCTCCACCTCGGTTTTACAGTGAAAACTGCAGGAACTTCAAACCGGCACTACGAAAAAGACTGAGAAACCAGAGTAATAGTTTCTCCTGCATCAGTTCCATTTGTGCTAGATGAACGAACGTCTCTCCACATGCTAAGTTCTGAGAGATAAGTGTGTGGGAAAGCCGTCCTTCACCTAGCTTGTTGGGAACACAAAGATTCTTTTCATTTGCATACTACACTCCATAAATATATATGGGGAAGTTCTAGCTCCAACTCGCTTTTACAGTGAAAACTGCAGGAACTTCAAAACGGCACTAGGAAACAGAATGAGAAACCAGAGTAAAAGTTTCAACTGCAAAACTTTCCCTTTGTGCTAGATAAACGAACGTCTCTGTACATGCTCAGTTCTGAGAGATAATTGTGTGTGAAAGCCGTCCTTCACCTAGCTTTTTGGGAACACAAAGTTTCTTTTCAGTTGCCAAATACACCCCATAGAGATATATGGGGTGGTACTAGCTCCAACTCGAGTTTACTGTGAAAAGTGCAGGAACTTCAAAACGGCACTAAGAAACAGACTGAGAATCCAGAGTAAAAGATTCTATTGCAACCCATTCCCATTGCGCTAGATGAACGAAAGTCTCTCAACATGCTAAGTCCTGTGAGATAAGTGTGTGTGAAAGCCATCCTTAACCTAGCTAGTTGGGAACACAAAGTTCCTTTAGAGTTGCAAACTACAATCCATAACTATATATGGGTGGTACCAACTCGAACTCTTTTTTACATTGAAAACTGCAGGAACTTCAAAACGGCACTATTAAACAGACTGAGAAACTAGTGTAAAAGTTTTTCCTTCAATCCGTTCCCTTTGTGCTAGATGAACGAACGTCTCTCCACATGTTCATTTCTAAGAGATAAGTGTGTGTGAAAGCCGTCCTTCACCTAGCTTGTTTCGAACAGCAAAGATCCTTTACAGTTGAAAACTAAACTCCATAAATATATATGGGGAGGTACGAGCTCCAAATCGGTTTTACAGTGAAAACTGCAGGAACTTCAATCCCGCACTAGGAAACAGATTGAGAAACCAGAGAAAAAGTTTCTCCTGCAAACTGTTTCCATTGTGCTAGATGAAAGAACTTATCTCCACATGCTGATTTCTGAGAGATATAAGTGTGGGAAAGCCGTCCTTCACGTAGCATGTTGGGAAAACAAAGTACGTTTTCAGTTGCAAACTACAAACCGTACATATATATATGGGAAGGTACTTTCTCCAAATCGGTTTTACAGTGAAATTGCAGGAAATTCAAACCGGCACTACGAAACAGACTGAGAAAACAGAGTAAGAGTTTATCCTGCAAACATATCTCTTTGTGCTAGATGAACGAACGTCTCTCCACATGCTCAATTCTGAGAGATAAGTGTGTCTGAAAGCCGTCCTTCACCTATCTTGTTGGGAACTCAAAGTTTCTTTTCAGTTGCAAACTACAATCTATAAATATATATGGAGTGGTACAAGCTCCAACTCGGTTTTACAGTGAAATCTGCAGGAACTTCAAACCGGCAATAGGAAACAGACTGAGAAACCAGAGTAAAGTTTCTCCTGCAACTTTTTCCGTTTGTGCTAGATGAAGAAACATCTCTCCAAATGCTCAGTTCTGAGAGATAATTGTAGTGAAAGTCGTCCTTCACCTAGCTTGCTGGGAATACAAAGTTTCTTTTCAGCTGCAATCTACACTCCATACATACATATGGGTTGGTACTAGCTCCAACTCGGTTTTACAGTGAAAACTGCAGGAACTTCAAACCGGCACTAGTAAACAGACTGAGAAACCAGAGTAAAAGTGTCTCATGCAACCCGTTCCGTTTGTGATAGATGAACGAACGTCTATCCACGTGCTCAGTTCTAAGAGATAAGTGTGTGTGAAAGTCGTCCTTCAAATTGCTTGTTGGGAACACAAAGATTCTTTTCAGTAACAAACTACACTCCATACACATATATGGGTAGGTACTACATCCAACTCTGTTTTACAGTGAAATATGCAGAAACTTCAAATCGAGACTTGGAAACAGACTGATATACCAGAGTAAAAGTTTCACCTGCAACCCGTTCACTTTGTGCTAGATGAACGAACGTCTCTCCACATGCTCAGTTCTGAGAGATAAGTGTGTGTGAAAGCCGCCCTTCACCTAGCTTTTTGGGAACACAAAGTTCCCTTCCAGATGCAAATTACACTCCATACATATATATGGGGAGGTACTAGCTCCAACTCAGTTTTACAGTGAAAACTGCAGTAACTTCAAAACGTCACTAAGAAACAGACTGAGAAACAGAGTAAAAGTTTCTCCTGCAAACCGATCCCTTTTTGCTAGATGAACGAATATCCCTCCACATGCTCAGTTCTCAGAGATAAGTGTGTGTGAAAGCCGTCCTTCCCATCACTTGTTGTTAACACAAAGGTTCTTTTCAGTTGCACACTACACTCCTTAAATATATATGGGGAATTACAAGCACCAACTCGATTTTACAGTGAAAACTGCAGGGAATTCAAACAGGCACTAGAAAACAGACTGAGAAACCAGAGTAAATTTTACTCCTGCAACCCGGTCCCTTTGTGCTAGATGAACGAACGTCTCTCGACATGCTCAGTTCTGAGGGATGTATGTGTGTGAAAGCCGTACTTCACCTAGCTTGTTGGGAACACAATGATTCTTTTAAGTTGGAAACTACAATCCATAAATATATATGGGGAGGTACTAGCTCCAACAATCATTTAAAGGGAAAACTGCAGGAACTTCAAACCGGCAATAGGAAACAGATTGAGAAAACAGAGTAAATGTTTCTCCGGCAAACCGTTCAGTTTGTGCTACATGAATGAACGTCTCTACACATGCTCAGTTCTGAGATATACATGTGTGTGAAAACCGTCCTTCACATTGCTTGTTGGGAACACAAAGTTCCTCTTCATGTGCAATCTACCCTGTATAATTATATATGGGGAGGAACGAGCTCTTACTCGGTTTTACTGTGAAAACTGCAGGAATTTGAAACCGGCACTAGGAAACAGAATGAGAAACCTGAGTAATAATTTCTCCTGCAAACCGTTCCTTTTCTGCTGGATGAACGAAAGTCTCTCCAAATGCTCAGTTCTGAGAGATAAGTGTGTGTGAAAGCCGTCTTTCAACTAGCTTGTTGGCAACACAATGTTCCTTTTCATTTGCAAACTACACTTCATAAATATATGGGGTGGTATTAGCTCCACCTCGGTTTTACAGTGAAAACTGCAGGAACTTCAAACCGGCACTACGAAAAAGACTGAGAAACCAGAGTAATAGTTTCTCCTGCATCAGTTCCATTTGTGCTAGATGAACGAACGTCTCTCCACATGCTCAGTTCTTAGAGATAACTGTGTCTGAAAGCCGCCCTTCAACTAGCATGTTGGGAACACAAAGTTCCTATTCAGTTGCAAACTTCTATCCATACATATATATGGGGAAGTACTAAATCCAACTCCGTTTTACAGTGAAAAATGCAGGAACTTCAAACCGGCACTAGGAAACAGACTGAGAAAGCTGAGTAAAATATCTCCTGCAAACCGTTCCCTTTTTCCTAGATGAAAGAAAGTCTCTCCACATGCTCATTTCTCAGAGATAAATGTGTGTGAAAGGCGCTCTTAACCTAGTTTGTTGGGAACAAAGTTCCTTTTCATTTGCAAACCACTCTCCATAATTACATATGGGGAGGTACCAACTACACCCCTTTTTCACAGTGAAAACTGCAGGAACTTCAAACCGGCACTAGGAAACAGACTGAGAAACGAGAGTAAAAATTTCTCCTGCAAACCGTTCCCGTTGTGGTAGATGAACGAACGTCTCTCCACATGCTAAGTTCTGAGAGATAAGTGTGTGGGAAAGCCGTCCTTCACCTAGCTTGTTGGGAACACAAAGATTCTTTTCATTTGCATACTACACTCCATAAATATATATGGGGAAGTTCTAGCTCCAACTCGCTTTTACAGTGAAAACTGCAGGAACTTCAAAACGGCACTAGGAAACAGAATGAGAAACCAGAGTAAAAGTTTCAACTGCAAAACTTTCCCTTTGTGCTAGATAAACGAACGTCTCTGTACATGCTCAGTTCTGAGAGATAATTGTGTGTGAAAGCCGTCCTTCACCTAGCTTTTTGGGAACACAAAGTTTCTTTTCAGTTGCCAAATACACCCCATAGAGATATATGGGGTGGTACTAGCTCCAACTCGAGTTTACTGTGAAAAGTGCAGGAACTTCAAAACGGCACTAAGAAACAGACTGAGAATCCAGAGTAAAAGATTCTATTGCAACCCATTCCCATTGCGCTAGATGAACGAAAGTCTCTCAACATGCTAAGTCCTGTGAGATAAGTGTGTGTGAAAGCCGTCCTTAACCTAGCTAGTTGGGAACACAAAGTTCCTTTAGAGTTGCAAACTACAATCCATAACTATATATGGGTGGTACCAACTCGAACTCTTTTTTACATTGAAAACTGCAGGAACTTCAAAACGGCACTATTAAACAGACTGAGAAACTAGTGTAAAAGTTTTTCCTTCAATCCGTTCCCTTTGTGCTAGATGAACGAACGTCTCTCCACATGTTCATTTCTAAGAGATAAGTGTGTGTGAAAGCCGTCCTTCACCTAGCTTGTTTCGAACAGCAAAGATCCTTTACAGTTGAAAACTAAACTCCATAAATATATATGGGGAGGTACGAGCTCCAAATCGGTTTTACAGTGAAAACTGCAGGAACTTCAATCCCGCACTAGGAAACAGATTGAGAAACCAGAGAAAAAGTTTCTCCTGCAAACTGTTTCCATTGTGCTAGATGAAAGAACTTATCTCCACATGCTGATTTCTGAGAGATATAAGTGTGGGAAAGCCGTCCTTCACGTAGCATGTTGGGAAAACAAAGTACGTTTTCAGTTGCAAACTACAAACCGTACATATATATATGGGAAGGTACTTTCTCCAAATCGGTTTTACAGTGAAATTGCAGGAAATTCAAACCGGCACTACGAAACAGACTGAGAAAACAGAGTAAGAGTTTATCCTGCAAACATATCTCTTTGTGCTAGATGAACGAACGTCTCTCCACATGCTCAATTCTGAGAGATAAGTGTGTCTGAAAGCCGTCCTTCACCTATCTTGTTGGGAACTCAAAGTTTCTTTTCAGTTGCAAACTACAATCTATAAATATATATGGAGTGGTACAAGCTCCAACTCGGTTTTACAGTGAAATCTGCAGGAACTTCAAACCGGCAATAGGAAACAGACTGAGAAACCAGAGTAAAGTTTCTCCTGCAACTTTTTCCGTTTGTGCTAGATGAAGAAACATCTCTCCAAATGCTCAGTTCTGAGAGATAATTGTAGTGAAAGTCGTCCTTCACCTAGCTTGCTGGGAATACAAAGTTTCTTTTCAGCTGCAATCTACACTCCATACATACATATGGGTTGGTACTAGCTCCAACTCGGTTTTACAGTGAAAACTGCAGGAACTTCAAACCGGCACTAGTAAACAGACTGAGAAACCAGAGTAAAAGTGTCTCATGCAACCCGTTCCGTTTGTGATAGATGAACGAACGTCTATCCACGTGCTCAGTTCTAAGAGATAAGTGTGTGTGAAAGTCGTCCTTCAAATTGCTTGTTGGGAACACAAAGATTCTTTTCAGTAACAAACTACACTCCATACACATATATGGGTAGGTACTACATCCAACTCTGTTTTACAGTGAAATATGCAGAAACTTCAAATCGAGACTTGGAAACAGACTGATATACCAGAGTAAAAGTTTCACCTGCAACCCGTTCACTTTGTGCTAGATGAACGAACGTCTCTCCACATGCTCAGTTCTGAGAGATAAGTGTGTGTGAAAGCCGCCCTTCACCTAGCTTTTTGGGAACACAAAGTTCCCTTCCAGATGCAAATTACACTCCATACATATATATGGGGAGGTACTAGCTCCAACTCAGTTTTACAGTGAAAACTGCAGTAACTTCAAAACGTCACTAAGAAACAGACTGAGAAACAGAGTAAAAGTTTCTCCTGCAAACCGATCCCTTTTTGCTAGATGAACGAATATCCCTCCACATGCTCAGTTCTCAGAGATAAGTGTGTGTGAAAGCCGTCCTTCCCATCACTTGTTGTTAACACAAAGGTTCTTTTCAGTTGCACACTACACTCCTTAAATATATATGGGGAATTACAAGCACCAACTCGATTTTACAGTGAAAACTGCAGGGAATTCAAACAGGCACTAGAAAACAGACTGAGAAACCAGAGTAAATTTTACTCCTGCAACCCGGTCCCTTTGTGCTAGATGAACGAACGTCTCTCGACATGCTCAGTTCTGAGGGATGTATGTGTGTGAAAGCCGTACTTCACCTAGCTTGTTGGGAACACAATGATTCTTTTAAGTTGGAAACTACAATCCATAAATATATATGGGGAGGTACTAGCTCCAACAATCATTTAAAGGGAAAACTGCAGGAACTTCAAACCGGCAATAGGAAACAGATTGAGAAAACAGAGTAAATGTTTCTCCGGCAAACCGTTCAGTTTGTGCTACATGAATGAACGTCTCTACACATGCTCAGTTCTGAGATATACATGTGTGTGAAAACCGTCCTTCACATTGCTTGTTGGGAACACAAAGTTCCTCTTCATGTGCAATCTACCCTGTATAATTATATATGGGGAGGAACGAGCTCTTACTCGGTTTTACTGTGAAAACTGCAGGAATTTGAAACCGGCACTAGGAAACAGAATGAGAAACCTGAGTAATAATTTCTCCTGCAAACCGTTCCTTTTCTGCTGGATGAACGAAAGTCTCTCCAAATGCTCAGTTCTGAGAGATAAGTGTGTGTGAAAGCCGTCTTTCAACTAGCTTGTTGGCAACACAATGTTCCTTTTCATTTGCAAACTACACTTCATAAATATATGGGGTGGTATTAGCTCCACCTCGGTTTTACAGTGAAAACTGCAGGAACTTCAAACCGGCACTACGAAAAAGACTGAGAAACCAGAGTAATAGTTTCTCCTGCATCAGTTCCATTTGTGCTAGATGAACGAACGTCTCTCCACATGCTCAGTTCTTAGAGATAACTGTGTCTGAAAGCCGCCCTTCAACTAGCATGTTGGGAACACAAAGTTCCTATTCAGTTGCAAACTTCTATCCATACATATATATGGGGAAGTACTAAATCCAACTCCGTTTTACAGTGAAAAATGCAGGAACTTCAAACCGGCACTAGGAAACAGACTGAGAAAGCTGAGTAAAATATCTCCTGCAAACCGTTCCCTTTTTCCTAGATGAAAGAAAGTCTCTCCACATGCTCATTTCTCAGAGATAAATGTGTGTGAAAGGCGCTCTTAACCTAGTTTGTTGGGAACAAAGTTCCTTTTCATTTGCAAACCACTCTCCATAATTACATATGGGGAGGTACCAACTACACCCCTTTTTCACAGTGAAAACTGCAGGAACTTCAAACCGGCACTAGGAAACAGACTGAGAAACGAGAGTAAAAATTTCTCCTGCAAACCGTTCCCGTTGTGGTAGATGAACGAACGTCTCTCCACATGCTAAGTTCTGAGAGATAAGTGTGTGGGAAAGCCGTCCTTCACCTAGCTTGTTGGGAACACAAAGATTCTTTTCATTTGCATACTACACTCCATAAATATATATGGGGAAGTTCTAGCTCCAACTCGCTTTTACAGTGAAAACTGCAGGAACTTCAAAACGGCACTAGGAAACAGAATGAGAAACCAGAGTAAAAGTTTCAACTGCAAAACTTTCCCTTTGTGCTAGATAAACGAACGTCTCTGTACATGCTCAGTTCTGAGAGATAATTGTGTGTGAAAGCCGTCCTTCACCTAGCTTTTTGGGAACACAAAGTTTCTTTTCAGTTGCCAAATACACCCCATAGAGATATATGGGGTGGTACTAGCTCCAACTCGAGTTTACTGTGAAAAGTGCAGGAACTTCAAAACGGCACTAAGAAACAGACTGAGAATCCAGAGTAAAAGATTCTATTGCAACCCATTCCCATTGCGCTAGATGAACGAAAGTCTCTCAACATGCTAAGTCCTGTGAGATAAGTGTGTGTGAAAGCCGTCCTTAACCTAGCTAGTTGGGAACACAAAGTTCCTTTAGAGTTGCAAACTACAATCCATAACTATATATGGGTGGTACCAACTCGAACTCTTTTTTACATTGAAAACTGCAGGAACTTCAAAACGGCACTATTAAACAGACTGAGAAACTAGTGTAAAAGTTTTTCCTTCAATCCGTTCCCTTTGTGCTAGATGAACGAACGTCTCTCCACATGTTCATTTCTAAGAGATAAGTGTGTGTGAAAGCCGTCCTTCACCTAGCTTGTTTCGAACAGCAAAGATCCTTTACAGTTGAAAACTAAACTCCATAAATATATATGGGGAGGTACGAGCTCCAAATCGGTTTTACAGTGAAAACTGCAGGAACTTCAATCCCGCACTAGGAAACAGATTGAGAAACCAGAGAAAAAGTTTCTCCTGCAAACTGTTTCCATTGTGCTAGATGAAAGAACTTATCTCCACATGCTGATTTCTGAGAGATATAAGTGTGGGAAAGCCGTCCTTCACGTAGCATGTTGGGAAAACAAAGTACGTTTTCAGTTGCAAACTACAAACCGTACATATATATATGGGAAGGTACTTTCTCCAAATCGGTTTTACAGTGAAATTGCAGGAAATTCAAACCGGCACTACGAAACAGACTGAGAAAACAGAGTAAGAGTTTCTCCTGCAAACATATCTCTTTGTGCTAGATGAACGAACGTCTCTCCACATGCTCAATTCTGAGAGATAAGTGTGTCTGAAAGCCGTCCTTCACCTAGCTTGTTGGGAACTCAAAGTTTCTTTTCAGTTGCAAACTACAATCTATAAATATATATGGAGTGGTACAAGCTCCAACTCGGTTTTACAGTGAAATCTGCAGGAACTTCAAACCGGCAATAGGAAACAGACTGAGAAACCAGAGTAAAGTTTCTCCTGCAACTTTTTCCGTTTGTGCTAGATGAAGAAACATCTCTCCAAATGCTCAGTTCTGAGAGATAATTGTAGTGAAAGTCGTCCTTCACCTAGCTTGCTGGGAATACAAAGTTTCTTTTCAGCTGCAATCTACACTCCATACATACATATGGGTTGGTACTAGCTCCAACTCGGTTTTACAGTGAAAACTGCAGGAACTTCAAACCGGCACTAGTAAACAGACTGAGAAACCAGAGTAAAAGTGTCTCATGCAACCCGTTCCGTTTGTGATAGATGAACGAACGTCTATCCACGTGCTCAGTTCTAAGAGATAAGTGTGTGTGAAAGTCGTCCTTCAAATTGCTTGTTGGGAACACAAAGATTCTTTTCAGTAACAAACTACACTCCATACACATATATGGGTAGGTACTACATCCAACTCTGTTTTACAGTGAAATATGCAGAAACTTCAAATCGAGACTTGGAAACAGACTGATATACCAGAGTAAAAGTTTCACCTGCAACCCGTTCACTTTGTGCTAGATGAACGAACGTCTCTCCACATGCTCAGTTCTGAGAGATAAGTGTGTGTGAAAGCCGCCCTTCACCTAGCTTTTTGGGAACACAAAGTTCCCTTCCAGATGCAAATTACACTCCATACATATATATGGGGAGGTACTAGCTCCAACTCAGTTTTACAGTGAAAACTGCAGTAACTTCAAAACGTCACTAAGAAACAGACTGAGAAACAGAGTAAAAGTTTCTCCTGCAAACCGATCCCTTTTTGCTAGATGAACGAATATCCCTCCACATGCTCAGTTCTCAGAGATAAGTGTGTGTGAAAGCCGTCCTTCCCATCACTTGTTGTTAACACAAAGGTTCTTTTCAGTTGCACACTACACTCCTTAAATATATATGGGGAATTACAAGCACCAACTCGATTTTACAGTGAAAACTGCAGGGAATTCAAACAGGCACTAGAAAACAGACTGAGAAACCAGAGTAAATTTTACTCCTGCAACCCGGTCCCTTTGTGCTAGATGAACGAACGTCTCTCGACATGCTCAGTTCTGAGGGATGTATGTGTGTGAAAGCCGTACTTCACCTAGCTTGTTGGGAACACAATGATTCTTTTAAGTTGGAAACTACAATCCATAAATATATATGGGGAGGTACTAGCTCCAACAATCATTTAAAGGGAAAACTGCAGGAACTTCAAACCGGCAATAGGAAACAGATTGAGAAAACAGAGTAAATGTTTCTCCGGCAAACCGTTCAGTTTGTGCTACATGAATGAACGTCTCTACACATGCTCAGTTCTGAGATATACATGTGTGTGAAAACCGTCCTTCACATTGCTTGTTGGGAACACAAAGTTCCTCTTCATGTGCAATCTACCCTGTATAATTATATATGGGGAGGAACGAGCTCTTACTCGGTTTTACTGTGAAAACTGCAGGAATTTGAAACCGGCACTAGGAAACAGAATGAGAAACCTGAGTAATAATTTCTCCTGCAAACCGTTCCTTTTCTGCTGGATGAACGAAAGTCTCTCCAAATGCTCAGTTCTGAGAGATAAGTGTGTGTGAAAGCCGTCTTTCAACTAGCTTGTTGGCAACACAATGTTCCTTTTCATTTGCAAACTACACTTCATAAATATATGGGGTGGTATTAGCTCCACCTCGGTTTTACAGTGAAAACTGCAGGAACTTCAAACCGGCACTACGAAAAAGACTGAGAAACCAGAGTAATAGTTTCTCCTGCATCAGTTCCATTTGTGCTAGATGAACGAACGTCTCTCCACATGCTCAGTTCTTAGAGATAACTGTGTCTGAAAGCCGCCCTTCAACTAGCATGTTGGGAACACAAAGTTCCTATTCAGTTGCAAACTTCTATCCATACATATATATGGGGAAGTACTAAATCCAACTCCGTTTTACAGTGAAAAATGCAGGAACTTCAAACCGGCACTAGGAAACAGACTGAGAAAGCTGAGTAAAATATCTCCTGCAAACCGTTCCCTTTTTCCTAGATGAAAGAAAGTCTCTCCACATGCTCATTTCTCAGAGATAAATGTGTGTGAAAGGCGCTCTTAACCTAGTTTGTTGGGAACAAAGTTCCTTTTCATTTGCAAACCACTCTCCATAATTACATATGGGGAGGTACCAACTACACCCCTTTTTCACAGTGAAAACTGCAGGAACTTCAAACCGGCACTAGGAAACAGACTGAGAAACGAGAGTAAAAATTTCTCCTGCAAACCGTTCCCGTTGTGGTAGATGAACGAACGTCTCTCCACATGCTAAGTTCTGAGAGATAAGTGTGTGGGAAAGCCGTCCTTCACCTAGCTTGTTGGGAACACAAAGATTCTTTTCATTTGCATACTACACTCCATAAATATATATGGGGAAGTTCTAGCTCCAACTCGCTTTTACAGTGAAAACTGCAGGAACTTCAAAACGGCACTAGGAAACAGAATGAGAAACCAGAGTAAAAGTTTCAACTGCAAAACTTTCCCTTTGTGCTAGATAAACGAACGTCTCTGTACATGCTCAGTTCTGAGAGATAATTGTGTGTGAAAGCCGTCCTTCACCTAGCTTTTTGGGAACACAAAGTTTCTTTTCAGTTGCCAAATACACCCCATAGAGATATATGGGGTGGTACTAGCTCCAACTCGAGTTTACTGTGAAAAGTGCAGGAACTTCAAAACGGCACTAAGAAACAGACTGAGAATCCAGAGTAAAAGATTCTATTGCAACCCATTCCCATTGCGCTAGATGAACGAAAGTCTCTCAACATGCTAAGTCCTGTGAGATAAGTGTGTGTGAAAGCCGTCCTTAACCTAGCTAGTTGGGAACACAAAGTTCCTTTAGAGTTGCAAACTACAATCCATAACTATATATGGGTGGTACCAACTCGAACTCTTTTTTACATTGAAAACTGCAGGAACTTCAAAACGGCACTATTAAACAGACTGAGAAACTAGTGTAAAAGTTTTTCCTTCAATCCGTTCCCTTTGTGCTAGATGAACGAACGTCTCTCCACATGTTCATTTCTAAGAGATAAGTGTGTGTGAAAGCCGTACTTCACCTAGCTTGTTTCGAACAGCAAAGATCCTTTACAGTTGAAAACTAAACTCCATAAATATATATGGGGAGGTACGAGCTCCAAATCGGTTTTACAGTGAAAACTGCAGGAACTTCAATCCCGCACTAGGAAACAGATTGAGAAACCAGAGAAAAAGTTTCTCCTGCAAACTGTTTCCATTGTGCTAGATGAAAGAACTTATCTCCACATGCTGATTTCTGAGAGATATAAGTGTGGGAAAGCCGTCCTTCACGTAGCATGTTGGGAAAACAAAGTACGTTTTCAGTTGCAAACTACAAACCGTACATATATATATGGGAAGGTACTTTCTCCAAATCGGTTTTACAGTGAAATTGCAGGAAATTCAAACCGGCACTACGAAACAGACTGAGAAAACAGAGTAAGAGTTTCTCCTGCAAACATATCTCTTTGTGCTAGATGAACGAACGTCTCTCCACATGCTCAATTCTGAGAGATAAGTGTGTCTGAAAGCCGTCCTTCACCTAGCTTGTTGGGAACTCAAAGTTTCTTTTCAGTTGCAAACTACAATCTATAAATATATATGGAGTGGTACAAGCTCCAACTCGGTTTTACAGTGAAATCTGCAGGAACTTCAAACCGGCAATAGGAAACAGACTGAGAAACCAGAGTAAAGTTTCTCCTGCAACTTTTTCCGTTTGTGCTAGATGAAGAAACATCTCTCCAAATGCTCAGTTCTGAGAGATAATTGTAGTGAAAGTCGTCCTTCACCTAGCTTGCTGGGAATACAAAGTTTCTTTTCAGCTGCAATCTACACTCCATACATACATATGGGTTGGTACTAGCTCCAACTCGGTTTTACAGTGAAAACTGCAGGAACTTCAAACCGGCACTAGTAAACAGACTGAGAAACCAGAGTAAAAGTGTCTCATGCAACCCGTTCCGTTTGTGATAGATGAACGAACGTCTATCCACGTGCTCAGTTCTAAGAGATAAGTGTGTGTGAAAGTCGTCCTTCAAATTGCTTGTTGGGAACACAAAGATTCTTTTCAGTAACAAACTACACTCCATACACATATATGGGTAGGTACTACATCCAACTCTGTTTTACAGTGAAATATGCAGAAACTTCAAATCGAGACTTGGAAACAGACTGATATACCAGAGTAAAAGTTTCACCTGCAACCCGTTCACTTTGTGCTAGATGAACGAACGTCTCTCCACATGCTCAGTTCTGAGAGATAAGTGTGTGTGAAAGCCGCCCTTCACCTAGCTTTTTGGGAACACAAAGTTCCCTTCCAGATGCAAATTACACTCCATACATATATATGGGGAGGTACTAGCTCCAACTCAGTTTTACAGTGAAAACTGCAGTAACTTCAAAACGTCACTAAGAAACAGACTGAGAAACAGAGTAAAAGTTTCTCCTGCAAACCGATCCCTTTTTGCTAGATGAACGAATATCCCTCCACATGCTCAGTTCTCAGAGATAAGTGTGTGTGAAAGCCGTCCTTCCCATCACTTGTTGTTAACACAAAGGTTCTTTTCAGTTGCACACTACACTCCTTAAATATATATGGGGAATTACAAGCACCAACTCGATTTTACAGTGAAAACTGCAGGGAATTCAAACAGGCACTAGAAAACAGACTGAGAAACCAGAGTAAATTTTACTCCTGCAACCCGGTCCCTTTGTGCTAGATGAACGAACGTCTCTCGACATGCTCAGTTCTGAGGGATGTATGTGTGTGAAAGCCGTACTTCACCTAGCTTGTTGGGAACACAATGATTCTTTTAAGTTGGAAACTACAATCCATAAATATATATGGGGAGGTACTAGCTCCAACAATCATTTAAAGGGAAAACTGCAGGAACTTCAAACCGGCAATAGGAAACAGATTGAGAAAACAGAGTAAATGTTTCTCCGGCAAACCGTTCAGTTTGTGCTACATGAATGAACGTCTCTACACATGCTCAGTTCTGAGATATACATGTGTGTGAAAACCGTCCTTCACATTGCTTGTTGGGAACACAAAGTTCCTCTTCATGTGCAATCTACCCTGTATAATTATATATGGGGAGGAACGAGCTCTTACTCGGTTTTACTGTGAAAACTGCAGGAATTTGAAACCGGCACTAGGAAACAGAATGAGAAACCTGAGTAATAATTTCTCCTGCAAACCGTTCCTTTTCTGCTGGATGAACGAAAGTCTCTCCAAATGCTCAGTTCTGAGAGATAAGTGTGTGTGAAAGCCGTCTTTCAACTAGCTTGTTGGCAACACAATGTTCCTTTTCATTTGCAAACTACACTTCATAAATATATGGGGTGGTATTAGCTCCACATCGGTTTTACAGTGAAAACTGCAGGAACTTCAAACCGGCACTACGAAAAAGACTGAGAAACCAGAGTAATAGTTTCTCCTGCATCAGTTCCATTTGTGCTAGATGAACGAACGTCTCTCCACATGCTCAGTTCTTAGAGATAACTGTGTCTGAAAGCCGTCCTTCCACTAGCATGTTGGGAACACAAAGTTCCTATTCAGTTGCAAACTACTATCCATACATATATATGGGGAAGTACTAAATCCAACTCCGTTTTACAGTGAAAAATGCAGGAACTTCAAACCGGCACTAGGAAACAGACTGAGAAAGCTGAGTAAAATATCTCCTGCAAACCGTTCCCTTTTTCCTAGATGAAAGAAAGTCTCTCCACATGCTCATTTCTCAGAGATAAATGTGTGTGAAAGGCGCTCTTAACCTAGTTTGTTGGGAACAAAGTTCCTTTTCATTTGCAAACCACTCTCCATAATTATATATGGGGAGGTACCAACTACACCCCTTTTTCACAGTGAAAACTGCAGGAACTTCAAACCGGCACTAGGAAACAGACTGAGAAACGAGAGTAAAAATTTCTCCTGCAAACCGTTCCCGTTGTGGTAGATGAACGAACGTCTCTCCACATGCTAAGTTCTGAGAGATAAGTGTGTGGGAAAGCCGTCCTTCACCTAGCTTGTTGGGAACACAAAGATTCTTTTCATTTGCATACTACACTCCATAAATATATATGGGGAAGTTCTAGCTCCAACTCGCTTTTACAGTGAAAACTGCAGGAACTTCAAAACGGCACTAGGAAACAGAATGAGAAACCAGAGTAAAAGTTTCAACTGCAAACCTTTCCCTTTGTGCTAGATAAACGAACGTCTCTGTACATGCTCAGTTCTGAGAGATAATTGTGTGTGAAAGCCGTCCTTCACCTAGCTTTTTGGGAACACAAAGTTTCTTTTCAGTTGCCAAATACACCCCATAGAGATATATGGGTTGGTACTAGCCCCAACTCGAGTTTACTGTGAAAAGTGCAGGAACTTCAAAACGGCACTAAGAAACAGACTGAGAATCCAGAGTAAAAGATTCTATTGCAACCCATTCCCATTGCGCTAGATGAACGAAAGTCTCTCAACATGCTAAGTCCTGTGAGATAAGTGTGTGTGAAAGCCGTCCTTAACCTAGCTAGTTGGGAACACAAAGTTCCTTTAGAGTTGCAAACTACAATCCATAACTATATATGGGTGGTACCAACTCGAACTCTTTTTTACATTGAAAACTGCAGGAACTTCAAAACGGCACTATTAAACAGACTGAGAAACTAGTGTAAAAGTTTTTCCTTCAATCCGTTCCCTTTGTGCTAGATGAACGAACGTCTCTCCACATGTTCATTTCTAAGAGATAATTGTGTGTGAAAGCCGTCCTTCACCTAGCTTGTTTCGAACAGCAAAGATCCTTTACAGTTGAAAACTAAACTCCATAAATATATATGGGGAGGTACGAGCTCCAAATCGGTTTTACAGTGAAAACTGCAGGAACTTCAATCCCGCACTAGGAAACAGATTGAGAAACCAGAGAAAAAGTTTCTCCTGCAAACTGTTTCCATTGTGCTAGATGAAAGAACTTATCTCCACATGCTGATTTCTGAGAGATATAAGTGTGGGAAAGCCGTCCTTCACGTAGCATGTTGGGAAAACAAAGTACGTTTTCAGTTGCAAACTACAAACCGTACATATATATATGGGAAGGTACTTTCTCCAAATCGGTTTTACAGTGAAATTGCAGGAAATTCAAACCGGCACTACGAAACAGACTGAGAAAACAGAGTAAGAGTTTCTCCTGCAAACATATCTCTTTGTGCTAGATGAACGAACGTCTCTCCACATGCTCAATTCTGAGAGATAAGTGTGTCTGAAAGCCGTCGTTCACCTAGCATGTTGGGAACTCAAAGTTTCTTTTCAGTTGCAAACTACAATCTATAAATATATATGGAGTGGTACAAGCTCCAACTCGGTTTTACAGTGAAATCTGCAGGAACTTCAAACCGGCAATAGGAAACAGACTGAGAAACCAGAGTAAAGTTTCTCCTGCAACTTTTTCCGTTTGTGCTAGATGAAGAAACATCTCTCCAAATGCTCAGTTCTGAGAGATAATTGTAGTGAAAGTCGTCCTTCACCTAGCTTGCTGGGAATACAAAGTTTCTTTTCAGCTGCAATCTACACTCCATACATACATATGGGTTGGTACTAGCTCCAACTCGGTTTTACAGTGAAAACTGCAGGAACTTCAAACCGGCACTAGTAAACAGACTGAGAAACCAGAGTAAAAGTGTCTCATGCAACCCGTTCCGTTTGTGATAGATGAACGAACGTCTATCCACGTGCTCAGTTCTAAGAGATAAGTGTGTGTGAAAGTCGTCCTTCAAATTGCTTGTTGGGAACACAAAGGTTCTTTTCAGTAACAAACTACACTCCATACACATATATGGGTAGGTACTACATCCAACTCTGTTTTACAGTGAAATATGCAGAAACTTCAAATCGAGACTTGGAAACAGACTGATATACCAGAGTAAAAGTTTCACCTGCAACCCGTTCACTTTGTGCTAGATGAACGAACGTCTCTCCACATGCTCAGTTCTGAGAGATAAGTGTGTGTGAAAGCCGCCCTTCACCTAGCTTTTTGGGAACACAAAGTTCCCTTCCAGATGCAAATTACACTCCATACATATATATGGGGAGGTACTAGCTCCAACTCAGTTTTACAGTGAAAACTGCAGTAACTTCAAAACGTCACTAAGAAACAGACTGAGAAACAGAGTAAAAGTTTCTCCTGCAAACCGATCCCTTTTTGCTAGATGAACGAATATCCCTCCACATGCTCAGTTCTCAGAGATAAGTGTGTGTGAAAGCCGTCCTTCCCATCACTTGTTGTTAACACAAAGGTTCTTTTCAGTTGCACACTACACTCCTTAAATATATATGGGGAATTACAAGCACCAACTCGATTTTACAGTGAAAACTGCAGGGAATTCAAACAGGCACTAGAAAACAGACTGAGAAACCAGAGTAAATTTTACTCCTGCAACCCGGTCCCTTTGTGCTAGATGAACGAACGTCTCTCGACATGCTCAGTTCTGAGGGATGTATGTGTGTGAAAGCCGTACTTCACCTAGCTTGTTGGGAACACAATGATTCTTTTAAGTTGGAAACTACAATCCATAAATATATATGGGGAGGTACTAGCTCCAACAATCATTTAAAGGGAAAACTGCAGGAACTTCAAACCGGCAATAGGAAACAGATTGAGAAAATAGAGTAAATGTTTCTCCGGCAAACCGTTCAGTTTGTGCTACATGAATGAACGTCTCTACACATGCTCAGTTCTGAGATATACATGTGTGTGAAAACCGTCCTTCACATTGCTTGTTGGGAACACAAAGTTCCTCTTCATGTGCAATCTACCCTGTATAATTATATATGGGGAGGAACGAGCTCTTACTCGGTTTTACTGTGAAAACTGCAGGAATTTGAAACCGGCACTAGGAAACAGAATGAGAAACCTGAGTAATAATTTCTCCTGCAAACCGTTCCTTTTCTGCTGGATGAACGAAAGTCTCTCCAAATGCTCAGTTCTGAGAGATAAGTGTGTGTGAAAGCCGTCTTTCAACTAGCTTGTTGGCAACACAATGTTCCTTTTCATTTGCAAACTACACTTCATAAATATATGGGGTGGTATTAGCTCCACCTCGGTTTTACAGTGAAAACTGCAGGAACTTCAAACCGGCACTACGAAAAAGACTGAGAAACCAGAGTAATAGTTTCTCCTGCATCAGTTCCATTTGTGCTAGATGAACGAACGTCTCTCCACATGCTCAGTTCTTAGAGATAAGTGTGTCTGAAAGCCGTCCTTCAACTAGCATGTTGGGAACACAAAGTTCCTATTCAGTTGCAAACTACTATCCATACATATATATGGGGAAGTACTAAATCCAACTCCGTTTTACAGTGAAAAATGCAGGAACTTCAAACCGGCACTAGGAAACAGACTGAGAAAGCTGAGAAAATATCTCCTGCAAACCGTTCCCTTTTTCCTAGATGAAAGAAAGTCTCTCCACATGCTCATTTCTCAGAGATAAATGTGTGTGAAAGGCGCTCTTAACCTAGTTTGTTGGGAACAAAGTTCCTTTTCATTTGCAAACCACTCTCCATAATTATATATGGGGAGGTACCAACTACACCCCTTTTTCACAGTGAAAACTGCAGGAACTTCAAACCGGCACTAGGAAACAGACTGAGAAACGAGAGTAAAAATTTCTCCTGCAAACCGTTCCCGTTGTGGTAGATGAACGAACGTCTCTCCACATGCTAAGTTCTGAGAGATAAGTGTGTGGGAAAGTCGTCCTTCAAATTGCTTGTTGGGAACACAAAGATTCTTTTCAGTAACAAACTTCACTCCATACACATATATGGGTAGGTACTACATCCAAATCTGTTTTACAGTGAAAAATTCACAAACTTCATATCGAGACTAGGAAACAAACTTAGAAACCAGAGAAAAGTTTCTCCTGCAACCCGTTCCCTTTGTGCTAGATGAACAAACGTCTCTCCACATGCTCAGTTCTGAGGGATAAGTATGTGTGAAAGCCGTCCTTCACCTAGCTTGTTGGGAACACAAAGTTCCCTTCCAGATGCAAATTACACTCCATACATATATATGGGGAGGTACTAGCTCCAACTCAGTTTTACAGTGAAAACTGCAGTAACTTCAAAACATCACTAAGAAACAGACTGAGAAACAGAGTAAAAGTTTCTCCTGCAAACCGATCCCTTTTTGCTAGATGAACGAATATCCCTCCACATGCTCAGTTCTCAGAGATAAGTGTGTGTGAAAGCCGTTCTTCACATCACTTGTTGTTAACACAAAGGTTCTTTTCAGTTGCACACTACACTCCTTTCATAAATATGGGGAATTACAAGCACCAACTCGATTTTATAGTGAAAACTGCAGGGACTTCAAACAGGCACTAGGAAACAGACTGAGAAACCAGAATAATATTTACTCCTGCAACCCGGTCCATTTGTGCTGGATGAACGAACGTCTCTCGACATGCTCAGTTCTGAGGGATGTATGTGTGTGAAAGCCGTACTTCACCTAACTTGTTGGGAACACAATGATTCTTTTAAGTTGGAAACTACAATCCATAAGTATATATGGGGAGGTACTAGCTCCAACAATCATTTAAAGGGAAAACTGCAGGAACTTCAAACCGGCAATAGGAAACAGATTGAGAAAACAGAGTAAATGTTTCTCCGGCAAACCGTTCAGTTTGTGCTACATGAATGAACGTCTCTACACATGCTCAGTTCTGAGATACACGTGTGTGTGAAAACCGTCCTTCACATTGCTTGTTGGGAACACAAAGTTCCTATTCATGTGCAATCAACCCTGTATACTTATATATGGGGAGGAACGAGCTCTTACTCGGTTTTACTGTGAAAACTGCAGGAATTTGAAACCGGCACTAGGAAACAGAATGAGAAACCTGAGTAAAAGTTTCTCCTGCAACCCGTTCCTTTTCTGCTGGATGAACGAAAGTCTCTCCAAATGCTCAGTTCTGAGAGATAAGTGTGTGTGAAAGCCGTCTTTCAACTAGCTTGTTGGCAACACAATGTTCCTTTTCATTTGCAAACTACACTTCATAAATATATGGGGTGGTATTAGCTCCACCTCGGTTTTACAGTGAAAACTGCAGTAACTTCAAACCGGCACTACGAAAAAGACTGAGAAACCAGAGTAATAGTTTCTCCTGCATCAGTTCCATTTGTGCTAGATGAACGAACGTCTCTCCACATGCTCAGTTCTTAGAGATAAGTGTGTCTGAAAGCCGTACTTCAACTAGCATGTTGGGAACACAAAGTTCCTATTCAGTTGCAAACTACTATCCATACATATATATGGGGAAGTACTAAATCCAACTCCGTTTTACAGTGAAAAATGCAGGAACTTCAAACCGGCACTAGGAAACAGACTGAGAAAGCTGAGTAAAATATCTCCTGCAAACCGTTCCCTTTTTCCTAGATGAAAGAAAGTCTCTCCACATGCTCATTTCTCAGAGATAAATGTGTGTGAAAGGCGCACTTAACCTAGTTTGTTGGGAACAAAGTTCCTTTACATTTGCAAACCACTCTCCATAATTATATATGGGGAGGTACCAACTACACCCCTTTTTCACAGTGAAAACTGCAGGAACTTCAAACCGGCACTAGGAAACAGACTGAGAAACGAGAGTAAAAATTTCTCCTGCAAACCGTTCCCTTTGTGGTAGATGAACGAACGTCTCTCCACATGCTAAGTTCTGAGAGATAAGTGTGTGGGAAAGCCGTCCTTCACCTAGCTTGTTGGGAACACAAAGATTCTTTTCATTTGCATACTACACTCCATACATATATATGGGGAAGTTCTAGCTCCAACTCGCTTTTACAGTGAAAACTGCAGGAACTTCAAAACGGCAATAGGAAACAGAATGAGAAACCAGAGTAAAAGTTTCAACTGCAAACCTTTCCCTTTGTGCTAGATAAACGAACGTCTCTATACATGCTCAGTTCTGAGAGATAATTGTGTGTGAAAGCCGTCCTTCACCTAGCTTTTTGAGAACACAAAGTTTCTTTTCTGTTGCCAAATACACCCCATAGAGATATATGGGTTGGTACTAGCCCCAACTCGGGTTTACTGTGAAAAGTGCAGGAACTTCAAAACGGCACTAAGAAACAGACTGAGAATCCAGAGTAAAAGATTCTATTGCAACCCATTCCCATTGTGCTAGATGAACGAAAGTCTCTCAACATGCTAAGTCCTGTGAGATAAGTGTGTGTGAAAGCCGTCCTTAACCTAGCTAGTTGGGAACACAAAGTTCCTTTAGAGTTGCAAACTACAATCCATAACTATATATGGGTGATACCAACTCGAACTCTTTTTTACATTGAAAACTGCAGGAACTTCAAAACGGCACTATTAAACAGACTGAGAAACTAGTGTAAAAGTTTTTCCTTCAATCCGTTCCCTTTGTGCTAGATGAACGAACGTCTCTCCACATGTTCATTTCTAAGAGATAAGTGTGTGTGAAAGCCGTCCTTCACCTAGCTTGTTTCGAACAGCAAAGATCCTCTACAGTTGAAAACTAAACTCGATAAATATATATGGGGAGGTACGAGCTCCAAATCGGTTTTACAGTGAAAACTGCAGGAACTTCAATCCAGCACTAGGAAACAGATTGAGAAACCAGAGAAAAAGTTTCTACTGTAAACTGTTTCCATTGTGCTAGATGAAAGAACTTATCTCCACATGCTGATTTCTGAGAGATATAAGTGTGGGAAAGCCGTCCTTCACGTAGCATGTTGGGAAAACAAAGTACGTTTTCAGTTGCAAACTACAAACCGTACATATATATATGGGAAGGTACTTTCTCCAAATCGGTTTTACAGTGAAATTGCAGGAAATTCAAACCGGAACTACGAAACAGACTGAGAAAACAGAGTAAGAGTTTCTCCTGCAAACATATCTCTTTGTGCTAGATGAACGAACGTCTCTCCACATGCTCAATTCTGAGAGATAAGTGTGTCTGAAAGCCGTCCTTCACCTAGCTTGTTAAGAACTCAAAGTTTCTTTTCAGTTGCAAACTACAATCTATAAATATATATGGAGTGGTACAAGCTCCAACTCGGTTTTACAGTGAAATCTGCAGGAACTTCAAACCGGCAATAGGAAACAGACTGAGAAACCAGAGTAAAGTTTCTCCTGCAACTTTTTCCGTTTGTGCTAGATGAAGAAACATCTCTCCAAATGCTCAGTTCTGAGAGATAATTGTAGTGAAAGTCGTCCTTCACCTAGCTTGCTGGGAATACAAAGTTTCTTTTCAGCTGCAATCTACACTCCATACATACATATGGGTTGGTACTAGCTCCAACTCGGTTTTACAGTGAAAACTGCAGGAACTTCAAACCGGCACTAGTAAACAGACTGAGAAACCAGAGTAAAAGTGTCTCATTCAACCCGTTCCCTTTGTGCTAGATGAACAAACGTCTCTCCACGTGCGCAGTTCTGAGAGATAAGTGTGTGTGAAAGTCGTCCTTCAAATTGCTTGTTGGGAACACAAAGATTCTTTTCAGTAACAAACTTCACTCCATACACATATATGGGTAGGTACTACATCCAAATCTGTTTTACAGTGAAAAATGCAGAAACTTCATATAGAGACTAGGAAACAAACTGAGAAACCAGAGAAAAGTTTCTCCTGCAACCCGTTCCCTTTGTGCTAGATGAACAAACATCTCTCCACATGCTCAGTTCTGAGGGATAAGTATGTGTGAAAGCCGTCCTTCACCTAGCTTGTTGGGAACACAAAGTTCCCTTCCAGATGCAAATTACACTCCATACATATATATGGGGAGGTACTAGCTCCAACTCAGTTTTACAGTGAAAACTGCAGTAACTTCAAAACGTCACTAAGAAACAGACTGAGAAACAGAGTAAAAGTTTCTCCTGCAAACCGATCCCTTTTTGCTAGATGAACGAATATCCCTCCACATGCTCAGTTCTCAGAGATAAGTGTGTGTGAAAGCCGTCCTTCACATCACTTGTTGTTAACACAAAGGTTCTTTTCAGTTGCACACTACACTCCTTTCATAAATATGGGGAATTACAAGTACCAACTCGATTTTACAGTGAAAACTGCAGGGACTTCAAACAGGCACTAGGAAACAGACTGAGAAACCAGAGTAAATTTTACTCCTGCAACCCGGTCCATTTGTGCTAGATGAACGAAAGTCTCTCGACATGCTCAGTTCTGAGGGATGTATGTGTGTGAAAGCCGTACTTCACCTAGCTTGTTGGGAACACAATGATTCTTTTAAGTTGGAAACTACAATCCATAAATATATATGGGGAGGTACTAGCTCCAACAATCATTTAAAGGGAAAACTGCAGGAACTTCAAACCGGCAATAGGAAACAGATTGAGAAAACAGAGTAAATTTTTCTCCGGCAAACCGTTCAGTTTGTGCTACATGAATGAACGTCTCTACACATGCTCAGTTCTGAGATATACGTGTGTGTGAAAACCGTCCTTCACATTGCTTGTTGGGAACACAAAGTTCCTATTCATGTGCAATCTACCCTGTATACTTATATATGGGGAGGAACGAGCTCTTACTCGGTTTTACTGTGAAAACAGCAGGAATTTGAAACCGGCACTAGGAAACAGAATGAGAAACCTGAGTAAAAGTTTCTCCTGCAAACCGTTCCTTTTCTGCTGAATGAACGAAAATCTCTCCAAATGCTCAGTTCTGAGAGATAAGTGTGTGTGAAAGCCGTCTTTCAACTAGCTTGTTGGGAACACAATGTTCCTTTTCATTTGCAAACTACACTTCATAAATATATGGGGTGGTATTAGCTCCACCTCGGTTTTACAGTGAAAACTGCAGGAACTTCAAACCGGCACTACGAAAAAGACTGAGAAACCAGAGTAATAGTTTCTCTTGCATCAGTTCCATTTGTGCTAGATGAACGAACGTCTCTCCACATGCTCAGTTCTTAGAGATATGTGTGTCTGAAAGCCGTCCTTCAACTTGCTTGTTGGGAACACAAAGTTCCTATTCAGTTGCAAACTACTATCCATACATATATATGGGGAAGTACTAAATCCAACTCCGTTTTACAGTGAAAAATGCAGGAACTTCAAACCGGCACTAGGAAACAGACTGAGAAAGCTGAGTAAAAGTATCTCCTGCAAACCGTTCCCTTTTTCCTAGATGAAAGAAAGTCTCTCCACATGCTCATTTCTCAGAGATAAATGTGTGTGAAAGCCGCACTTAACCTAGTTTGTTGGGAACACAAAGTTCCTTTTCATTTGCAAACCACACTCCATAATTATATACGGGAAGGTACCAACTACAACCCTTTTTCACAGTGAAAACTGCAGGAACTTCAAACCGGCACTAGGAAACAGACTGAGAAACGAGAGTAAAAATTTCTCCTGCAAAACTTTCCCTTTGTGGTAGATGAACGAACGTCTCTCCACATGCTAAGTTCTGAGAGATAAGTGTGTGGGAAAGCCGTCCTTCAACTAGCTTGTTGGTAACACAAAGATTCTTTTCATTTGCATACTACACTCCATATATATATATGGGGAAGTTCTAGCTCCAACTCGCTTTTACAGTGAAAACTGCAGGAACTTCAAAACGGCACTAGGAAACAGAATGAGAAACCAGAGTAAAAGTTTCAACTGCAAACCTTTCCCATTGTGCTAGATAAACGAAAGTCTCTATACATGCTCAGTTCTGAGAGATAATTGTGTGTGAAAGCCCTCCTTCACCTAGCTTTTTGGGAACACAATGTTTCTTTTCATTTGCCAAATACACCCCATAGATATATATGGGGTGGTACTAGCTCCAACTCGGGTTTACTGTGAAAAGTGCAGGAACTTCAAAACGGCACTTAGAAACAGACTGAGAATCCAGAGTAAAAGATTCTATTGCAACCCATTCCCATTGTGCTAGATGAACGAAAGTCTCTCAACATGCTAAGTCCTGTGAGATAAGTGTGTGTGAAAGCCGTCCTTAACCTAGCTAGTTGGGAACACAAAGTTACTTTAGAGTTGCAAACTACAATCCATAACTATATATGGGTGATACCAACTCGAACTCTTTTTTACATTGAAAACTGCAGGAACTTCAAAACGGCACTATTAAACAGACTGAGAAACTAGTGTAAAAGTTTTTTCTTCAATCCGTTCCCTTTGTGGTAGATGAACGAACGTCTCTCCACATGTTCATTTCTAAGAGATAAGTGTGTGTGAAAGCCGTCCTTCACCTAGCTTGTTTCGAACAGCAAAGATCCTTTACAGTTGAAAACTTAACTCCATAAATATATATGGGGAGATACGAGCTCCAACTCGGTTTTACAGTGAAAACTGCAGGAACTTCAATCCAGCACTAGGAAACAGATTGAGAAACCAGAGAAAAAGTTTCTACTGTAAACTGTTTCCATTGTGCTAGATGAAAGAACTTATCTCCACATGCTGATTTCTGAGAGATATAAGTGTGGGAAAGCCGTCCTTCACGTAGCATGTTGGGAAAACAAAGTACGTTTTCAGTTGCAAACTACAAACCGTACATATATATGGGAAGGTACTTTCTCCAAATCGGTTTTACAGTGAAAATGCAGGAACTTCAAACCGGCACTACGAAACAGACTGAGAAAACAGAGTAAGAGTTTCTCCTGCAAACATATCTCTTTGTGCTAGATGAACGAACGTCTCTCCACATGCTCAATTCTGAGAGATAAGTGTGTATGAAAGCCGTCCTTCACCTAGCTTGTTAAGAACTCAAAGTTTCTTTTCAGTTGCAAACTACAATCTATAAATATATATGGGGTGGTACAAGCTCCAACTCGGTTTTACAGTGAAATCTGCAGGAACTTCAAACCGGCAATAGGAAACAGACTGAGAAACCAGAGTAAAGTTTCTCCTGCAACTTTTCCAGTTTGTGCTAGATGAACAAACATCTCTCCAAATGCTCAGTTCTGTGAGATAATTGTTGTGAAAGTCGTCCTTCACCTAGCTTGTTGGGAATACAAAGTTTCTTTTCAGCTGCAATCTACACTCCATAAATATATATGGGAAGGTACCAACTCCAACTCGTTTTTACTGTGAAAATTGCAGGAACTTCAAACCGGCACTAGGAAACAGACTGAGAATCCAGAGAAAAGTGTCTCATGCATCCCGTTCAATTTGTGTTAGATGAACGAACGTCTATCCACGTGCTCAGTTCTGAGGGATAATTGTGTGTGAAAGTCGTCCTTCAAATTGCTTGTTGGGAACACAAAGATTCTTTTCAGTAACAAACTACACTCCATACACATATATGGGTAGGTACTACATCCAACTCTGTTTTACAGTGAAAAATGCAGAAACTTCAAATCGAGACTAGGAAACAGACTGAGAAATCAGAGTAAAAGTTTCTCCTGCAACCCGTTCCCTTTGTGCTAGATGAACAAACGTCTCTCCACATGCTCAGTTCTGAGGGATAAGTATGTGTGAAAGCCGTCCTTCACCTAGCTTGTTGGGAACACAAAGTTCCCTTCCAGATGCAAATTACACTCCATACATATATATGGGGAGGTACTAGCTTCAACTTAGTTTTACAGTGTAAACTGCAGTAACTTCAAAACGTCACTAAGAAACAGACTGAGAAACAGAGTAAAAGTTTCTCCTGCAAACCGATCCCTTTTTGCTAGATGAACGAATATCCCTCCACATGCTCAGTTCTCAGAGATAAGTGTGTGTGAAAGCCGTCCTTCACATCACTTGTTGTTAACACAAAGGTTCTTTTCAGTTGCACACTACACTCACATATATATGGGGAATTACAAGCACCAACTCGATTTTACAGTGAAAACTGCAGGGACTTCAAACAGGCACTAGGAAACAGACTGAGAAACCAGAGTAAATTTTACTCCTGCAACCCGGTCCCTTTGTGCTAGATGAACGAACGTCTCTCGACATGCTCAGTTCTGAGGGATGTATGTGTGTGAAAGCCGTACTTCACCTAGCTTGTTGGGAACACAATGATTCTTTTAAGTTGGAAACTACAATCCATAAATATATATGGGGAGGTACTAGCTCCAACAATCATTTAAAGGGAAAACTGCAGGGACTTCAAACCAGCAATAGGAAACAAATTGAGAAAACAGAGTAAATGTTTCTCCGGCAAACCGTTCAGTTTGTGCTACATGAATGAACGTCTCTACACATGCTCAGTTCTGAGATATACGTGTGTGTGAAAACCGTCCTTCACATTGCTTGTTGGGAACACAAACTTCCTATTCATGTGCAATCTACCCTGTATATTTATATATGGGGAGGAACGAGCTCTTACTCGGTTTTACTGTGAAAACTGCAGGAATTTGAAACCGGCACTAGGAAACAGAATGAGAAACCTGAGTAAAAGTTTCTCCTGCAACCCGTTCCTTTTCTGCTGGATGAACGAAAGTCTCTCCAAATGCTCAGTTCTGAGAGATAAGTGTGTGTGAAAGCCGTCTTTCAACTAGCTTGTTGGCAACACAATGTTCCTTTTCATTTGCAAACTACACTTCATAAATATATGGGTTGGTTCTAGCTCCAACTCGGTTTTACAGTGAAAACTGCAGGAACTTCAAACCTGCACTACGAAAAAGACTGAGAAACCAGAGTAATAGTTTCTCCTGCATCAGTTCCATTTGTGCTAGATGAACGAACGTCTCTCCACATGCTCAGTTCTTAGAGATAAGTGTGTCTGAAAGCCGTCCTTCAACTAGCTGGTTGGGAACACAAAGTTCCTATTCAGTTGCAAACTTCTATCCATACATGTATATGGGGAAGTACTAAATCCAACTCCGTTTTACAGTGAAAACTGCAGGAACTTCAAATCGGCACTACGAAACAGACTGAGAAAGCTGAGTAAAAGTATCTCCTGCAAACCGTTCCCTTTTTCCTAGATGAAAGAAAGTCTCTCCACATGCTCATTTCTCAGAGATAAATGTTTGTGAAAGCCGCACTTAACCTAGTTTGTTGGGAACATAAAGTTTCTTTTCATTTGCAATCTATACTCCTTAATTACATATGGGGAGGTACCAACTACAACTCTTTTTTACAGTGAAAACTGCAGGAACTTCAAACCGGCACTAGGAAACAGACTGAGAAACGAGAGTAAAAGTTTCTCCTGCAAACCGTTCCCTTTGTGGTAGATGAACGAACGTCTATCCACATGCTAAGTTCTGAGGGATAAGTGTGTGGGAAAGCCGTCCTTCACCTAGCTTGTTGGTAACACAAAGATTCTTTTCATTTGCATACTACACTCCATAAATATATATGGGGAAGTTCTAGCTCCAACTCGCTTTTACAGTGAAAACTGCAGGAAATTCAAAACGGCACTAGGAATCAGAATGAGAAACCAGAGTAATAGTTTCAACTGCAAACCTTTCCCTTTGTGCTAGATAAACGAACGTCTCTATTCATGCTCAGTTCTGAGAGGTAATTGTGTGTGAAAGCCGTCCTTCACCTAGCTTTTTGGGAACACAAAGTTTCTTTTCAGTTGCCAACTACACTCCATAGATATATATGGGGTGGTACTAGCTCCAACTCGGGTTTACTGTGAAAAGTGCAGGAACTTCAAAACGGCACTAAGAAACAGACTGAGAATCCAGAGTAAAAGATTCTATTTCAAACCATTCCCATTGTGCTAGATGAACGAACGTCTCTCCACATGTTGATTTATAAAAGATAAGTGTGTGTGAAAGCCGTCCTTCACCTAGATTGTTTTGAACAGCAAAGATCCTTTACAGTTGAAAACTACACTCCATAAATATATATGGGGAGGTACGAGCTCCAACTCGGTTTTACAGGGAAAACTGCAGGAACTTCAATCCCGCACTAGGAAACAGATTGAGAAACCAGAGAAATAGTTTCTCCTGCAAACTGTTTCCATTGTGCTAGATGAAAGAACTTATCTCCACATGCTGATTTCTGAGAGATATAAGTGAGGGAAAGCCGTCCTTCACGTAGCATGTTGGGAAAACAAAGTACGTTTTCAGTTGAAAACTACAAACCGTACATATATATGGGAAAGTACTTTCTCCAAATCGGTTTTACAGTGAAAATGCAGGAACTTCAATCCGGCACTACGAAACAGACTGAGAAACCAGAGTAAGAGTTTCCCCTGCAAACATATCCCTTTGTGCTAGATGAACGAATGTTTCTCCTCATGCTCAATTCTGAGAGATAAGTGTGTCTGAAAGCCGTCCTTCACTTAGCTTGTTGGGAACTCAAAGTTTCTTTTCAGTTGCAAACTACAATCTATAAATATATATGGGGTTGTACAAGCTCCAACTAGGTTTTACAGTGAAATCTGCAGGAACTTCAAATCGGCAATAGGAAACAGACTGAGAAACCAGAGTAAAGTTTCTCCTGCAACTTTTTCCGTTTGTGCTAGATGAACAAACATCTCCACAAATGCTCAGTTCTGAGAGATAATAGTTGTGAAAGTCGTCCTTCACCTAACTTGTTGGGAATACAAAGTTTCTTTTCAGCTGCAATCTACACTCCATATATATATATGGGAAAGTACCAACTCCAACTCGTTTTTACAGTGAAAATTGCAGGAACTTCAAACCGGCACTAGGAAACAGACTGAGAATCCAGGGAATACGTTTCTTCTGCAAACCGTTCAATTTCTGCTAGATGAACGAACGTCTATCCACGTGCTAGGTTCTGAGAGATAAGTGTGTGTGAAAGTCGTCCTTCAAATTGCTTGTTGGGAACACAAAGATTCTTTTCAGTAACAAACTACACTCCATACACATATATGGGTAGGTACTATATCCAACTCTGTTTTACAGTGAAAAATGCAGAAACTTCAAATCGAGTCTAGGAAACAGCCTGAGAAACCAGAGTAAAAGTTTCTCCTGCAACCCGTTCCCTTTGTGCTAGATGAACGAATGTCTCTCCACATGCTCAGTTCAGAGAGATAAGTGTGTGTGAAAGCCGTCCTTCACCTAGCTTGTTTGGAACACAAAGTTCCCTTCCAGATGCAAATTACACTCCATACATATATATGGGGAGGTACTAACTCCAACCCAGTTTTACAGTGAAAACTGCAGTAACTTCAAAACGTCACTAAGAAACAGACTGAGAAACAGAGTAAAAGTTTCTCCTGCAAACCGATCCCTTTGTGCTAGATGAACGAACGTCTCTCCACATTATCAGTTCTCAGAGATAAGTGTGTGTGAAAGCCGTCCTTCACATCACTTGTTGTTAACACAATGGTTCTTTTCAGTTGCACACTACACTCCTTACATATATATGGGGAATTAAAAGCACCAACACGATTTTACAGTGAAAACTGCAGGGACTTCATACAGGCACTAGGAAACAGACTGAGAATCCAGAGTAAATTTTACTCCTGCAAACCGGTCCCTTTGTCCTTGATGAACGAACGTCTCTCGACATGCTCAGTTCTGAGGGATGTATGTGTGTGAAAGCCGTACTTCACCTAGCTTGTTGGGAACACAATGATTCTTTTAAGTTGGAAACTACAATCCATAAATATATATGGGGAGGTACTAGCTCCAACAATCATTTAAAGGGAAAACTGTAGGAACTTCAAACCAGCAATAGGAAACAGATTGAGAAAACAGAGTAAATGTTTCTCCGGCAAACCGTTCAGTTTGTGCTACATGAATGAACGTCTCTCCACATGCTCAGTTCTGAGAGTTAAGTGTGTGTGAAAGCCGTCCTTCACCTAGCTTGTTGGGAACACAAAGTACCTTTCAAATTGCAAACTACACCCCATATATATATATGGGTTTGTACTAGCTCCAACTCGGTTTACAATGAAAACTGCAGGAAATTCTAACCGGCACTAGGAAACAGACTGAGAAACCAGAGTAAAAGTTTCTCCTGCAACACGTTCTTTTGTGCTAGATGAACGAAAGTCTCTCCACATGCTCAGTTCTGAGAGATAAGTGTGTGTGAAAGCCGTCTTTCAACTAGCTTGTTGGGAACACAACGTTCCTTTTCATTTGCAAACTACACTTCATAAATATATGGGGTGGTATTAGCTCCAACTCGGTTTTACAGTGAAAAATGCAGGAACTTCAAACCGGCACTACGAAAAAGACTGAGAAACCAGAGTAATAGTTACTCCTGCATCAGTTCCATTTGTGCTAAATGAACGAACGTCTCTCCACATGCTCAGATCTTAGAGATAAGTGTGTCTGAAAGCCGTCCTTCAACTAGCTTGTTGGGAACACAAAGTTCCTATTCAGTTGCAAACTACTATCCATACATATATATGGGGAAATACTAAATCCAACTCTGTATTACAGAGAAAACTGCAGGAACTTCAAACCGGCACTAGGAAACAGACTGAGAAAGCTGAGTAAAATTATCTCATGTAAACCGTTCCCTTTTTCCTAGATGAAAGAAAGTCTTTCCACATGCTATTTTCTCAGAGATAAATGTGTGTGAAAGCCGCACTTAACATAGTTTGTTGGGAACACAAAGTTTATTTTCATTTGCAATCTACACTCCTTAATTATATATGGGGAGGTACCAACTACAACACTTTTTTACAGTGAAAACTGCTGGAACTTCAAACCGGCACTAGGAAACAGACTGAGAAACGAGAGTAAAAGTTTCTCCTGCAAACCGTTCCCTTTGTGGTAGATGAACGAACGTCTCTCCACATGCTAAGTTCTGAGAGATAAGTGTGTGGGAATTCCGTCCTTCACCTAGCTTGTTGGGAACACAAAGATTCTTTTCATTTGCATACTACACTCCATACATATATATGGGAAGTTCTAGCTCCAACTCGCTTTTACAGTGAAAACTGTAGGAACTTCAAAACGGCACTAGGAAACAGAATGAGAAACCAGAGAAAAAGTTTCAACTGCAAACCTTTCCCTTTGTGCTAGATAAACGAAATTCTCTATACATGCTCAGTTCTGAGAGATAATTGTGTGTGAAAGCCGTCCTTCACCTAGCTTTTTGGGAACACAAAGTTTCTTTTCAGTTGCCAACTACACCCCATAGATATATATGGGGTGGTACTAGCTCCAACTCGGGTTTACTGTGAAAAGTGCAGGAACTTCAAAACGGCACTAAGAAACTGAATGAGAATCCAGAGTAAAAGATTCTATTGCAACCCATTCCCATTGTGCTAGATGAACGAAAGTCTCTCAACATGCTTAGTCCTGTGAGATAAGTGTGTGTGAAAGCCGTCCTTAACCTAGCTAGTTGGGAACACAAAGTTACTTTAGAGTTGCAAACTACAATCCACAACTATATATGGGTGGTACCAACTCCAACTCTTTTTTACATTGAAAACTGCAGGAACTTCAAAACGGCACTATTAAACAGACTGAGAAACTAGTGTAAAAGTTTTTCCTTCAATCCGTTCCCTTTGTGCTAGATGAACGAACGTCTCTCCATATGTTCATTTCTAAGAGATAAGTGTGTGTGAATGCCGTCCTTCACCTAGCTTGTTTCGAACAGCAAAGATCCTTTACAGTTGAAAACTACACTCCATAAATTTATATGGGGAGGTACGAGCTCCAACACGGTTTTACAGTGAAAACTGCAGGAACTTCAATCCCGCACTAGGAAACAGATTGAGAAACCAGAGAAAAAGTTTCTCCTGCAAACTGTTTCCATTGTGCTAGATGAAAGAACTTATCTCCACATGCTGATTTCTGAGAGATATAAGTGTGGGAAAGCCGTCCTTCACGTAGCATGTTGGGAAAACAAAGTACGTTTTCAGTTGCAAACTAATAACCGTACATATATATGGGAAGGTACTTTCTCCAAATCGGTTTTACAGTGAAAATTCAGGAACTTCAATCCGGCACTACGAAACAGACTGAGAAACCAGAGTAAGAGTTTCCCCTGCAACCATATCCCTTTGTGCTAGATGAACGAAAGTCTCTCCACATGCTCAATTCTGAGAGATAAGTGTGTTTGAAAGCCGTCCTTCACCTAGCTTGCTGGGAACTCAAAGTTTCTTTTCAGTTGCAAACTACAATCTATTAATATATATGGAGTGGTACAAGCTCCAACTCGGTTTTACAGTGAAATCTGCAGGAACTTCAAACCGGCAATAGGAAACAGACTGAGAAACCAGAGTAAAGTTTCCCCTGCAACTCTTTCAGTTTGTGCTAGATGAACGAACATCTCTCAAAATGCTCAGTTCTGAGAGATAATTGTTGTGAAAGTCGTCCATCACTTAGCTTGTTGGGAATACAAAGTTTCTTTTCAGCTGCAATCTACACTCCATAAATATATATGTGAAGGTAAAAACTCCAACTGGTTTTTACAGTGAAAATTGCAGGAACTTCAAACCGGCACTAGGAAACAGACTGATAATCCAGAGAATTTGTTTCTTCTGCAAACCGTTCACTTTGTGCTAGATGAACGAACGTCTCTCCACATGCTCAGTTCTGAGAGATAATTGTGTGTGAAAGTCATCCTTCAAATTGCTTGTTGGGAACACAAAGATTCTTTTCAGTAAAAAACTACACTCCATATATATATATGGGTACGTACTACATCCAAATCTGGTTTAGAGTGAAAAATGCAGAAACTTCAAATCGAGACTAGGAAACACACTGAGAAACCAGAGTAAAAGTTTCCCCTGCAACCCGTTCCCTTTGTGCTAGATGAACGATCATCTCTCCACATGCTCAGTTCTGAGAAATAATTGTGTGTGAAAGCCGTCCTTCACCTAGCTTGTTGGGAACACAAAGTTCCCTTCCAGATGCAAATTACACTCCATATATATATATGGGGAGGTACTAGCTCCAAATCGGTTTTACAGTGAAAACTGCAGGACCTTCAAACAGGCACTATGAAACAGACTGATTAACCAGAGTAAAGGTTTCTCTTGCAACCCGTTCACTTTTGCTAGATGAACGAACTTTTCTCCACATGCTAAGTTCTGAGAGGTAAGTGTGTGTGAAAGCCATTCTTCACCTAGCTTGTTGGGAACACATAGTTCCTATCCAGTTGCAAACTACACTCCATATATATATATGGGGATGTACAACCTCCAAATCGGTTTTAAAGTGAAAACTGCAGGAAATTCAAACCGGCACTAGGAAACAGACTGAGAAAACAGAGTAAAAGTTTCTCCAGCAATCCTTTCCATTTGTGCTAGATGAACGAACGTCTCTCCACATGCTCAATTCTGAGAGACAAATGTGTGTGAAAGCCGTCCTTTAATTAGCTTGTTGGGAATACAAAGTTAATTTTCAGTTGCAAACTACACTCCATACATATATATGTGGATGTACAAACTCCTACTCGGTTTTACAGTGAAATCTGCAGGAACTTCAAACCGAAACTAGGAAACAGACTGAAAACCAGAGTAAAAGATTCTGCTGCAACCCGTTCCCATTGTTCTAGATGAACGAACGTCTCTCCACATGCTCAGTTCTGAGAGATAAGTGTGTGTGAAAGCCTCCCTTCACATAGCTTTTTGGGAACAGAAAGTTCCTTTCCAGTTGCAAACTGCACTCCATACATATAAATGGGGATGTAGTAGCTCCAACTCGGTTTTACAGTGAAAACTGCAGGAAATTCAAACCGGCACTAGGAAACAGACTGAGAAACTAGAGTAAAAGTTTCTCCTGAAAGCCATTCCCTTTGTGTTAGTTGAACGAACGTCTCTCCACATGCTAAGATCTGAGAGATAAGTGTGTGTGAAAGCCGTCCTTTAAGTAGATTGTTGGGAACACAAACTTACTTTCCAATTTCAAACTACACTTCATACATATATAAGGGGAGGTAGTAGCTCCAAATCGATTTTACAGTGAAAACTGAAGGAACTTCAAACCAGCAGTAGGAAACAGACTGAGAAACAAGAGTAAAAGTTTCTCCTGCAAGCCGTTCCTTTTGTGCTAGATGAACGAACTTCTCTCCACATGCTCAGTTCTGAGAGGTAAGTGTGTGTGAAAACCGTTCTTCACCTAGCTTGTTGGGAACACATATTTCCAATCCAGATGCAAACTCAACTCCATATATATATATGGGGATGTACAACCTCCAAATCGGTTTTACAGTGAAAACTGCAGGAAATTCGAACCGGCACTAGGAAACAGACTGAGGAAACAGAGTAAAAGTTTCTCCAGCAATCCTTTCCTTTTGTGCTAGATGAACGATCGTCTCTCCACATGCTCAGTTCTGAGTGATAAGTGTGTGTGAAAGCCGTCCTTTAACTAGATTGTTGGGAACACAAACTTCCTTTCCAATTTCAAACTACACTTCATACATATATATGGGGAGGTAGTAGCTCCAACTCGGTTTTACAGTGAAAACTGAAGGAACTTCAAACCAGCACTAGGAAACAGACTGAGAAACCAGAGTAAAAGTTTCTCCTGCAACCCATTCCCTAGGTCCTAGAAGAACGAAAGTCTCTCCACATGCTAAGTTCTTAGAGATAAATGTGTGTGAAAGCCGTACTTCACCTAGCTTGTTGGGAACACAAAGTTCCTTTCAAATTGCAAACTACACTCCATAAATATGTATCGGGATGTACTAGCTCAAACTCGGTTTTACAGTGAAAACTGCAGGAAATTCAAACCGGCACTAGGAAACAGACTGAGAAACCAGAGAAAAAGTTTCTCCTGCAAACCGTTCCCTTTGTGCTAGATGAATGAAAGTCTCTCCACATGCTCAGTTCTGAGAGATAAGTGTGTGTGAAAGCCGTCCTTCACCTAGCTTTTTGGGAACACAAAGTTTCTTTTCAGTTGCCAACTATACTCCATAGATATATATGGGGTGGAACTAGCCCCAAATCGGGATTACTGTGAAAAGTGCAGGAACTTCTAAACGGCACTAAGAAACAGACTGAGAATCCAGAGTAAAAGATTCTATTGCAACCCATTCCCATTGTGCTAGATGAACGAAAGTCTCTCAACATGCTAAGTCCTGTGAGATAAGTGTGTGTGAAAGCCATCCTTAACCTAGCTAGTTGGGAACACAAAGTTCCTTTAGAGTTGCAAACTACAATCCATAACTATATATGGGTGATACCAACTCGAACTCTTTTTTTACAGTGAAAACAGCAGGAAATTCAAAACGGCACTATTAAACAGACTGAGAAACTAGTGTAAAATTTTTCCTTCAATCCGTTCCCTTTGTGCTAGATGAACGAACGTCTCTCCACATGTTCATTTCTAAGAGATAAGTGTGTGTGAAAGCCGTACTTCACCTAGCTTATTTTGAACAGCAAAGATCCTTTACAGTTTAAAACTAAACTCCATAAATATATATAGGGAGGTACGAGCTCCAACTCGGTTTTACAGTGAAAAGTGCAATAACTTTAATCCCGCACTAGGAAACAGATTGAGAAACCAGAGAAAAAGTTTCTACTGCAAACTGTTTCCATTGTGCTAGATGAAAGAACTTATCTCCACAGGCTGATTTCTGAGAGATATAAGTGTGGGAAAGCCGTCCTTCACGTAGCATGTTGGGAAATCAAAGTAAGTTTTCAGTTGCAAACTACAAACTGTACATATATATGGGAAGGTACTTTCTCCAAATCGGTTTTACAGTGAAAATGCAGGAACTTCAAACCGGCACTACGAAACAGACTGAGAAACCAGAGTAAGAGTTTCTCCTGCAAACATATCCCTTTGTGCTAGATGAACGAACGTCTCTCCACATGCTCAATTCTGAGAGATAAGTGTGTCTGAAAGCCGTCCTTCACCTAGCTTGCTGGGAACTCAAAGTTTCTTTTCAGTTGCAAACTACAATCTATAAATATATATGGGGTGGTACAAGCTTCAACTCGGTTTTACAGTGAAATCTGCAGGAACTTCAAACCGGCAATATGAAACAGACTGAGAAACCAGAGTAAAGATTCTCCTGCAACTTTTTCCGTTTGTGCTAGATGAACAAACATCTCTCCAAATGCTCAGTTCTGAGAGATAATTGTTGTGAAAGTCGTCCTTCACCTATCTTGTTGGGAATACAAAGTTTCTTTTCAGCTGCAATCTACACTCCATAAATATATAAGGGAAGGTACCAACTCCAACACGTTTTTACAGTGAAAATTGCAGGAAATTCAAACCGGCACTAGGAAACAGACTGAGAATCCAGAGTATATGTTTCTTCTGCAAACCGTTCATTTTGTGCTAGATGAACGAACGTCTATCCACGTGCTCAGTTCTGAGAGATAAGTGTGTGTGAAAGTCGTCCTTCAAATTGCTTGTTGGGAACACAAAGATTCTTTTCAGTAACAAACTACACTCCATACACATATATGGGTAGGTACTACATCCAACTCTCTTTTACAGTGAAAAATGCAGAAACTTCAAATCGAGACTAGGAAACAGACTGAGAAACCAGAGTAAAAGTTTCTCCTGCAACCCGTTCCCTTTGTGCTAGATGAACAAACGTCTCTCCACGTGCTCAGTTCTGAGGGATAAGTGTGTGTGAAAACCGTACTTCACCTAGCTTGTTGGGAAAACAAAGTTCCCTTCCAGATGCTAATTGCACTCCATACATATATATGGGTTGGTACTAGCTCCAACTCTGTTTTACAGTGAAAAATGCAGAAACTTCAAATCGAGACTAGGAAACAGACTGAGAAACCAGAGTAAAAGTTTCCCCTGCAAACCGATCCCTTTGTGCTAGATGAACGAATATCCCTCCACATGCTCAGTTCTCAGAGATAAGTGTGTGTGAAAGCCGTCCTTCATATCACTTGTTGTTAACACAAAGGTTATTTTCAGTTGCACACAACACTCCTTACATATATATGGGGAATTACAAGCACCAAACGATTTTACAGTGAAAACTGCAGGGACTTCAAACAGGCACTAGGAAACAGACTGAGAAACCAGAGTAAATTTTACTCCTGCAACCCGGTCCCTTTGTGCTAGATGAACGAACGTCTCTCCGTATGCTCAATTCGGAGAGATAAGTGTGTCTGAAAGCCGTCCTTCACCTAGCTTGTTGGGAACTCAAAGTTTCTTTTCAGTTGCAAACTACAATCTATAAATATATATGGGGTGGTACAAGCTCCAACTCGGTTTTACAGTGAAATCTGCAGGAACTTCACACCGGCAATAGGAAACAGACTGAGAAACCAGAGTAAAGTTTCTCCTGCAACTATTTCCGTTTGTGCTAGATGAATGAACATCTCTCCAAATGCTCAGTTCTGAGAGATAATTGTTGTGAAAGTCGTCCTTCACCTAGCTTGTTGGGAATACAAAGTTTCTTTTCAGCTGCAATCTACACTCCATAAATATATATGGGAAGGTAACAACTCCAACTTGTTTTTACAGTGAAAATTGCAGGAACTTCAAACCGGCACTAGGAAACAGACTGAGAATCCAGAGTATCTGTTTCTCCTGCAAACCGTTCACTTTGTGCTAGATGAACGAACGTCTATTCACGTGCTCAGTTCTGAGAGATAAGTGTGTTTGAAAGTCGTCCTTCAAATTGCTTTTTGGGAACACAAAGATTCTTTTCAATAACAAACTACACTCCATACATATATATGGGTAGGTACTACATCCAACTCTGTTTTACAGTGAAAAATGCAGAAACTTCAAATCGAGACTAGGAAACAGACTGAGAAACCAGAGTAAAATTTTCTCTTGCAACCCATTCACTTTGTGCTAGATGAACGAACTTCTCTCCACATGCTCAGTTCTGAGAGGAAAGTGTGTGTGAAAGCCGTTCTTCACCTAGCTTGTTGGGAACACATAGTTCCTATCCAGTTGCAAACTACACTCCATATATATATATGGGGATGTACAACCTCCAAATCGGTTTTACAGTGAAAACTGAAGGAAATTCCAACCGGCACTTGGTAACAGACTGAGAAAACAGAGTAAAATTTTCTCCAGCATTCCTTTCCATTTGTGCTAGATGAACGAACGTCTCTCCACATGCTCAAATCAGAGAGACAAGTGTGTGTGAAAGCCGTCCTTTAACTAGCTTGTTGGGAATACAAAGTTAATTTTCAGTTACAAACTACATTCCATACATATATATGTGGATGTACAAATTCCTACTCGGTTTTACAGTGAAATCTGCTGGAACTTCAAACCGGAACTAGGAAACAGACTGAGAAACCAGAGTAAAAGATTCTGCTTCATCCCGTTCCCATTGTGCTAGATGAGCGAACGTCTCACCACATGCTCAGTTCTGAGAGATAAGTGTGTGTGAAAGCCGTCCTTCACATAGATTTTTGGAAACAGAAAGTTCCTTTCCAGTTGCAAACAGCACTCCATACATATATGTGGGGAGGTAGTAGCTCCAACTCGGTTTTACAGTGAAAACTGCAGGAAATTGAAACCGGCACTAGGAAACTGACTGAGAAAGAAGAGTAAAAGTTTCTCCTGCAACCTGTACCTTTTGTGCTAGATGAACGAACGTCTATCCACATGCTCAATTCTGAGTGATAAGTGTGTGAAAGCCGTCCTTTAACTAGATTGTTGGGAACACAAACTTCCTTTCCAATTTCAAACTACACTTCATACATATATAAGGGGAGGTAGTAGCTCCAAATCGATTTTACAGTGAAAACTGAAGGAACTTCAAACCAGCACTAGGAAAAAGACTGAGAAACAAGAGTAAAAGTTTCTCCTGCAAGCCATTCCCTTTGTGCTAGATGAACGAACTTCTCTCCACATGCTCAGTTCTGAGAGGTAAGTGTGTGTGAATGCCGTTCTTCAACTAGCTTGTTGGGAACACATATTTCCTATCCAGATGCAAACTCAACAGCATATATATATATGGGGATGTACAACCTCCAAATCGGTTTTACAGTGAAAACTGCAGGAAATTCAAACCGGCACTAGGAAACAGACAGAGAAACCAGAGTAAAAGTTTCCCCTGCAACCCGTTCCATTTGTGCTAGATGAACGAAAGTCTCTCCACATGCTAAGGTAATAGAGATAATTGTGTGTGAAAGCCGTCCTTCACCTAGCTTGTTGGGAACACAAAGATCCTTTCCAGTTGCAAACTACACTTCATAAATATATAGGGTTTGGTACTAGCTCCAACTCGGTTTTACAGTGAGAACTGCAGGAAATTCAAACCAGAACTAGGAAACAGACTGAGAAACCAGAGTAAAAGTTTCTCCTGCAACCCGTTCCCTTTGTCCTAGATGAACGAAAGTCTCTCCACATGCTCAGTTCTTAGAGATAAATGTGTGTGTAAGCCGTACTTCACCTAGCTTGTTGGGAACACAAAGTTCCTTTCAAATTGCAAACTACACTCCATACATATGTATCGGGATGTACTAGCTCCAACTCGGTTTTACAGTGAGAACTGCAGGAAATTCAAACCAGCACTAGGAAACAGACTGAGAGACCAGAGAAAAAGTTTCTCCTGCAAACCGTTCCCTTTGTGCTAGATGAACGAACGTCTCTCCACATGCTCAGTTCTGAGAGATAAGTGTGTGTGAAAGCCGTCCTTCACCTAGCTTGTTGGGAACACAAAGTTCCTTTCCAGTTGCAAATTACACTCCATACATATATATGGGTTGGTACTAGCTCCAAATCTTTTTTACAGTGAAAACTGCAGGACCTTCAAACAGGCACTATGAAACAGACTGATAAACCAGAGTAAAAGATTCTCATGAAATCCGTTCCCTTTGTGTTAGATGAATGAAATTCTCTCCACATGCTCAGTTCTGAGAGATAAAGTGTGTGTGAAACCGTACTTAACATAGCTTGTTGGGAACACAAATTTCCTATGCAGTTGCAAACTACACTCCATATATATATATGGGGATGTACAACCTCCAAATCGTTTTTACAGTGAAAACTGCAGGAAATTCAAACCGGCACTAGGAAACATAATGAGAAACCAGAGTAAAAGTTTCTCCTGCAACCCGTTCACTTTGTGCTAGATAAACGAACGTCTCTCCACATGCTCAGGTCTGATTGATAAGTGTGTGTGAAAGCCGTCCTTTAACTAGATTGTTGGGATATGAACTTCCTTTCAAATTTCAAACTACACCCCATACATATATATCGGGAGGTAGTAGCTCCAACTCGATTTTACAGTGAAATCTGCTGAAACTTCAAACCGGAACTAGGAAACATACTGAGAAACCAGAGTAAATGTTTCTCCTGCAACCCGTTCCCTATGTGATAGATGAAAGAACGTATCTCCACATGCTCAGTTCTGAGAGAGAAGTGTGTGTGAAAGCCGTCCTTCACCTAGATTTTTCGGAACACCATGTTCCTTTCCAATTGCAAACTACAATCCATACATATATATCGGTATGTACAAGATCCACCTCGGTTTTACAGTGAAAACTGCAGGAACTTCAAACCGGCACTAGGAAACAGACTGAGAATCCAGAATAAATATTTCTCCTGCAACCAGTTCCATTTGTGCTAGATGAACGAAAGTCTCTCCACATGCTCAGTTCTGATAGATATGTGTGTGTGAAAGCCGTCCTTCACCTAGCTTGTTAGGAACACAAAGTTCCTATCCTGTTGCAAAGTACACTCCATACATATATATGGGTTGGTAGAAGCTCCAACTCGGTTTTACAGTGAAAACTGCAGGAACTTCAAACCGGCACTAGGAATCAGACAGAGAAACCAGAGTAAAAGTTTCCCCTGCAACCCGTTCCATTTGTGCTAGATGAACGAATGTCTCTCCACATGCTAAGGTAATAGAGATAATTGTGTGTGAAAGCCGTCCTTCACCTAGCTTGTTGGGAACACAAAGATCCTTTCCAGTTGCAAACTACACTCCATACATATATATGGGTTGGTACTAGCTCCAACTCGATTTTACAGTGAAAACTGCAAGAACTTCTAACCGGCACTAGTAAACAGACTGAGAATCAAGAAAAAAATTTTCTCATGCAACCCGTTCTCTTTGTGCTAGATGAACAAACGTCTCTCCACATGCTCAGTTCTGAGAGATAAGTGTGTGTGAAAGTCGTCCTTCAAATTGCTTGTTGGGAACACAAAGATTCTTTCCAGTAACAAACTACACTCCATACACATATATGGGTAGGTACTACATCCAACCCTGTTTTACAGTGAAAAATGCAGAAACTTCAAATCGAGACTAGGAAACAGACTGAGAAACCAGAGAAAAAATTTCTCCTTCAACCCGTTCCCTTTGTGCTAGATGAACGAACGTCTCTCCACAGGCTCAGTTCTGAGAGATAAGTGTGTGTGAAAGCCGTCCTTCACCTAGCTTGTTGGGAACACAAAGTCCCTTCCAGATGCAAATTACTCTCCATACATATATATGGGGAGGTACTAGCTCAAACTCAATTTTACAGTGAAAACTGCAGTAACTTCAAAACGTCACTAAGAAACAGACTGAGAAACAGATTAAAAGTTTCTCCTGCAAACCGATCCCTTTGTGCTAAATGAACGAATATCCCTCCACATGCTCATTTCTCAGAGATTAGTGTGTGTGAAAGCCGTCCTTCACATCACTTGTTGTTAACACAAAGGTTCTTTTCAGTTGCACACTACACTCCTTACATATATATGGGGAATTACAAGCACCAACTCGATTTTACAGTGAAAACTGCAGGGACTTCAAACAGGCACTAGGAAACAGACTGAGAAACCAGAGTAAATTTTACTCCTGCAACCCGGTCCCCTTGTGCTAGATGAACGAACGTCTCTCGACATGCTCAGTTCTGAGGGATGTATGTGTGTGAAAGCCGTACTTCACCTAGCTTGTTGGGAACACAATGATTCTTTTAAGTTGGAAACTACAATCCATAAATATATATGGGGAGGTACTAGCTCCAACAATCATTTAAAGGGAAAACTGCAGGAACTTCAAACCGGCAATAGGAAACAGATTGAAAAAACAGAGTAAATGTTTCTCCGGCAAACCGTTCAGTTTGTGCTACATGAATGAACGTCTCTACACATGCTCAGTTCTGAGATATACGTGTGTGTGAAAACCGTCCTTCACATTGCTTGTTGGGAACACAAAGTTCCTATTAAGTTGCAATCAACCCTGTATACTTATATATGGGGAGAAACGAGCTCTTACTCGGTTTTACTGTGAAAAATGCAGGAATTTGAAACTGGCACTAGGAAACAGAATGAGAAACCTGAGTAAAAATTTCTCCTGCAACCCGTTCCTTTTCTGCTGGATGAACGAAAGTCTCTCCAAATGCTCAGTTCTGAGAGATAAGTGTGTGTGAAAGCCGTCTTTCAACTAGCTTGTTGGGAACACAATGTTCCTTTTCATTTGCAAACTACACTTCATAAATATATGGGGTGGTATTAGCTCCACCTCGGTTTTACAGTGAAAACTGCAGGAACTTCAAAATGGCACTACGAAAAAGACTGAGAAACCAGAGTAATAGTTTCTCCTGCATCAGTTCCATTTGTGCTTGATGAACTAATGTCTCTCCACATGCTCAGTTCTTAGAGATAAGTGTGTCTGAAAGCCGTCCTTCAACTAGCTTGTTGGGAACACAAAGTTCCTATTCAGTTGCAAACTACTATCCATACATGTATATGGGGAAGTACTAATTCCAAATCCGTTTTACAGTGAAAAATGCAGGAAATTCAAACCGGCACTAGGAAACAGACTGAGAAAGCTGAGTAAAAGTATCTCCTGCAAACCGTTCCCTTTTTCCTACATGAAAGAAAGCCACTCCACATGCTCATTTGTCAGAGATAAAAGTGTGTGAAAGCCGCACTTAACCTTGTTTGTTGGGAACACAAAGTTTCTTTTAATTTGCAATCTACACTCCATAATTATATATGGGAAGGTACCAACTACAACCCTTTTTTACAGTGAAAACTGCAGGAACTTCAAACCGGCACTAGGAAACAGACTGAGAAACGAGAGTAAATGTTTCTCCTGCAAACCGTTCCCTTTGTGGTAGATGAACGAACGTCTCTCCACATGCTAAGTTCTGAGAGATAAGTGTGTGGGAAAGCCGTCCTTCACCTAGCTTGTTGGGAACACAAAGATTCTTTTCATTTGCATACTACACTCCATACATATATATGGGGAAATTCTAGCTCCAACTCGCTTTTACAGTGAAAACTGCAGGAACTTCAAAACGACACTAGGAAACAGAATGAGAAACCAGAGTAAAGGTTTCAACTGCAAACCTTTCCCTTTGTGCTAGATAAACGAACGTCTCTATACATGCTCAGTTCTGAGAGATAATTGTGTGTGAAAGCCGTCCTTCACCTAGCTTTTTGGGAACAAAAAGTTTCTTTTCAGTTGCCAACTATACTCCATAGATATATATGGGGTGGTACTAGCTCCAACTCGGGTTTACTGTGAAAAGTGCAGGAACTTCAAAACGGCACTAAGAAACAGACTGAGAATCCAGAGTAAAAGATTCTATTGCAACCCATTCCCATTGTGCTAGATGAACGAAAGTCTCTCAACATGCTAAGTCGTGTGAGATAAGTGTGTGTGAAAGCCGTCCTTAACCTAGCTAGTTGGGAACACAAAGTTCCTTTAGAGTTGCAAACTACAATCCATAACTATATATGGGTGGTACCAACTCCAACTCTTTTTTACAGTGAAAACTGCAGGAACTTCAAAACGGCACTATTAAACAGACTGAGAATCAAGTGTAAAAGTTTTTCCTTCAATCCGTTCCCTTTGTGCTAGATGAATGAACGCCTCTCCACATGTTTATTTCTAAGAGATAAGTGTGTGTGAAAGCCGTCCTTCACCTAGCTTATTTCGAACAGCAAAGATCCTTTACAGATGAAAACTACCCTCCATAAATATATATGGGGAGTTACGAGCTACAACTCGGTTTTACAGTGAAAATTGCAGGAACTTCATTACCGCACTAGGAAACAGATTGAGAAATCAGAGAAAAAGTTTCTCCTGCAAACTGTTTCCATTGTGCTAGATGAAAGAACTTATCTCCACATGCTGATTTCTGAGAGATATATGTGTGGGAAAGCCGTCCTTCACTCAGCATGTTGGGAAAACAAAGTAAGTTTTCAGTTGCAAACTACAAACCGTACATATATATGGGAAGGTACATTCTCCAAATCGGTTTTACAGTGAAAATGCAGGAACTTCAAACCGGCACTACGAAACAGACTGAGAAACCAGAGTAATAGTTTATCCTGCAAACATATCCCTTTGTGCTAGATGAACGAACGTCTCTCCACATGCTCAATTCTGAGAGATAAGTGTGTCTGAAAGCCGTCCTTCACCTAGCTTGTTGGGAACTCAAAGTTTCTTTTCAGTTGCAAACTACAATCTATAAATATATATGGGGTGGTACAAGCTCCAACTCGGTTTTACAGTGAAATCTGCAGGAACTTCAAACCGGCAATAGGAAACAGACTGAGAAACCAGAGTAAAGTTTCTCCTGCAACTTTTTCCATTTGTGCTAGATGAACAAACATCTCTCCGAATGCTCAGTTCTGAGAGATAATTGTTGTGAATGTCGTCCTTCACCTAGCTTGTTGAGAACACAAAGTTCCTTTCCAGTTGCAAATTACACTCCATACATATATATTGGGTGGTACAAGCTCCAAATCTTTTTTTACAGTGAAAAATGCAGGACCTTCAAACAGGCACTATGAAACAGACTGAGAAAGCTGAGTAAAAGTATCTCCTGCAACCCGTTCCCTTTTTGTTAGATGAACGAACTTCTCTCCACATGCTCAGTTCTGAGAGATAAGTGTGTGTGAAAGCCGTCCTTAACCCAGCTTGTTGGGAACACAAATTTCCTATGCAGTTGCAAACTACACTCCATATATATATATGGGGATGTACAACCTCCAAATCGTTTTTACAGTGAAAACTGCAGGAAATTCAAACCGGCACTAGGAAACATAATGAGAAACCAGAGTAAAAGTTTCTCCTGCAACCCGTTCACTTTGTGCTAGATAAACGAACGTCTCTCCACATGCTCAGGTCTGATTGATAAGTGTGTGTGAAAGCCGTCCTTTAACTAGATTGTTGGGATATGAACTTCCTTTCAAATTTCAAACTACACCCCATACATATATATCGGGAGGTAGTAGCTCCAACTCGATTTTACAGTGAAATCTGCTGAAACTTCAAACCGGAACTAGGAAACATACTGAGAAACCAGAGTAAATGTTTCTCCTGCAACCCGTTCCCTATGTGATAGATGAAAGAACGTATCTCCACATGCTCAGTTCTGAGAGAGAAGTGTGTGTGAAAGCCGTCCTTCACCTAGATTTTTCGGAACACCATGTTCCTTTCCAATTGCAAACTACAATCCATACATATATATTGGTATGTACAAGATCCAACTCGGTTTTACAGTGAAAACTGCAGGAACTTCAAACCGGCACTAGGAAACAGACTGAGAATCCAGAATAAATATTTCTCCTGCAACCAGTTCCATTTGTGCTAGATGAACGAAAGTCTCTCCACATGCTCAGTTCTGATAGATATGTGTGTGTGAAAGCCGTCCTTCACCTAGCTTGTTAGGAACACAAAGTTCCTATCCTGTTGCAAAGTACACTCCATACATATATATGGGTTGGTAGAAGCTCCAACTCGGTTTTACAGTGAAAACTGCAGGAACTTCAAACCGGCACTAGGAATCAGACAGAGAAACCAGAGTAAAAGTTTCCCCTGCAACCCGTTCCATTTGTGCTAGATGAACGAATGTCTCTCCACATGCTAAGGTAATAGAGATAATTGTGTGTGAAAGCCGTCCTTCACCTAGCTTGTTGGGAACACAAAGATCCTTTCCAGTTGCAAACTACACTCCATACATATATATGGGTTGGTACTAGCTCCAACTCGATTTTACAGTGAAAACTGCAAGAACTTCTAACCGGCACTAGTAAACAGACTGAGAATCAAGAAAAAAATTTTCTCATGCAACCCGTTCTCTTTGTGCTAGATGAACAAACGTCTCTCCACATGCTCAGTTCTGAGAGATAAGTGTGTGTGAAAGTCGTCCTTCAAATTGCTTGTTGGGAACACAAAGATTCTTTCCAGTAACAAACTACACTCCATACACATATATGGGTAGGTACTACATCCAACCCTGTTTTACAGTGAAAAATGCAGAAACTTCAAATCGAGACTAGGAAACAGACTGAGAAACCAGAGAAAAAATTTCTCCTTCAACCCGTTCCCTTTGTGCTAGATGAACGAACGTCTCTCCACAGGCTCAGTTCTGAGAGATAAGTGTGTGTGAAAGCCGTCCTTCACCTAGCTTGTTGGGAACACAAAGTCCCTTCCAGATGCAAATTACTCTCCATACATATATATGGGGAGGTACTAGCTCAAACTCAATTTTACAGTGAAAACTGCAGTAACTTCAAAACGTCACTAAGAAACAGACTGAGAAACAGATTAAAAGTTTCTCCTGCAAACCGATCCCTTTGTGCTAAATGAACGAATATCCCTCCACATGCTCATTTCTCAGAGATTAGTGTGTGTGAAAGCCGTCCTTCACATCACTTGTTGTTAACACAAAGGTTCTTTTCAGTTGCACACTACACTCCTTACATATATATGGGGAATTACAAGCACCAACTCGATTTTACAGTGAAAACTGCAGGGACTTCAAACAGGCACTAGGAAACAGACTGAGAAACCAGAGTAAATTTTACTCCTGCAACCCGGTCCCCTTGTGCTAGATGAACGAACGTCTCTCGACATGCTCAGTTCTGAGGGATGTATGTGTGTGAAAGCCGTACTTCACCTAGCTTGTTGGGAACACAATGATTCTTTTAAGTTGGAAACTACAATCCATAAATATATATGGGGAGGTACTAGCTCCAACAATCATTTAAAGGGAAAACTGCAGGAACTTCAAACCGGCAATAGGAAACAGATTGAAAAAACAGAGTAAATGTTTCTCCGGCAAACCGTTCAGTTTGTGCTACATGAATGAACGTCTCTACACATGCTCAGTTCTGAGATATACGTGTGTGTGAAAACCGTCCTTCACATTGCTTGTTGGGAACACAAAGTTCCTATTAAGTTGCAATCAACCCTGTATACTTATATATGGGGAGAAACGAGCTCTTACTCGGTTTTACTGTGAAAAATGCAGGAATTTGAAACTGGCACTAGGAAACAGAATGAGAAACCTGAGTAAAAATTTCTCCTGCAACCCGTTCCTTTTCTGCTGGATGAACGAAAGTCTCTCCAAATGCTCAGTTCTGAGAGATAAGTGTGTGTGAAAGCCGTCTTTCAACTAGCTTGTTGGGAACACAATGTTCCTTTTCATTTGCAAACTACACTTCATAAATATATGGGGTGGTATTAGCTCCACCTCGGTTTTACAGTGAAAACTGCAGGAACTTCAAAATGGCACTACGAAAAAGACTGAGAAACCAGAGTAATAGTTTCTCCTGCATCAGTTCCATTTGTGCTTGATGAACTAATGTCTCTCCACATGCTCAGTTCTTAGAGATAAGTGTGTCTGAAAGCCGTCCTTCAACTAGCTTGTTGGGAACACAAAGTTCCTATTCAGTTGCAAACTACTATCCATACATGTATATGGGGAAGTACTAATTCCAAATCCGTTTTACAGTGAAAAATGCAGGAAATTCAAACCGGCACTAGGAAACAGACTGAGAAAGCTGAGTAAAAGTATCTCCTGCAAACCGTTCCCTTTTTCCTACATGAAAGAAAGCCACTCCACATGCTCATTTGTCAGAGATAAAAGTGTGTGAAAGCCGCACTTAACCTTGTTTGTTGGGAACACAAAGTTTCTTTTAATTTGCAATCTACACTCCATAATTATATATGGGAAGGTACCAACTACAACCCTTTTTTACAGTGAAAACTGCAGGAACTTCAAACCGGCACTAGGAAACAGACTGAGAAACGAGAGTAAATGTTTCTCCTGCAAACCGTTCCCTTTGTGGTAGATGAACGAACGTCTCTCCACATGCTAAGTTCTGAGAGATAAGTGTGTGGGAAAGCCGTCCTTCACCTAGCTTGTTGGGAACACAAAGATTCTTTTCATTTGCATACTACACTCCATACATATATATGGGGAAATTCTAGCTCCAACTCGCTTTTACAGTGAAAACTGCAGGAACTTCAAAACGACACTAGGAAACAGAATGAGAAACCAGAGTAAAGGTTTCAACTGCAAACCTTTCCCTTTGTGCTAGATAAACGAACGTCTCTATACATGCTCAGTTCTGAGAGATAATTGTGTGTGAAAGCCGTCCTTCACCTAGCTTTTTGGGAACAAAAAGTTTCTTTTCAGTTGCCAACTATACTCCATAGATATATATGGGGTGGTACTAGCTCCAACTCGGGTTTACTGTGAAAAGTGCAGGAACTTCAAAACGGCACTAAGAAACAGACTGAGAATCCAGAGTAAAAGATTCTATTGCAACCCATTCCCATTGTGCTAGATGAACGAAAGTCTCTCAACATGCTAAGTCGTGTGAGATAAGTGTGTGTGAAAGCCGTCCTTAACCTAGCTAGTTGGGAACACAAAGTTCCTTTAGAGTTGCAAACTACAATCCATAACTATATATGGGTGGTACCAACTCCAACTCTTTTTTACAGTGAAAACTGCAGGAACTTCAAAACGGCACTATTAAACAGACTGAGAATCAAGTGTAAAAGTTTTTCCTTCAATCCGTTCCCTTTGTGCTAGATGAATGAACGCCTCTCCACATGTTTATTTCTAAGAGATAAGTGTGTGTGAAAGCCGTCCTTCACCTAGCTTATTTCGAACAGCAAAGATCCTTTACAGATGAAAACTACCCTCCATAAATATATATGGGGAGTTACGAGCTACAACTCGGTTTTACAGTGAAAATTGCAGGAACTTCATTACCGCACTAGGAAACAGATTGAGAAATCAGAGAAAAAGTTTCTCCTGCAAACTGTTTCCATTGTGCTAGATGAAAGAACTTATCTCCACATGCTGATTTCTGAGAGATATATGTGTGGGAAAGCCGTCCTTCACTCAGCATGTTGGGAAAACAAAGTAAGTTTTCAGTTGCAAACTACAAACCGTACATATATATGGGAAGGTACATTCTCCAAATCGGTTTTACAGTGAAAATGCAGGAACTTCAAACCGGCACTACGAAACAGACTGAGAAACCAGAGTAATAGTTTATCCTGCAAACATATCCCTTTGTGCTAGATGAACGAACGTCTCTCCACATGCTCAATTCTGAGAGATAAGTGTGTCTGAAAGCCGTCCTTCACCTAGCTTGTTGGGAACTCAAAGTTTCTTTTCAGTTGCAAACTACAATCTATAAATATATATGGGGTGGTACAAGCTCCAACTCGGTTTTACAGTGAAATCTGCAGGAACTTCAAACCGGCAATAGGAAACAGACTGAGAAACCAGAGTAAAGTTTCTCCTGCAACTTTTTCCATTTGTGCTAGATGAACAAACATCTCTCCGAATGCTCAGTTCTGAGAGATAATTGTTGTGAATGTCGTCCTTCACCTAGCTTGTTGAGAACACAAAGTTCCTTTCCAGTTGCAAATTACACTCCATACATATATATTGGGTGGTACAAGCTCCAAATCTTTTTTTACAGTGAAAAATGCAGGACCTTCAAACAGGCACTATGAAACAGACTGAGAAAGCTGAGTAAAAGTATCTCCTGCAACCCGTTCCCTTTTTGTTAGATGAACGAACTTCTCTCCACATGCTCAGTTCTGAGATATAAGTGTGTGTGAAAGCCGTCCTTAACCCAGCTTGTTGGGAACACAAATTCCCTATCCAGTTGCAAACTACACTCCATATATATATATGGGGATGTACAACCTCCAAATCGGTTTTACAGTGAAAACTGCAGGAAATTCACACCGGCACTAGGAAACAGACTGAGGAACCAGAGTAAAAGTTTCTCCTGCAACCCGTTCCCTTTGTGCTAGATGAACGAACGTCTCTCCACATGCTCATTTCTGAGTGAAAGTGTGTGTGAAAGCCGTCCTTTAACTAGATTGTTGGGATACAAACTTCCTTTCAAATTTCAATCTACACTCCATACATATATATGGCGATGTAGTAGCTCCAACTCGGTTTTACAGTGAAATCTGCTGGAAATTCAAACCTGAACTAGTAAAGAGACTGAGATACCAGAGTAAATGTTTCCCCTGCAACCCGTTCCCTTTTTGCTAGATGAAAGAACGTCTCTCCACATGCTCAATTCTGAGAGAAAATTGTGTGTGAAAGCCGTCCTTAACCTAGCTTTTTCGGGACATCAAGTTCCTTTCCAATTGCAAACTACAATCCATACATATATATCAGTATGTACTATCTCCACCTTGGTTTTACAGTGAAAACTGTAGGAACTTCAAACCGGCACTAGGAAACAGACTGAGAATCCAGAGTAAAAGTTTGCCCTGCAACCCGTTCCCTTTTTGCTAGATGAACGAACGTCTCTCCACATGCTAAGGTCTGAGAGATAATTGTGTGTGAAAGCCGTGTTTAACGTAGCTTGATGGGAACACAAAGATCCTTTCCATTTGCAAACGACACTCCATACATATATATGGGTTGGTAGTAGCTCCAACTCGGTTTTACAGTGAAAACTGCAAGAACTTCAAACCGGCACTAGTAAACAGACTGAGAAACCAGAGTAAAATTTTCTCATGCAACCCGTTCCCTTTGTGCTAGATGAACAAACGACTCTCCACATGCTCAGTTCTGAGAGATAAGTGTGTGTGAAAGTCGTCCTTCAAATTGCTTGTTGGGTACACAAGGATTATTTTCAGTAACAAACTACACTCCATACACATATATGGGTAGGTACTACATCCAACCCTGTTTTACAGTGAAAAATGCACAAACTTCAAATCGAGACTAGGAAACAGACTGAGAAACCAGAGTAAAAGTTTCTCCTGTAACCCGTTCCCTTTTTGCTAGATGAACGAAAGTCTCTCCACATGCTCAGTTCTGAGAGATAAGTGTGTGTGAAAGCCGTCCTTCACCTAGCTTGTTGGGAACACAAAGTTCCCTTCCAGATGCAAATTACACTCCATACATATATAGGTGGAGGTACTAGATCCAACTCTATTTTACAGTGAAAACTGCAGTAACTTCCAAACGTCACTAAGAAACAGACTGAGAAACAGAGTAAAAGATTCCCCTGCAAACCGATCCCTTTTTGCTCGGTGAACGAATATCCCTCCACATGCTGAGATATCAGAGATAAGTGTGTGTAAAGCCGTCCTTCACATCACTTGTTGTTAACACAAAGGTTCTTTTCAGTTGCACACTACACTCCTTACATATATATGGGGAATTACAAGCACCAACTCGATTTTACAGTGAAAACTGCAGGGACTTCAAACAGGCACTAGGAAACAGACTGAGAATCCAGAGTAAATTTTACTCCTGCAACCTGGTCCCTTTGTGCTAGATGAACGAACGTCTCTCGACATGCTCAGTTCTGAGGGATGTATGTGTGTGAAAGCCGTACTTCACCTAGCTTGTTGGGAACACAATGATTCTTTTAAGATGGAAACTACAATCCATAAATATATATGGGGAGGTACTAGTTCCAACAGTCATTTAAAGGGAAAACTGCAGGAACTTCAAACCGGCAATAGGAAACAGATTGAGAAAACAGAGTAAATGTTTCTCCGGCAAACCGTTCAGTTTGTGCTACATGAATGGACGTCTCTACACATGCTCAGTTCTGAGATATACGTGTGTGTGAAAACCGTCCTTCACATTGCTTGTTGGGAACTCAAAGTTCCTATTAAGTTGCAATCAACCCTGTATACTTATATATGGGGAGGAACGAGCTCTTACTCGTTTTTACTGTGAAAACTGCAGGAATTTGAAACCGGCACTAGGAAACAGAATGAGAAACCTGAGTAAAAGTTTCTCCTGCAACCCGTTCCTTTTCTGCTGGATGAACGAAAGTCTCTCCAAATGCTCAGTTCTGAGAGATAAGTGTGTGTGAAAGCCGTCTTTCAACTAGCTTGTTGGCAACACAATGTTCCTTTTCATTTGCAAACTACACTTCATAAATATATGGGGTGGTACTAGCTCCAACTCGGTTTTACAGTGAAAACTGCAGGAACTTCAAACCGGCACTAGGAAACACACTGAGAAACTAGAGTAAAAGTTTCTCCTGCAACCCGTTCCCTTTGTGCTAGATGAACGAACCTCTCTCAACATGATCAGATCTTAGAGATAAGTGTGTGTGAAAGCCGTCCTTCAACTAGCTTGTTGAGAACACAAAGTTCCTTTCCAGTTGCAAATTACACTCCATACATATATATTGGGTGGTACAAGCTCCAAATCTTTTTTTACAGTGAAAAATGCAGGACCTTCAAACAGGCACTATGAAACAGACTGAGAAAGCTGAGTAAAAGTATCTCCTGCAACCCGTTCCCTTTTTGTTAGATGAACGAACTTCTCTCCACATGCTCAGTTCTGAGATATAAGTGTGTGTGAAAGCCGTCCTTAACCCAGCTTGTTGGGAACACAAATTCCCTATCCAGTTGCAAACTACACTCCATATATATATATGGGGATGTACAACCTCCAAATCGGTTTTACAGTGAAAACTGCAGGAAATTCACACCGGCACTAGGAAACAGACTGAGGAACCAGAGTAAAAGTTTCTCCTGCAACCCGTTCCCTTTGTGCTAGATGAACGAACGTCTCTCCACATGCTCATTTCTGAGTGAAAGTGTGTGTGAAAGCCGTCCTTTAACTAGATTGTTGGGATACAAACTTCCTTTCAAATTTCAATCTACACTCCATACATATATATGGCGATGTAGTAGCTCCAACTCGGTTTTACAGTGAAATCTGCTGGAAATTCAAACCTGAACTAGTAAAGAGACTGAGATACCAGAGTAAATGTTTCCCCTGCAACCCGTTCCCTTTTTGCTAGATGAAAGAACGTCTCTCCACATGCTCAATTCTGAGAGAAAATTGTGTGTGAAAGCCGTCCTTAACCTAGCTTTTTCGGGACATCAAGTTCCTTTCCAATTGCAAACTACAATCCATACATATATATCAGTATGTACTATCTCCACCTTGGTTTTACAGTGAAAACTGTAGGAACTTCAAACCGGCACTAGGAAACAGACTGAGAATCCAGAGTAAAAGTTTGCCCTGCAACCCGTTCCCTTTTTGCTAGATGAACGAACGTCTCTCCACATGCTAAGGTCTGAGAGATAATTGTGTGTGAAAGCCGTGTTTAACGTAGCTTGATGGGAACACAAAGATCCTTTCCATTTGCAAACGACACTCCATACATATATATGGGTTGGTAGTAGCTCCAACTCGGTTTTACAGTGAAAACTGCAAGAACTTCAAACCGGCACTAGTAAACAGACTGAGAAACCAGAGTAAAATTTTCTCATGCAACCCGTTCCCTTTGTGCTAGATGAACAAACGACTCTCCACATGCTCAGTTCTGAGAGATAAGTGTGTGTGAAAGTCGTCCTTCAAATTGCTTGTTGGGTACACAAGGATTATTTTCAGTAACAAACTACACTCCATACACATATATGGGTAGGTACTACATCCAACCCTGTTTTACAGTGAAAAATGCACAAACTTCAAATCGAGACTAGGAAACAGACTGAGAAACCAGAGTAAAAGTTTCTCCTGTAACCCGTTCCCTTTTTGCTAGATGAACGAAAGTCTCTCCACATGCTCAGTTCTGAGAGATAAGTGTGTGTGAAAGCCGTCCTTCACCTAGCTTGTTGGGAACACAAAGTTCCCTTCCAGATGCAAATTACACTCCATACATATATAGGTGGAGGTACTAGATCCAACTCTATTTTACAGTGAAAACTGCAGTAACTTCCAAACGTCACTAAGAAACAGACTGAGAAACAGAGTAAAAGATTCCCCTGCAAACCGATCCCTTTTTGCTCGGTGAACGAATATCCCTCCACATGCTGAGATATCAGAGATAAGTGTGTGTAAAGCCGTCCTTCACATCACTTGTTGTTAACACAAAGGTTCTTTTCAGTTGCACACTACACTCCTTACATATATATGGGGAATTACAAGCACCAACTCGATTTTACAGTGAAAACTGCAGGGACTTCAAACAGGCACTAGGAAACAGACTGAGAATCCAGAGTAAATTTTACTCCTGCAACCTGGTCCCTTTGTGCTAGATGAACGAACGTCTCTCGACATGCTCAGTTCTGAGGGATGTATGTGTGTGAAAGCCGTACTTCACCTAGCTTGTTGGGAACACAATGATTCTTTTAAGATGGAAACTACAATCCATAAATATATATGGGGAGGTACTAGTTCCAACAGTCATTTAAAGGGAAAACTGCAGGAACTTCAAACCGGCAATAGGAAACAGATTGAGAAAACAGAGTAAATGTTTCTCCGGCAAACCGTTCAGTTTGTGCTACATGAATGGACGTCTCTACACATGCTCAGTTCTGAGATATACGTGTGTGTGAAAACCGTCCTTCACATTGCTTGTTGGGAACTCAAAGTTCCTATTAAGTTGCAATCAACCCTGTATACTTATATATGGGGAGGAACGAGCTCTTACTCGTTTTTACTGTGAAAACTGCAGGAATTTGAAACCGGCACTAGGAAACAGAATGAGAAACCTGAGTAAAAGTTTCTCCTGCAACCCGTTCCTTTTCTGCTGGATGAACGAAAGTCTCTCCAAATGCTCAGTTCTGAGAGATAAGTGTGTGTGAAAGCCGTCTTTCAACTAGCTTGTTGGCAACACAATGTTCCTTTTCATTTGCAAACTACACTTCATAAATATATGGGGTGGTACTAGCTCCAACTCGGTTTTACAGTGAAAACTGCAGGAACTTCAAACCGGCACTAGGAAACACACTGAGAAACTAGAGTAAAAGTTTCTCCTGCAACCCGTTCCCTTTGTGCTAGATGAACGAACCTCTCTCAACATGATCAGATCTTAGAGATAAGTGTGTCTGAAAGCCGTCCTTCAACTAGCTTGTTGGGAACACAAAGATCCTATTCAGTTGCAAACTACTATCCATACATATATATGGGGAAGTACTAAATCCAACTCCGTTTTACATTGAAAACTGCAGGAACTTCAAACCGGCACTCGGAAACAGACTGAGAAAGCTGAGTAAAAGTATCTCCTGCAAACCGTTCCCTTTTTCCTAGATGAAAGAAAGTCTCTCCACATGCTCATTTCTCAGAGATAAATGTGTGTGAAAGCTGCACTTTACCTAGTTTGTTGGGAACACAAAGTTTCTTTTAATTTGCTATCTACACTCCATAGTTATATATGGGGAGGTACCAACTACAACACTTTTTTACAGTGAAAACTGCAGGAAATTCAAAACGGCACTAGGAAACAGAATGAGAAACCAGAGTAAAAGTTTTAACTGCATACCTTTCCCTTTGTGCTAGATAAACGAACGTCTCTATACATGCTCAGTTCTGATAGATAATTGTGTGTGAAAGCCGTCCTTCACCTAGCTTTTTGGGAACAAAAAGTTTCTTTTCAGTTGCCAACTACACTCCATAGATATATATGGGGTGGTACTAGCTCCAACTCGGGTTTACTGTGAAAAGTGCAGGAACTTCAAAACGGCACTAAGAAACAGACTGAGAATCCAGAGTAAAAGATTCTATTGCAACCCATTCCCATTGTGCTAGATGAACGAAAGTCTCTCAACATGCTAAGTCGTGTGAGATAAGTGTGTGTGAAAGCCGTCCTTAATCTAGCTAGTTGGGAACACAAAGTTCCTTTAGAGTTGCAAACTACAATCCATAACTATATATGGGTGGTACCAACTCCAACTCTTTTTTACAGTGAAAACTGCAGGAACTTCAAAACGGCACTATTAAACAGACTGAGAAACTAGTGTAAAAGTTTTTCCTTCAATCCGTTCCCTTTGTGCTAGATGAAAGTACGTCTCTCCATATGTTCATTTCTAAGAGATAAGTGTGTGTGAAAGCCGTCCTTCACCTAGCTTGTTTCGAACAGCAAAGTTCCTTTACAGTTGAAAACTACACTCCATATATATATATGGGGAGGTACGAGCTCCAACTCGGTTTTACAGTGAAAACTGCAGGAACTTCAATCCCGCACTAGGAAACAAATTGAGAAACCCGAGAAAAAGTTTATCCTGCAAACTGTTTCCATTGTGCTAGATGAAAGAACTTATCTCCACATGCTGTTTTCTGAGAGATATATGTGTGGGAAAGCCGTACTTCACGTAGCATGTTGGGAAAACAAAGTACGTTTTCAGTTGAAAACTACAAACCGTACATATATATGGGAAGGTACATTCTCCAAATCGGTTTTACAGTGAAAATGCAGGAACTTCAAACCGGCACTACGAAACAGACTGAGAAACCAGAGTAAGAGTTTCCCCTGCAAACATATCCTTTTGTGCTAGATGAACGAACGTCTCTCCACATGCTCAATTCTGAGAGATAAGTGTGTCTGAAAGCCGTCATTCACCTAGCTTGTTGGGAACTCAAAGTTTCTTTTCAGTTGCAAACTACAATCTATAAATATATATGGGGTGGTACAAGTTCCAACTCGGTTTTACAGTGAAATCTGCAGGAACTTCAAACCGGCAATAGGAAACAGACTGAGAAACCAGAGTAAAGATTCTGCTGCAACTCTTTCCGTTTGTGCTAGATGAACGAACATCTCTCCAAATGCTCAGGTCTGAGAGATAATTGTTGTGAAAGTCGTCCTTCACCTAGCTTGTTGGGAATATAAAGTTTCTTTACAGCTGCAATATACACTCCATAAATATATATGGGAAGGTACCAACTCCAACTCGTTTTTACAGTGAAAATTGCAGGAACTTCAAACCGTCACTTGGAAACAGACTGAGAATCCAGAGTATAAGTTTCTTCTGCAAACCGTTCACTTTGTGCTAGATGAACGAACGTCTATCCACGTGCTCAGTTCTGAGAGATAAGTGTGTGTGAAATTCGTCCTTCAAATTGCTTGTTGGGAACACAAAAATTCTTTTCAGTAACAAACTACACTCCATACATATATATGGGTAGGTACTACATCCAACTCTGTTTTACAGTGAAAAATGCAGAAACTTCAAATCGAGACTAGGAAACAGACTGAGAAACCAGAGTAAAAGTTTCCTCTGCAACCAGTTCCATTTGTGCTAGATGAACGAACGTCTCTCCACATGCTCAGTTCTGAGAGATAATTGTGTGTGAAAGCTGTCATTCACCTAGCTTGTTGGGAACACAAAGTTCCCTTCCAGGTTCAAATTACACGCCATACAAATATATGGGGAGGTACTAGCTCCAACTCGGTTTTACAGTGATAACTGCAGGACCTTCAAACAGGCACTATGAAACAGACTGAAAAACCAAAGTAAAAGTTTCACTTGCAACCCGTTCACTTTGTGCTAGATGAACGAACTCCTCTCCACATGCTCAGTTCTGAGAGGTAAGTGTGTGTGAAACCCGTTCTTCACCTAACTTATTGGGAACACATAGTTCCTATCCATTTGCAAACTACACTCCATATATATATATGGTGATGTACAACCTCCTAATCGGTTTTACAGTGAAAACTGCAGGAAATTCAAACCGGCACTAGGAAACAGACTGAGAAAACAGAGTAAAAGTTTCTCCAGCAATCCTTTCCATTTGTGCTAGATGAACGAAAGTCTCTCCACATGCTCAATTCTGAGAGACAAGTGTGTGTGAAAGCCGTACTTTAACTAGCTTGTTGGGAATACAAAGTTAATTTTCAGTTGCAAACTACACTCCATACATATATATGTGGATGTAGAAACTCCTACTCGGTTTTACAGTGAAATCTGCTGGAACTTCAAACCGGAACTAGGAAACAGACTGAGAAACCATAGTAAAAGTTTCTGCTGCAAACCGTTCCCATTGTGCTAGATGAACGAACGTCTCTCCACATGCTCTGTTCTGAGAGAAAACTGTGTGTGAAAGCCGTCCTTCACCTAGGTTGTTGGGAACACAAAGTTCCTTTCCAGTTGCAAACTACAATCCATACATATATATGGGGTTGTACTAGCTCCAACTCGGTTTTACAGTGAAAACTGCAGGAATTTCAAACTTTCACTAGGAAACACACTGAGAAATCATAGTAAAAGTTTCTCCTGCAACCCTTTCCCTTTGTGATTGATGAACAAACGTCTCTCCATATGCTCAGTTCTGAGAGATAATTGGGTGTGAATGCCGTCTTCACCTAGCTTGTTGGAACACAAAGTTCCTTTCCAGTTGCAAACAATACTCCATATATATATATGGGGATGTACTAGTTCCAACTCGGTTTTATAGTGAAAACTGCAGGAATTTCAAACCGGCACTAGGAAACAGACTGAGAATCCAGAGTAAAAGTTTCTCCTGCAAACCGTTCCCTTTGTGCAAGATGAACAAACGTCTCTTCACATGTTCAGTTCTGAGAGATAAGTGTGTGTGAAAGCCGTACTTCACCTAGCTTGTTGGGAACACAAATTTCCTTTCCAGTTGCAAACTACACTCCTTACATATATAAGGGAAGTACAAGCTCCAACTCGGTTTTAAAGTGAAAACTGCAGGAAATTCAAACCGGCAATAGGAAACAGACTGAGAAACCAGAGTATAATTTCTCCTGCAAACCGTTCCCTTTGTGCTAGATGAATGAACGTCTCCCCACAGGCTCAGTTCTGAGAGATAACTGTGTGTGAAAGCCGTACTTCACCAAGCATGTTGGGAACACAAAGTTCCTTTCCAGTTGCAAACTACACTCCATACATATATATGGGGAGTAGTAGCTCCAAGTCGGTTTTACAGTGAAAACTGAAGGAACTTCAAACAAGCACTAGGAAACGGACTGAGAAACAAGTGTTAAAGTTACACCTGCAACACGTTCCTTTTGTGCTAGATGAACGAACGTCTTCCCACATGCTCAATTCTGAGAGATAAGTGTGTGTGAAAGCCGTCCTTTAATTAGCTTGTTGGGAACACAAAGTTCTTTTCAATTGCCAACTACACTCCATACATATATAAGGGGAGGTAGTAGCTCCAACTCGGTTTTACAGAGAAACCTGAAGAAACTTCAAACTTACACTAGGAAACATACTGAGAAACCAGAGTAAAAGTTTCTCCTGCAAACCGTTCCCTTTGTGCTAGATGAACGAACGACTCTTCACATGCTCAATTCTGAGAGATAAATGTGGGTTAAAGCCTTAGTTCAACTAGCTAGTTGGGAACACAAAGTTCCTTTCCAGTTGCAAACTACAATCCATACATTTATATGGGGTGGTGCTAGCTCCAAATCTGTTTTACACTGAAAAATGCAGGAACTTCAAACCGGCTCTAGGAAACAGACTGAGAAACCAGAGTAAAAGTTTCTCCTGCAATCCGTTCCCTTTGTGCTAGATGATCCAACGTCTCTTCACATGATCAGCTCTGAGAGATAAGTGTGTGTGAAAGCCGTCCTTCAACTACCTTGTTGGAACACAAAGTTCCTTTCCAGTTGCAAACTACAATCCGTACATATATATGGGTATGTACTACCTCCAACTCGGTTTTACATTGTAAACTGCAGGAACATCAACCCGGCTCTAGGAAAAAGACTGAGAAACCAGAGTAAAAGTTTCTCCTGCAACCCTTTCCCTTTGTGCTAGATGAACCAACGTCTCTCCACATGCTCAGATCTGAGAGATAAGTGTGTGTGAAAGCCGTCCTTCACCTAGCTTGTTGGGAACACAAAGTTCCTTTCCAGTTGTAAACTACACTCCATATATATATATGGGGATGTTCAACCACCAACTCTGTTTTACAGTGAAAGCTGCAGGAAATTCAAACCGGCACTAGGAAACAGACTGAGAAAACAGAGTAAAAGTTTCTCCAGCAAACATTTCCATTTGTGCTGGATGAACGAACGTCTCTCCACATGCTCATTTCTGAGAGATAATTGTATGTGAAAGCCAATCTTCCCTTAGTTTGTTGGGAATACAATGTTCCTTTTCAGTTGCAAACAACACTCCATACATATATATGGGGATGTACTAGCTCCAACTCTGTTTTACAGTGAAAACTGCTGGAACTTCAAACCGGCACTAGGAAAGAGACTGAGAAACCAGAGTAAAAGTTTCTCCTGCAATACGTTCAAATTGTGCTAAATGAACGAACGTCTTTCCACATGCTCAGTTTTGAGGGATAATTGTGTGTGAAAGCCGTCCTTCACCTAGATTGTTCGGAACACAAAGATTCTTTCAAGTTGCAAACTACACTCCATACATATATATGGGGTGCTACTAGCTCCAACAAGGTTTTAAAGTGAAAACTGCAGGAATTTCAAAACGGCACTAGGAAACAAACTGAGAAACCAGAGTAAAATTTCTCCTGAAACCCGTTCCCTTTGTGCTAGATGAACGAAATTCTCTCCAAATCCTCAGTTCTGAGAGAAATGTGTGTGGGAAAGCCGTCCTTTACCTAGCTTGTTGGGAACAGAAAGATCCTTTTCAGTTGCAAAATACACTCCATACATATATATGGGGATTTAATAGCTCCAACTCGGTGTTACAGTGAAAATTACAGGAACTTCAAAACGGCACTAGGAAACAGACTGAGATACCAGAGTAAAAGTTTCTCCTGAAAACCATTCAATTTGTGCTAAATGAACGAAATACTCTCCACATGCTCAGTTCTGAGAGAAAAGTGTGTGTGAAAGCCGAACTTCTCCTAGCTTGTTGGGAACACATAGTTCCTATTCAGTTGCAAACTACACTCCATAAATATATATGGTGTTGTACTAGCTCCAAATCTCTTTTACAGTGAAAACTGCAGGAAATTCAAACCGGCACTAGGAAACATACTGAGAAACCAGAGTAAAATTTTCTCGTGCAAACCTTTCTCTTTGTGCTAGAAAAACGAACGTCTCTCCACATGATCAGCTCTGAGAGATAAGTGTGTGTGGAAGCCGTCCTTAACCTAGCATGTTGGGAACACAAAGTTCCTTTTCAGTTGCAAACTTAATCCGTACATATATATGGGTATGTACTACCTCCAACTCGCTTTTACATTGAAAACTGCAGGAACATCAACCCGGCTCTAGGAAAAAGACTGAGAAACCACAGTAAAAGTTTCTCCTGCAAACCTTTCCCTTTGTGCTAGATGAACGAACGTCTCTCCACATGCTCAGTTCTGAGAGATAAGTGTGTGAAAGCCGTACTTCACCTAGCTTGTTGGGAACACAAAGTTCCTTTCCAATTGCAAACTACACCCCATACATATATATGGGGATGTACTAGCTCCAACTCGGTTTTACAGTGAAAAATCCAGGAATTTCAAACCGGCACTAGGAATCAGTGTGAGAAACCATAGTAAAAGTTTCTCCTGCAACACGTTCCTTTGTGCTAGATGAACGAAAGTCTCTCCACATGCTCAGTTCAGAGATATGTGTGTGTGAAAGCCGTCCTTCACATAGATTGTTGGGAACACCAAGTTGCTATCCAGATGCAAACTACACTCCATAAATATATATGGGGAGGTACTAGCATTAAATCGGTTTTACAGTGAAAACTGCAGGAAATTCAAACTGGCACTAGGAAACAGACTGAGAAACCAGAGTAATAGTTTCTCCTACAAACCGTTCCGTTTGTGCTAGATGAACTAACGTCTCTCCACATGCTCAGTTCGGAGAGATATGTGTTTGTGAAAGCCGTCCTTCACCTAGCTTGTTGGGAACACAAAGTTCCTTTTCAGTTGAAAACTACACTCCTTATATATATATGGGGAGGTACTAGCACCTAGTGGGTTTTACTGTGAAAACTGCAGGAACTTCAAACCGGCACTAGGAAACAGACTGAGAAAACATAGTAAAAGTTTCTCCTGCAACCCTTTCCCTTTGTGCTTGATGAACGAACGTCTCTTAATATGCTCAGTTTTGAGATATAATTGTGTGTGAAAGACATCCTTCACCTAGTTAGTTGGAACACAAAGATCCTTTCCATTTGCAAACTACACTCCATACATATATACGGGGATGTTCAAGCTCCAACCCGATTTTAGAGTGAAAACTGCAGGAATTACAAACCGGCACTAGGAAACAGACTGAGAAACCAGAGTAAAAGTTTCTCCTGCAAACCGTTCCCTTTGTGTTAGATGAACGAACGTCTCTCCACATGCTCAGTTCTGAGAGAAAAGTGTGTGTGAAAGCCGTCCTTCACCTAGCTTGTTGGGAACACAAAGTTCCTTTCCAGTTGCAAACTACACTCCATACATATATATGGGGATGTACAAGCTCCAACCCGGTTTTAGAGTGAAAACTGCAGGAATTACAAACCGGCACTAGGAAACAGACTGAGAAACCAGAGTAAAAGTTTCTCCTGCAAACTGTTCCCTTTGTGTTAGATGAACGAACGTCTCTCCACATGCTCAGTTCTGAGAGAAAAGTGTGTGTGAAAGCCGTCCTTCACCTAGCTTGTTGGGAACACAAAGTTCCTTTTCAGTTGCAAACTACACTCCGTACTTATATAAGGGAATTACTAGCTCCAAGCGGTTTTAAACTGAAAAATGCAGGAAATTCAAACCGGCACTAGGAAACAGACTGAGAAACCAGAGTAAAAGTTTCTCCTGTAACCCGTTCCCTTTGTGCTAGATGAACGAAATTCTCTCCAAATCCTCAGTTCTGAGAGAAATATGTGTGGGAAAGCCGTCCTTTACCTAGCTTGCTGGGAACACAAAGATCCTTTTCAGTTGCAAACTACACTCCATACATATATATGGGGATTTAATAGCTCCAACTCGGTGTTACAGTGAAAACTACAGGAACTTCAAACCGGCACTAGGAAACAGACTGAGATACCAGAGTAAAAGTTTGTCCTGAAAACCGTTCAATTTGTGCTAAATGAACGAACGTCTCTCCACATGCTCAGTTCTGAGAGAAAAGTGTGTGTGAAAGCCGAACTTCTCCTAGCTTGTTGGGAACACATAGTTCCTATTCAGTTGCAAACTACACTCCATAAATATATATGGGGTGGTACTAGCTCCAAATCTCTTTTACAGTGAAAACTGCAGGAAATTCAAACCGGCACTAGGAAACAGACTGAGAAACCAGAGTAAAATTTCTCCTGCAATCCGTTCCCTTTGTGCTAGAAGAACGAACGTCTCTCCACATGATCAGCTCTGAGAGATAAGTGTGTGTGAAAGCCGTCCTTCACCTAGCTTGTTGGGAACACAAAGTTCCTTTTAAGTTGCAAACTTAATCCGTACATATATATGGGTATGTAATACCTCCAACTCGGTTTTACATTGAAAACTGCAGGAACATCAACCCGGCTCTAGGAAAAAGACTGAGAAACCAGAGTAAAAGTTTCTACTGCAAACCTTTCCCTTTGTGCTAGATGAACCAAAGTCTCTCCACATGCTCAGTTCTGAGAGATAAATGTGTGTGAAAGCCGTACTTCACCTAGCTTGTTGGGAACACAAAGTTCCTTTCCAATTGCAAACTACACCCCATACATATATATGGGGATGTACTAGCTCCAACTCGGTTTTACAGTGAAAAATCCAGGAATTTCAAACCGGCACTAAGAAACAGTGTGAGAAACCATAGTAAAAGTTTCTCCTGAAACACGTTCCTTTGTGCTAGATGAACGAAAGTCTCTCCACATGCTCAGTTCTGAGAGATAAGTGTGTGTGAAAGCCGTCCTTTACCTAGATTGTTGGGAACACAAAGTTCTTTTCCAGTTGCATGCTACAATCCATACATATATATTCGGATGTACTAGATCCAACTCGGTTTTACAGTGAAAACTGCAGGAAATTCAAACCGGCACTAGGAAACTGACTGAGAAACCAGAATAAAAGTTTCTCCTGCAAACCTTTCCTTTGTGCTAGATGAACGAACTTCTCTCCACATGTTCAGTTCTGAGACAAAATTGTGTGTGAAAGTCGTACTTCACCTACCTTGTTGGGAACACTAAGTTCCTTTCCAGTTGCAAACTACAATCCATATATATATATATATGGGGAGGTACTAGCCCCAACTCGGTTTTACACAGAAAACTGCAGGAAATTCAAACCGGCAATAGGAAAGAGACTGAGAAATCATAGTAAAAATTTCTCATGTAACCCGTTCCCTTTATGCTAGATGAATGAACGTCTATACACATGCTCAGTTCTGAGGGAGAAATTTGTGTGAAAGCCGTCATTTTAAACTGCTTGTTGGGAACACAAAGTTCCTTTCCAGTTGCAAAGTACACTCCATACATATATGTGGGGAGGTACTAGCTCCAACTCTGTTTTACAGTGAAAACTACAGGAACTTGAAACCGGCACTTGGAAACAGGCTGAGAAACCAGAGAAAAATTTCTCCTGCAAACCGTTCCCTTTGTACTAGATGAACGAACGTCTCTCCACATACTCAGTTCTGAGAGATAAATGTGTGATAAAGCCGTCCTTAAGCTAGCTTGTTGGGAACACAAAGTTCCTATTCAGTTGCCAACTACACTCCATACATATATAAGGGGAGGTACAAGCCCCAACGTGGTTTTAAAGTGATAACTGCAGGAATTTCAGATAGGCACTAGGAATCTGACTGAGAAACCAGAGTAAAAGTTTCTCCTGCAATCCGTACCATTTGTGCTAGATGAACGAACGTGTCACCACATGCTCAGTTCTGAGAGATAACTGTGTGTGAAAGCCGTCCTTCAACTAGCTTGTTGGGAACACAAAGTTCCTTTCCAGTTGCAAACTACCCTCCTTACATATATATATGTGGTACTAGCCCCTAGTCGATTTTACAGTGAAAACTGCAGGAACTTCAATCTGGAACTAGGAAACAGATCGAGAGACCAGAGTAAAAGTTTCTCCTGTAATCCTTTCCATTTGTGCTAGATGAACGAACGTCTCTCCACATGTTCAGTTCTGAGAGATAAGTGTGTGTAAAAGCCGTCCTTCACCTAGCTTGTTGGGAACACAAAGTTCCTTTCCAGTTGCAAACTACAATCCATACATATATATGGGGAGGTACGAATTCCAAATCGCTTTTACAGAGAAAACTGAAGTAACTTGAATCCGGCACTAGGAAACAGACTGATAAACCAGAGTAAATGTTCTTACTGCAACCCGTTCCTTTGTTCTAGATGAACGAACTTCTCTCCACATGCTAAGTTCTGAGAGAAAAGTCTGTGTGAATGCTGTACTTCACCAAGATTGTTGGGAACCAAAGTTCCTTACCAGTTGCAAACTACACTCCATATATATATATTGGGTGGTAATATCTCCAAATCGGTTTTACAGTGAAAACTGCAGGATATTCAAAACGGCACTAGGAAACAGACTGAGAAACCAGAGTAAAAGTTTCTCCTGCAACCCGTTCCATTTGTGCTAGATGAACGAACATCTCTCCACATGCTCAGTTCTGAAAATAAGTGTGTGAGGAAGCCGATATTCACCTAGCTTGTTGGGAACACAAAGTTCCTTTATAGTTGCAAACTACACTCCATACATAAATATGGGGAGCTACAAACTCCAAGTCGGTTTACAGTGAAATCTGCAGGAACTTCAAAACGGCACTAGGAAACAGACTGAGAAACCAGAGTAAAAGTTTCTTCTGCAACCCGTTCCCTTTGTGCTAGATGAACGAACGTCTCTCCAAATGCTCAGTTCTGAGAGAAAAATGTGTGTGAAAGCCATCCTTCACCTAGCTTGTTGGGAACACAAAGTTCCTTTTCAGTTGCAAACTACAGTCTGTACACATATATGGGGAGGTAGTAGCTCCAACTCCGTTTTACAGTGAAAACTGCAGGAACTTCAAACTGGCACAAAGAAACATTCTGAGAATCCAGAGTAATAGTTTGTCCTGCAACCCGTTCCCTTTGTGCTAGATTAAAGAACGTCTCTCCACATGCTCAGTTCTGAGAGATAAGTGTGTGTGAAAGCCGTACTTCACCTAGATTTTTGGGAACACAAAGTTCTTTTCCAGTTGCATACTACAATCCATACATATATATGGGGATGTACTAGATCCAACTCGGTTTTACAGTGAAAACTGCAGGAAATTCAAACCGGCACTAGGAAACTGACTGAGAAACCAGTGTATAAGTTTCTCCTGCAAACCGTTCCTTTGTGCTAGATGAACGATAGTCTCTCCACATGCTCAGTTCTGAGACAAAATTGTGTGTGAAAGTCGTACTTCACCAGCTTGTTGGGAACACAAAGTTCCTTTCAAGTTGCAAACTACAATCCATATATATATATATGCGGAGGTACTAGCTCCAACTCGGTTTTACACAGAAAACTGCAGGAACTTCAAAACGGCAATAGGAAACAGACTGAGAAATCATAGTAAATGTTTCTCACGTAACCCGTTCCCTTTGTGCTAGATGAATGAACGTCTATACACATGCTCAGTTCTGAGGGACAAGTTTGTGTGAAAGCCGTCATTTTAAACTGTTTGTTGGGAACACAAAGTTCCTTTCCAGTTGCAAAGTACACTTCATACATATATGTGGGGAGGTACTAGCTCCAACTCTGTTTTACAGTGAAAACTACAGGAACTTGAAACCGGGACTTGGAATCAGGCTGAGAAACCAGAGTAAAATTTCTCCTGCAAACCGTTCCCTTTGTGCTAGATGAACGAACGTCTCTCCACATACTCAGTTCTGAGAGATAAATGTGTGATAAAGCCGTCCTTAAGATAGCTTGTTGGGAACAAAAAGTTCCTAATCAGTTGCAAACTACACTCCATACATATATAAGGGGAGGTACAAGCCCCAACGTGGTTTTACAGTGATAACTGCAGGAACTTCAGATAGGCACTAGGAATCTGACTGAGAAACCAGAGTAAAATTTCTCCTGCAATCCGTACTCTTTGTGCTAGATGAACGAACGTGTCACCACATGCTCAGTTCTGAGAGATAACTGTGTGTGAAAGCCGTCCTTCAACTAGCTTGTTGGGAACACAAAGTTCCTTTTCAGTTGCAAACTACCCTCCTTACATATATATATGTGGTACTAGCTCCTAGTCGATTTTACAGTGAAAACTGCAGGAAATTCAAACTGGAACTAGGAAACAGACCGAGAGACCAGAGTAAAAGTTTCTCCTGCAAACCTTTCCATTTGTGCTAGATGAACGAACATCTCTCCACATGTTCAGTTCTGAGAGATATGTGTGTGTAAAAGCCGTCCTTCACCTAGCTTGTTGGGAACACAAAGTTCCTTTCCAGTTGCAAACTACAATCCATACATATATATGGGGAGGTACGAGCTCCAAATCGCTTTTACAGTGAAAACTGAAGTAACTTGAATCCGGCAATAGGAAACAGACTGATAAACAAGAGTAAATGTAACTACTGCAACCCGTTCCTTTGTTCTAGATGAACGAACGTCTCTCCACATGCTAAGTTCTGAGAGAAATGTCTGTGTGAATGCCGTACTTCACCTAGATTGTTGGGAACACAAAGTTCCTTACCAGTTGCAAACTACACTCCATATATATATATTGGGTGGTAATAGCTCCAAAACGGTTTTACAGTGAAAACTGCAGGAAATTCAAAACGTCAATAGGAAACAGATTGAGAAACCAGATTAAAAGTTTCTCCTGCAATCCGTTCCATTTGTGCTACATGAACGAACATGTCTCCACAAGCTCAGTTCTGAGAGATAAGTGTGTGTGAATGCCGTCCTTCACCTAGCTTGTTGGGAACACAAAGTTCCTTTCCAGTTGCAAACTACACTCCTTACATATATATATGTTGGTACTAGCTCCTAGTCGATTTTACAGTGAAAATTGTAGGAACTTCAAACCGGAACTAGGAAACAGACTGAGAGACCAGAGTAAAAGTTTCTCCTGCAACCCGTTCCCTTTGTGCTAGATGAATGAACATCTCTCCAAATGCTAAGTTCTGAGAGATAATTTTGAGTGAAAGCTGTCCTTCACCTAGATTTTTGGGAACACATAGTTCCTTTTCAGTTGCCAACTACACTCCATATAAATATATTGGGAGGTATTAGCTCCAACTCGGTTTTACAGTGAAAATTGCAGGAACTTGAACCCGGCACTAGGAAACAGACTGAGAATCCAGAGTAATAGTTTCTCCTGCAAACCGTTCCCTTTTTGCTGGATGAAAGAGCGTCTCTCCTCATGCTCAGTTCTGAGAGATAAGTGTGTGTGAAAGCCGTCCTTCACCTAGCTTGTTGGGAACACAAAGTTCCTTTCCAATTGCAAACTACACCCAATTCATATATATGGGGATGTACTAGCTCCAACTCGGTTTTACAGTGAAAATTCCAGGAACATCAAACCGGCACTAGGAAACAGACTGAGAAACCAGTATAAAAATTTCTCCTGCAAAACTTTCCTTTGTGCTAGATGAACGAACGTCTCTCCACATGCTCAGTTCTGAGACAAAATTGTGTGTGAAACTCGTTCTTCACCTAGCTTGTTGGGAACACAAAGTTCCTTTCAAGTTGCAAACTACAATCCATATATATATATATGGGGAGGTACTAGCTCCAACTCGGTTTTACACAGAAAACTGCAGGAAATTCAAACCGGCAATAGGAAACAGACTGAGAAATCATAGTAAAGTTTCTCATGTAACCCGTTCCCTTTGTGCTAGATGAATGAACGTCTATACACATTCTCAGTTCTGAGGGACAATTTTGTGTGAAAGCCGTCATTTTAAACTGCTTGTTGGGAACACAAAGTTCCTTTCCAGTTGCAAAGTACACTCCATACATATATGTGGGGAGGTACTAGCTCCAACTCTGTTTTACAGTGAAAACTACAGGAACTTGAACCCGGCACTTGGAAGCAGGCTGAGAAACCAGAGTAAAATTTCTCCTGCAAACCGTTCCATTTGTGCTAGATGAACTAACGTCTCTCCACATACTCAGTTCTGAGAGATAAATGTGTGTTAAAGCCGTCCTTAAGCTAGCTTGTTGGGAACACAAAGTTCCTATTCAGTTGCCAACTACACTCCATACATATATAAGGGGAGGTACTAGCCCCAACTTGGTTTTACAATCATAACGGCAGGAACTTCAGATAGGCACTAGGAATCTGACTGAGAAACCAGAGTAAAAGTTTCTCTTGCAACCCGTTCCATTTGTGCTAGATGAACGAACGTCTCTCCACATGCTCAGTTCTGAGAGAGAAGTGTGGGTGAAAGCCGTCCTTCACATATTTTGTTGTTGACACAAAGTTACCTTTCCAGTTGCAAACTACACTCCATATATTTATAAGGGAAGTACTAGCTCCAACGCGTTTTTAAAGTGAAAACTGCAGGAACTTCAAATCGGCACTAGGAAACAGACTGAGAAACCAGAGTAAAATTTTCTCCTGCAATCCGTTTCCTTTGTGCTAGATGATCGAACTTCTCTCCACATGCTCAGTTCTGAAAGATAAGTGTGTGTGAAAGCCGTCCTTCACCTAGCTTGTTTGGAACACAAAGTTCCTTTCCAGTTGCAAACTACAGTCCATAAAAATATATGGGGAGTTACTAGCTCCAACTCGGTTTTACAGTGAAAACTGCAGGAACTTCAAAACGGCACTAGGAAACAGACTGAGAAACCAGAGAAAAAGTTTCTCCTGCAATCCGTTCCTTTTGTGCTAGATGAACGAACGTGTCTCCACATGCTCAGTTCTGAAAGATAAGTGTGTGTTAAAGCCGTACTTCACCTAGCTTGTTGGGAACACAAAGTTCCTTTCCAGTTGCAAACTACACTCCATACATATATATGGGGAGGTACGAGCTCCAAATCGGTTTTACAGTGAAAACTGCAGGAACTTGAAACCGGCACTAGGAAACATACTGAAAAACCAGAGTAAATGTTTCTACTGCAACCCGTTCCTTTGTGCTGGATGAACGAACGTCTCTCCAAATGCTCAGTTCTGTTAGATAAGTTTGTGTGAAAGCTGTACTTCACCTAGCTTTTTGGGAACACAAAGTCCCTTTACAGTTGCAAATTACACTCCATATATATATATGGGGTGGTAATAGTTCCAACTCTGTTTTACAATGAAAACTGCAGGAAATTCAAACCGGCACTAGGAAACGGACAGAGAAAACAGAGTAAAAGTTTCTCCTGCAAACCGTTCCCGTTGTGCTAGATGAACGAACGTCTCTCCACATGCTCAGTTCTGAAAGATAAGTGTGTGTGGAAGCCTATTTTCACCTAGGTTGTTGGGAACACAAAGTTCCTTTATAGTTGCAAACTACACTCCATATATATATATGGGGAGGCACTAGCTCCAAGTCGGTTTACAGTGAAAACTGCAGGAACTTCAAACCGGCACTTAGAAACAGACTGACAAACCAGAGTAAAATTTTCTCCTGTAACCCGTTCCCTTTGTGCTAGATGAACGAAATTCTCTCCAAATCCTCAGTTCTGAGAGAAATGTTTGTGGGAAAGCCGTCCTTTACGTAGCTTGTTGGGAACACAAAGATCCTTTTCAGTTGCAAACTACACTCCATACATATATATGGGGATTTAATAGCTCCAACTCGGTGTTACAGTGAAAACTACAGGAACTTCAAACCGGCACTAGGAAACAGACTGAGATACCAGAGTAAAAGTTTGTCCTGAAAACAATTCAAATTGTGCTAAATGAACGAACGTCTCTCCACATGCTCAGTTATGAAAGAAAAGTGTGTGTGAAAGCCGAACTTCTCCTAGCTTGTTGGGAACACATAGTTCCTTTGCAGTTGCAAACTACACTCCATAAATATATATGGGGTGGTACTAGCTCCAACACTCTTTTACAGTGAAAACTGCAGGAAATTCAAACCGGCACTAGGAAACAGACTGAGAAACCAGAGTAAAATTTCTCCTGCAATCCGTTCCCTTTGTGCGAGAAGAACGAACGTCTCTCCACATGATCAGCTCTGAGAGATAAGTGTGTGTGAAAGCCGTCCTTCACCTAGCTTGTTGGGAACACAAAGTTCCTTTCCAATTGCAAACTACACCCCATACATATATATGGGGATGTACTAGCTCCAATTCGGTTTTACAGTGAAAAATCCAGGAATTTCAAACCGGCACTAGGAAACAGTGTGAGAAACCATAGTAAAATTTCTCCTGCAACACGTTCCTTTGTGCTAGATGAACGAAAGTCTCTCCACATGCTCAGTTCTGAGAGATAAGTGTGTGTGAAAGCCGTCCTTCACCTAGATTGTTGATAACACAAAGTTCTTTTCCAGTTGCATACTACAATCCATACATATATATGGGGATGTACTAGATCCAACTCGGTTTAACAGTGAAAACTGCAGGAAATTCAAACCGGCACTAGGAAACAGTCTGAGAATCCAGTGTAAAAGTTTCTCCTGCAAACCGTTCCTTTGTGCTTGATGAACGAAAGTCTCTCCATATGTTCAGTTCTGAGACAAAAGTGTGCGTGAAAGTCGTACTTCACCTAGCTTGTTGGGAACACAAAGTTCCTTTCCAGTTGCAAACTACAATCCATATATATATATATGGGGAGGTACTAGCTCCAACTCGGTTTTACACAGAAAACTGCAGGAAATTCAAACCGGCAATAGGAAACAGACTGAGAAATCATAGTAAATGTTTCTCATGTAACCCGTTCCCTTTGTGCTAGATGAATGAACGTCTATACACATGCTCAGTTCTGAGGGAGAAGTTTGTGTGAAAGCCGTCATTTTAAACTGCTTGTTGGGAACACAAAGTTCCTTTCCAGTTGCAAAGTACACTCCATACATATATGTGGGGAGGTACTAGCCCCAACTCTGTTTTACAGTGAAAACTACAGGAACTTGTAACCGGCACTTGGAAACAGGCTGAGAAACCAGAGTAAAATTTCTCCTGCAAACCGTTCCCTTTGTGCTAGATGAACGAACGTCTCTCCACATACTCAGTTCTGAGACATAAATGTGTGATAAAGCCGTCCTTAAGCTAGCTTGTTGGGAACACAAAGTTCCTATTCAGTTGCCAACTACACTCCATACATATATAAGGGGAGGTACAAGCCCCAACGTGGTTTTACAGTGATAACTGCAGGAATTTCAGATAGGCACTAGGAATCTGACTGAGAAAACAGAGTAAAAGTTTCTCCTGCAATCCGTACTCTTTGTGCTAGATGAACGAATGTGTCATCACATGCTCAGTTCTGAGAGATAACTGTGTGTGAAAGCCGTCCTTCAACTAGCTTGTTGGGAACACAAAGTTCCTTTCCAGTTGCAAACTACCCTCCTTACATATATATACGGTGTAATAGCCCCTAGTCGATTTTACTGTGAAAACTGCAGGAACTTCAAACTGTAACTAGGAAACAGACCGAGAGACCAGAGTAAAAGTTTCTCCTGCAAACCTTTCCATTTGTGCTAGATGAACGAACATCTCCCCACATGTTCAGTTCTGAGAGATAAGTGTGTGTAAAAGCCGTCCTTCACCTAGCTTGTTGGGAACACAAAGTTCCTTTCCAGTTGCAAACTACAATCCATACAAATATATATGGGGAGGTACGAGCTCCAAATCGCTTTTACAGTGAAAACTGAAGTAACTTGAATCCGGCAATAGGAAACAGACTGATAAACAAGAGTAAATGTAACTACTGCAACCCGTTCCTTTGTTCTAGATGAACGAACGTCTCTCCACATGCTAAGTTCTGAGAGAAAAGTCTGTGTGAATGCCGTACTTCACCTAGATTGTTGGGAACACAAAGTTCCTTACCAGTTGCAAACTACACTCCATATACATATATTGGGTGGTAATAGCTCCAAAACGGTTTTACAGTGAAAACTGCAGGAAATTCAAAACGTCACTAGGAAACAGACTGAGAAACCAGAGTAAAAGTTTCTCCTGCAACCCGTTCCATTTGTGCTAGATGAACGAACAAATCTCCACATGCTCAGTTCTGAAAATAAGTGTGTGAGGAAGCCGATATTCACCTAGCTTGTTGGGAACACAAAGTTCCTTTATAGTTGCAAACTACACTCCATACATATATATGGGGAGCTACAAACTCCAAGTCGGTTTACAGTGAAATCTGCAGGAACTTCAAAACGGCACTAGGAAACAGACTGAGAAACCAGAGTAAAAGTTTCTCCTGCAACCCGTTCCCTTTGTGCTAGATGAACGAACGTCTCTCCAAATGCTCAGTTCTGAGAGAAAAATGTGTGTGAAAGCCATCCTTCACCTAGCTTGTTGGGAACACAAAGTTCCTTTTCAGTTGCAAACTACAGTCTGTACACATATATGGGGAGGTAGTAGCTCCAACTCCGTTTTACAGTGAAAACTGCAGGAACTTCAAACTGGCACAAAGAAACAGTCTGAGAATCCAGAGTAATAGTTTGTCCTGCAACCCGTTCCCTTTGTGCTAGATTAAAGAACGTCTCTCCACATGCTCAGTTCTGAGAGATAAGTGTGTGTGAAAGGCGTACTTCACCTAGATTTTTGGGAACACAAAGTTCTTTTCCAGTTGCATACTACAATCCATACATATATATGGGGATGTACTAGATCCAACTCGGTTTTACAGTGAAAACTGCAGGAAATTCAAACCGGCACTAGGAAACTGACTGAGAAACCAGTGTATAAGTTTCTCCTGCAAACCGTTCCTTTGTGCTAGATGAACGATAGTCTCTCCACATGATCAGTTCTGAGACAAAAGTGTGTGTGAAAGTCGTACTTCACCTAGCTTGTTGGGAACACAAAGTTCCTTTCAAGTTGCAAACTACAATCCATATATATATATATGCGGAGGTACTAGCTTCAACTCGGTTTTACACAGAAAACTGCAGGAACTTCAAACCGGCACTAGGAAACAGACTGAGAAACCAGAGTAAAATTTCTCCTGCAATCCGTTCCCTTTGTGCGAGAAGAACGAACGTCTCTCCACATGATCAGCTCTGAGAGATAAGTGTGTGTGAAAGCCGTCCTTCACCTAGCTTGTTGGGAACACAAAGTTCCTTTCCAATTGCAAACTACACCCCATACATATATATGGGGATGTACTAGCTCCAACTCGGTTTTACAGTGAAAAATCCAGGAATTTCAAACCGGCACTAGGAAACAGTGTGAGAAACCATAGTAAAATTTCTCCTGCAACACGTTCCTTTGTGCTAGATGAACGAAAGTCTCTCCACATGCTCAGTTCTGAGAGATAAGTGTGTGTGAAAGCCGTCCTTCACCTAGATTGTTGATAACACAAAGTTCTTTTCCAGTTGCATACTACAATCCATACATATATATGGGGATGTACTAGATCCAACTCGGTTTAACAGTGAAAACTGCAGGAAATTCAAACCGGCACTAGGAAACAGTCTGAGAATCCAGTGTAAAAGTTTCTCCTGCAAACCGTTCCTTTGTGCTTGATGAACGAAAGTCTCTCCATATGTTCAGTTTTGAGACAAAATTGTGCGTGAAAGTCGTACTTCACCTAGCTTGTTGGGAACACAAAGTTCCTTTCCAGTTGCAAACTACAATCCATATATATATTTATGGGGAGGTACTAGCTCCAACTCGGTTTTACACAGAAAACTGCAGGAAATTCAAACCGGCAATAGGAAACAGACTGAGAAATCATAGTAAAAGTTTCTCATGTAACCCGTTCCCTTTGTGCTAGATGAATGAACGTCTATACACATGCTCAGTTCTGAGGGAGAAGTTTGTGTGAAAGCCGTCATTTTAAACTGCTTGCTGGGAACACAAAGTTCCTTTCCAGTTGCAAAGTACACTCCATACATATATGTGGGGAGGTACTAGCCCCAACTCTGTTTTACAGTGAAAACTACAGGAACTTGTAACCGGCACTTGGAAACAGGCTGAGAAACCAGAGTAAAATTTCTCCTGCAAACCGTTCCCTTTGTGCTAGATGAACGAACGTCTCTCCACATACTCAGTTCTGAGACATAAATGTGTGATAAAGCCGTCCTTAAGCTAGCTTGTTGGGAACACAAAGTTCCTATTCAGTTGCCAACTACACTCCATACATATATATGGGGAGGTACTAGCTCCAACGTGGTTTTACAGTGATAACTGCAGGAACTTCAGAAAGGCACTAGGAATCTGACTGAGAAACCAGAGTAAAAGTTTCTCCTGCAATCCGTACTCTTTGTGCTAGATGAACGAATGTGTCATCACATGCTCAGTTCTGAGAGATAACTGTGTGTGAAAGCCGTCCTTCAACTAGCTTATTGGGAACACAAAGTTCCTTTCCAGTTGCAAACTACCCTCCTTACATATATATACGGGGTAATAGCCCCTAGTCGATTTTACAGTGAAAACTGCAGGAACTTCAAACTGTAACTAGGAAACAGACCGAGAGACCAGAGTAAAAGTTTCTCCTGCAAACCTTTCCATTTGTGCTAGATGAACGAACATCTCCCCACATGTTCAGTTCTGAGAGATAAGTGTGTGTAAAAGCCGTCCTTCACCTAGCTTGTTGGGAACACAAAGTTCCTTTCCAGTTGCAAACTACAATCCATACAAATATATATGGGGAGGTACGAGCTCCAAATCGCTTTTACAGTGAAAACTGAAGTAACTTGAATCCGGCAATAGGAAACAGACTGATAAACAAGAGTAAATGTAACTACTGCAACCCGTTCCTTTGTTCTAGATGAACGAACGTCTCTCCACATGCTAAGTTCTGAGAGAAAAGTCTGTGTGAATGCCGTACTTCACCTAGATTGTTGGGAACACAAAGTTCCTTACCAGTTGCAAACTACACTCCATATACATATATTGGGTGGTAATAGCTCCAAAACGGTTTTACAGTGAAAACTGCAGGAAATTCAAAACGTCACTAGGAAACAGACTGAGAAACCAGAGTAAAAGTTTCTCCTGCAACCCGTTCCATTTGTGCTAGATGAACGAACATCTCTCCACATGCTCAGTTCTGAAAATAAGTGTGTGAGGAAGCCGATATTCACCTAGCTTGTTGGGAACACAAAGTTCCTTTATAGTTGCAAACTACACTCCATACATATATATGGGGAGCTACAAACTCCAAGTCGGTTTACAGTGAAATCTGCAGGAACTTCAAAACGGCACTAGGAAACAGACTGAGAAACCAGAGTAAAAGTTTCTCCTGCAACCCGTTCCCTTTGTGCTAGATGAACGAACGTCTCTCCAAATGCTCAGTTCTGAGAGAAAAATGTGTGTGAAAGCCATCCTTCACCTAGCTTGTTGGGAACACAAAGTTCCTTTTCAGTTGCAAACTACAGTCTGTACACATATATGGGGAGGTAGTAGCTCCAACTCCGTTTTACAGTGAAAACTGCAGGAACTTCAAACTGGCACAAAGAAACAGTCTGAGAATCCAGAGTAATAGTTTGTCCTGCAACCCGTTCCCTTTGTGCTAGATTAAAGAACGTCTCTCCACATGCTCAGTTCTGAGAGATAAGTGTGTGTGAAAGGCGTACTTCACCTAGATTTTTGGGAACACAAAGTTCTTTTCCAGTTGCATACTACAATCCATACATATATATGGGGATGTACTAGATCCAACTCGGTTTTACAGTGAAAACTGCAGGAAATTCAAACCGGCACTAGGAAACTGACTGAGAAACCAGTGTATAAGTTTCTCCTGCAAACCGTTCCTTTGTGCTAGATGAACGATAGTCTCTCCACATGATCAGTTCTGAGACAAAAGTGTGTGTGAAAGTCGTACTTCACCTAGCTTGTTGGGAACACAAAGTTCCTTTCAAGTTGCAAACTACAATCCATATATATATATATGCGGAGGTACTAGCTTCAACTCGGTTTTACACAGAAAACTGCAGGAACTTCAAACCGGCACTAGGAAACAGACTGAGAAACCAGAGTAAAATTTCTCCTGCAAACCGTTCCCTTTGTGCGAGAAGAACGAACGTCTCTCCACATGATCAGCTCTGAGAGATAAGTGTGTGTGAAAGCCGTCCTTCACCTAGCTTGTTGGGAACACAAAGTTCCTTTCCAATTGCAAACTACACCCCATACATATATATGGGGATGTACTAGCTCCAACTCGGTTTTACAGTGAAAAATCCAGGAATTTCAAACCGGCACTAGGAAACAGTGTGAGAAACCATAGTAAAATTTCTCCTGCAACACGTTCCTTTGTGCTAGATGAACGAAAGTCTCTCCACATGCTCAGTTCTGAGAGATAAGTGTGTGTGAAAGCCGTCCTTCACCTAGATTGTTGATAACACAAAGTTCTTTTCCAGTTGCATACTACAATCCATACATATATATGGGGATGTACTAGATCCAACTCGGTTTAACAGTGAAAACTGCAGGAAATTCAAACCGGCACTAGGAAACAGTCTGAGAATCCAGTGTAAAAGTTTCTCCTGCAAACCGTTCCTTTGTGCTTGATGAACGAAAGTCTCTCCATATGTTCAGTTTTGAGACAAAATTGTGCGTGAAAGTCGTACTTCACCTAGCTTGTTGGGAACACAAAGTTCCTTTCCAGTTGCAAACTACAATCCATATATATATTTATGGGGAGGTACTAGCTCCAACTCGGTTTTACACAGAAAACTGCAGGAAATTCAAACCGGCAATAGGAAACAGACTGAGAAATCATAGTAAAAGTTTCTCATGTAACCCGTTCCCTTTGTGCTAGATGAATGAACGTCTATACACATGCTCAGTTCTGAGGGAGAAGTTTGTGTGAAAGCCGTCATTTTAAACTGCTTGTTGGGAACACAAATTTCCTTTCCAGTTGCAAAGTACCCTCCATACATATACGTGGGGAGGTACTAGCCCCAACTCTGTTTTACAGTGAAAACTACAGGAACTTGTAACCGGCACTTGGAAACAGGCTGAGAAACCAGAGTAAAATTTCTCCTGCAAACCGTTCCCTTTGTGCTAGATGAACGAACGTCTCTCCACATACTCAGTTCTGAGACATAAATGTGTGATAAAGCCGTCCTTAAGCTAGCTTGTTGGGAACACAAAGTTCCTATTCAGTTGCCAACTACACTCCATACATATATATGGGGAGGTACTAGCTCCAACGTGGTTTTACAGTGATAACTGCAGGAACTTCAGAAAGGCACTAGGAATCTGACTGAGAAACCAGAGTAAAAGTTTCTCCTGCAATCCGTACTCTTTGTGCTAGATGAACGAATGTGTCATCACATGCTCAGTTCTGAGAGATAACTGTGTGTGAAAGCCGTCCTTCAACTAGCTTGTTGGGAACACAAAGTTCCTTTCCAGTTGCAAACTACCCTCGTTACATATATATACGGGGTAATAGCCCCTAGTCGATTTTACAGTGAAAACTGCAGGAACTTCAAACTGTAACTAGGAAACAGACCGAGAGACCAGAGTAAAAGTTTCTCCTGCAAACCTTTCCATTTGTGCTAGATGAACGAACATCTCCCCACATGTTCAGTTCTGAGAGATAAGTGTGTGTAAAAGCCGTCCTTCACCTAGCTTGTTGGGAACACAAAGTTCCTTTCCAGTTGCAAACTACAATCCATACAAATATATATGGGGAGGTACGAGCTCCAAATCGCTTTTACAGTGAAAACTGAAGTAACTTGAATCCGGCAATAGGAAACAGACTGATAAACAAGAGTAAATGTAACTACTGCAACCCGTTCCTTTGTTCTAGATGAACGAACGTCTCTCCACATGCTAAGTTCTGAGAGAAAAGTCTGTGTGAATGCCGTACTTCACCTAGATTGTTGGGAACACAAAGTTCCTTACCAGTTGCAAACTACACTCCATATACATATATTGGGTGGTAATAGCTCCAAAACTGTTTTACAGTGAAAACTGCAGGAAATTCAAAACGTCACTAGGAAACAGACTGAGAAACCAGAGTAAAAGTTTCTCCTGCAACCCGTTCCATTTGTGCTAGATGAACGAACATCTCTCCACATGCTCAGTTCTGAAAATAAGTGTGTGAGGAATCCGATATTCACCTAGCTTGTTGGGAACACAAAGTTCCTTTATAGTTGCAAACTACACTCCATACATATATATGGGGAGCTACAAACTCCAAGTCGGTTTACAGTGAAATCTGCAGGAACTTCAAAACGGCACTAGGAAACAGACTGAGAAACCAGAGTAAAAGTTTCTCCTGCAACCCGTTCCCTTTGTGCTAGATGAACGAACGTCTCTCCAAATGCTCAGTTCTGAGAGAAAAATGTGTGTGAAAGCCATCCTTCACCTAGCTTGTTGGGAACACAAAGTTCCTTTTCAGTTGCAAACTACAGTCTGTACACATATATGGGGAGGTAGTAGCTCCAACTCCGTTTTACAGTGAAAACTGCAGGAACTTCAAACTGGCACAAAGAAACAGTCTGAGAATCCAGAGTAATAGTTTGTCCTGCAACCCGTTCCCTTTGTGCTAGATTAAAGAACGTCTCTCCACATGCTCAGTTCTGAGAGATAAGTGTGTGTGAAAGGCGTACTTCACCTAGATTTTTGGGAACACAAAGTTCTTTTCCAGTTGCATACTACAATCCATACATATATATGGGGATGTACTAGATCCAACTCGGTTTTACAGTGAAAACTGCAGGAAATTCAAACCGGCACTAGGAAACTGACTGAGAAACCAGTGTATAAGTTTCTCCTGCAAACCGTTCCTTTGTGCTAGATGAACGATAGTCTCTCCACATGATCAGTTCTGAGACAAAAGTGTGTGTGAAAGTCGTACTTCACCTAGCTTGTTGGGAACACAAAGTTCCTTTCAAGTTGCAAACTACAATCCATATATATATATATGCGGAGGTACTAGCTCCAACTCGGTTTTACACAGAAAACTGCAGGAACTTCAAACCGGCAATAGGAAACAGACTGAGAAATCATAGTAAATGTTTCTCACGTAACCCGTTCCCTTTGTGCTAGATGAATGAACGTCTATACACATGCTCAGTTCTGAGGGACAAGTTTGTGTGAAAGCCGTCATTTTAAACTGTTTGTTGGGAACACAAAGTTTCTTTCCAGTTGCAAAGTACACTTCATACATATATGTGGGGAGGTACTAGCTCCAACTCTGTTTTACAGTGAAAACTACAGGAACTTGAAACCGGCACTTGGAAACAGGCTGAGAAACCAGAGTAAAATTTCTCCTGCAAACCGTTCCCTTTGTGCTAGATGAACGAACGTCTCTCCACATACTCAGTTCTGAGAGATAAATGTGTGATAAAGCCGTCCTTAAGTTAGCTTGTTGGGAACAAAAAGTTCCTAATCAGTTGCAAACTACAATCCATACATATATAAGGGGAGGTACTATCCCCAACGTGGTTTTACAGTGATAACTGCAGGAACTTCAGATAGGCACTAGGAATCTGACTGAGAAACCAGAGTAAAATTTCTCCTGCAATCCGTACTCTTTGTGCTAGATGAACGAACGTGTCACCACATGCTCAGTTCTGAGATAACTGTGTGTGAAAGCCGTCCTTCAACTAGCTTGTTGGGAACACAAAGTTCCTTTCCAGTTGCAAACTACCCTCCTTACCTATATATATGTGGTACTAGCTCCTAGTCGATTTTACAGTGAAAACTGCAGGAACTTCAAACTGGAACTAGGAAACAGACCGAGAGACCAGAGTAAAAGTTTCTCCTGCAACCCTTTCCATTTGTGCTAGATGAACGAACATCTCTCCACATGTTCAGTTCTGAGAGATATGTGTGTGTAAAAGCCGTCCTTCACCTAGCTTGTTGGGAACACAAAGTTCCTTTCCAGTTGCAAACTACAATCCATACATATATATGGGGAGGTACGAGCTCCAAATCGCTTTTACAGTGAAAACTGAAGTAACTTGAATCCGGCAATAGGAAACAGACTGATAAACAAGAGTAAATGTAACTACTGCAACCCGTTCCTTTGTTCTAGATGAACGAACGTCTCTCCACATGCTAAGTTCTGAGAGAAATGTCTGTGTGAATGCCGTACTTCACCTAGATTGTTGGGAACACAAAGTTCCTTACCAGTTGCAAACTACACTCCATATATATATATTGGGTGGTAATAGCTCCAAAACGGTTTTACAGTGAAAACTGCAGGAAATTCAAAACGTCACTAGGAAACAGATTGACAAACCAGATTAAAAGTTTCTCCTGCAATCCGTTCCATTTGTCCTACATGAACGAACATGTCTCCACAAGCTCAGTTCTGAGAGATAAGTGTGTGTGAATGCCGTCCTTCACCTAGCTTGTTGGGAACACAAAGTTCCTTTCCAGTTGCAAACTACACTCCTTACATATATATATGTTGGTACTAGCTCCTAGTCGATTTTACAGTGAAAATTGTAGGAACTTCAAACCGGAACTAGGAAACAGACTGAGAGACCAGAGTAAAAGTTTCTCCTGCAACCCGTTCCCTTTGTGCTAGATGAATGAACATCTCTCCAAAAGCTAAGTTCTGAGAGATAATTTTGTGTGAAAGCTGTCCTTCACCTAGATTTTTGGGAACACATAGTTCCTTTTCAGTTGCAAACTACACTCCATATAAATATATTGGGAGGTATTAGCTCCAACTCGGTTTTACAGTGAAAATTGCAGGAACTTGAACCCGGCACTAGGAAACAGACTGAGAATCCAGAGTAATAGTTTCTCCTGCAAACCGTTCCCTTTTTGCTGGATGAAAGAGCGTCTCTCCTCATGCTCAGTTCTGAGAGATAAGTGTGTGTGAAAGCCGTCCTTCACCTAGCTTGTTGGGAACACAAAGTTCCTTTCCAATTGCAAACTACACCCAATTCATATATATGGGGATGTACTAGCTCCAACTCGGTTTTACAGTGAAAACTCCAGGAACATCAAACCGGCACTAGGAAACAGACTGAGAAACCAGTATAAAAATTTCTCCTGCAAACTTCCTTTGTGCTAGATGAACGAACGTCTCTCCACATGCTCAGTTCTGAGACAAAAGTGTGCGTGAAACTCGTTCTTCACCTAGCTTGTTGGGAACACAAAGTTCCTTTCAAGTTGCAAACTACAATCCATATATATATATATGGGGAGGTACTAGCTCCAACTCGGTTTTACACAGAAAACTGCAGGAAATTCAAACCGGCAATAGGAAACAGACTGAGAAATCATAGTAAAGTTTCTCATGTAACCCGTTCCCTTTGTGCTAGATGAATGAACGTCTATACACATTCTCAGTTCTGAGGGACAAGTTTGTGTGAAAGCCGTCATTTTAAACTGCTTGTTGGGAACACAAAGTTCCTTTCCAGTTGCAAAGTACACTCCATACATATATGTGGGGAGGTACTAGCTCCAACTCTGTTTTACAGTGAAAACTACAGGAACTTGAAACCGGCACTTGGAAGCAGGCTGAGAAACCAGAGTAAAATTTCTCCTGCAAACCGTTCCATTTGTGCTAGATGAACTAACGTCTCTCCACATACTCAGTTCTGAGAGATAAATGTGTGTTAAAGCCGTCCTTAAGCTAGCTTGTTGGGAACACAAAGTTCCTATTCAGTTGCCAACTACACTCCATACATATATAAGGGGAGGTACTAGCCCCAACTTGGTTTTACAGTCATAACGGCAGGAACTTCAGATAGGCACTAGGAATCTGACTGAGAAACCAGAGTAAAAGTTTCTCTTGCAACCCGTTCCATTTGTGCTAGATGAACGAACGTCTCTCCACATGCTCAGTTCTGAGAGAGAAGTGTGGGTGAAAGCCGTCCTTCACATATTTTGTTGTTGACACAAAGTTACCTTTCCAGTTGCAAACTACACTCCATACATTTATAAGGGAAGTACTAGCTCCAACGCGTTTTTAAAGTGAAAACTGCAGGAACTTCAAATCGGCACTAGGAAACAGACTGAGAAACCAGAGTAAAATTTTCTCCTGCAATCCGTTTCCTTTGTGCTAGATGATCGAACTTCTCTCCACATGCTCAGTTCTGAAAGATAAGTGTGTGTGAAAGCCGTCCTTCACCTAGCTTGTTTGGAACACAAAGTTCCTTTCCAGTTGCAAACTACAGTCCATAAAAATATATGGGGAGTTACTAGCTCCAACTCGGTTTTACAGTGAAAACTGCAGGAACTTCAAAACGGCACTAGGAAACAGACTGAGAAACCAGAGAAAAAGTTTCTCCTGCAATCCGTTCCTTTTGTGCTAGATGAACGAACGTGTCTCCACATGCTCAGTTCTGAAAGATAAGTGTGTGTTAAAGCCATACTTCACCTAGATTGTTGGGAACACAAAGTTCCTTTCCAGTTGCAAACTACACTCCATACATATATATGGGGAGGTACGAGCTCCAAATCGGTTTTACAGTGAAAACTGCAGGAACTTGAAACCGGCACTAGGAAACATACTGAAAAACCAGAGTAAATGTTTCTACTGCAACCCGTTCCTTTGTGCTGGATGAACGAACGTCTCTCCAAATGCTCAGTTCTGTTAGATAAGTTTGTGTGAAAGCCGTACTTCACCTAGCTTTTTGGGAACACAAAGTCCCTTTACAGTTGCAAATTACACTCCATATATATATATGGGGTGGTAATAGTTCCAACTCTGTTTTACAATGAAAACTGCAGGAAATTCAAACCGGCACTAGGAAACAGACAGAGAAAACAGAGTAAAAGTTTCTCCTGCAAACCGTTCCCGTTGTGCTAGATGAACGAACGTCTCTCCACATGCTCAGTTCTGAAAGATAAGTGTGTGTGGAAGCCTATTTTCACCTAGGATGTTTGGAACACAAAGTTCCTTTATAGTTGCAAACTACACTCCATATATATATATGGGGAGGCACTAGCTCCAAGTCGGTTTACAGTGAAAACTGCAGGAACTTCAAACCGGCACTTAGAAACAGACTGACAAACCAGAGTAAAAGTTTCTCCTGCAATCCGTTCCCTTTGTGCTACTTGAACGAACGTGTCTCCACAAGCTAAGTTCTGAGAGATAAGTGTGTGTGAATGCCGTCTTTCACCTAGCTTGTTGGGAACACAAAGTTCCTTTCCAGTTGCAAACAACACTCCTTACATATATATATGGTGGTACTAGCTCCTAGTCGATTTTACAGTGAAAACTGTAGTAACTTCAAACCGGAACTAGGAAACAGACTGAGAGACTAGAGTAAAAGTTTGTCCTGCAACCCGTTCACTTTCTGCTAGATGAATGAACGTCTCTCCAAATGCTCAGTTCTGAGAGATAATTTTGTGTGAAAGCCGTCCTTCACCTAGATTTTTTGGAACACATAGTTCCTTTTCAGTTACAAACTGCACTCCATATATATATATTGGGAGGTAGTAGCTCCAACTCGGTTTTACAGTGAAAATTGCAGGAACTTGAAACCGGCACTAGGAAACAAACTGAGAATCCAGAGTAAAAGTTTCTCCTGCAAACCGTTCCCTTTGTGCTAGATTAACGAACGTCTCTCCTCATGCTCAGTTCTGAGAGATAAGTGTGTTTGAAAGCCGTCCTTCACCTAGCTTGTTGGGAACACAAAGTTCCTTTCCAATTGCAAACTACACCCCTTTCATTTATATGGGGATGTACTAGCTCCAACTCAGTTTTACAGTGAAAACTGCAGGAAATTCAAACCGACACTAGGAAACAGACTGAGAAAACAGAGTAAAAGTTTCTCCAGCAATCCTTTCCTTTTGTGCTAGATGAACGAAAGTCTCTCCAATTGTTCATTTCTGAGAGATAAGTGTATGTGAAAGCCGTTCATCATTTAGCTTGTTGGGAATACAATGTTCCTTTTCAGATGCAAACCACACTCCATACATATATATAGGGATGTACTAGCTCCAACTCGGTTTTACAGTGAAAAATGATGGAACTTCAAACCGGCATTAGGAAACAGACTGAGAAACCAGAGTAAAAGTTTCTCCTGCAACCCGTTCCCTTTGTGCTACATGAAAGTACGTCTCTCAACATGTTCAGATCTGAGAGATAAGTGTGTGTGAAAGCCGTCCTTCACCTAGCTTGTTCGGAACACAAATTTCCTTTCCAGTTGCAAATTACACTGCATATTTATATATGGGGAGGTACTAGCTCCAACACGGTTTTACAGTGAAAACTGCAGGAACTTCAAACCGGCACTAGGAAACAGACTGAGAAACCAAAGTAAAAGTTTCTCCTGGGACCCGTTTCCTTGGTGCTAGATGAATGAACATCTCTCCTCATGCTCAATTCTGAGGGATAAGTGTGTGTCAAAGCCGTCCTTCACCTAGCTTGTTGGGAACACAAAGTTATTTTCCAGTTGCAAACTACACTCCATATCTATATATGGGGAGGTAGTAGTTCCAACTCGGTTTTACAGTGAAAACTGAAGGAACTTCAAACAGGAACTAGGAAACCGACTGAGAAAAATGAGTAAAAGTTACTCCTGCAACACGTTCCCTTTTTTGATAGATGAACGAAAGTCTACCCACATGCTCAATTCTGAGAGATAAGTTTGTGTGAAAGCCGTCCTTTAACTAGCTTGTTGGGAACACAAAGTTCCTTTCCAATTGCCAACTAAAGTCCATACATATATATGGGGAGGTAGTAGCTCCAACTCTGTTTTACAGTGAAACCTGAAGGAACTTCAAACCGGCACTAGGAAACAGACAGAGAAAACAGAGTAAAAGTTTCTCCTGCAAACCGTTCCCTTTGTGCTAGATGAACGAACGTCTCTTCACATACTCAGTTCTGAGAGATAAATGTGTGTTAAAGCCGTACTTCAGCTAGCTTGTTGGGAACACAAAGTTCCTTTCCAGGTGCAAACTACAATCCATACATATATATGGGGTGATACTAACTCCAACTCGGTTTTACAGTTGAAACTGAAGGAACTTCATACCGGCACTAGGAAACAGACTGAAAACCCAGAGTAAAAGTTTCTCCTGCAAACCTTTCCCTTTGTGCTAGATGAACGAACGTCTCTCCACATGATCAGCTCTGAGAGATAAGTGTGCGTGGAAGCCGTCCTTGTTGGGAACACAAGCTTTTTGGGAACACAAAGTTCCTTTCCAATTGCAAACTACACTCCATACCTATATATGGGGATGCACTAGATCCATCTCGGTTTTACAGTGAACACTGCAGGAATTTCATACCTTCACTAGGAAACAGACTGAGAAACCATAGTAAAGTTTCTCCTGCAACCCTTTCCTTTGTGCTTGATGAACGAACGTCTCTTCATATGCTCAGTTCTGAGAGATAAGGGTGTGTGAAGGCCATCCTTCACAAGTTTGTTGGAACACAAAGATCCTTTCCATTTGCAAACTACACTCCATATATATATATAGGGGATGTACTAGCTCCAACTCGGTTTTAGAGTGTAAACTGCAGGAATTTCAAACCGGCACTAGGAAACAGACTGAGAAACCAGAGTAAAAGGTTTTCCTGCAAACCGTTCCCTTTGTGCTAGATGAACGAACGTCTCTCCACATGCTCAGTTCTGAGAGAAAAGTGTGTGTGAAAGCCGTACTTCACCTAGCTTTTTGGGAACACAAAGTTCCTTTCCAGTTGCAAAATACACCCCATACATATATAACGGAATTACTAGCTCCAAAGCGGTTTTAAAATTAAAACTGCAGGAACTTCAAACCGGCACTAGGAAACAGACTGAGAAAAAAGGGTAAAAGTTACTCCTGCAACACGTTCCCTTTTTTGATAGATGAACGAACGTCTACCCACATGCTCAATTCTGAGAGATAAGTGTTTATGAAAGCCATCCTTTAACTAGCTTGTTGGGAACACAAAGTTCCTTTCCAATTGCCAAAGACACTCCATACATATATATGGGGAGGTAGTAGCTCCAACTCGGTTTTACAGTGAAACCTGAAGGAACTTCAAACCGGCACTAGGAAATAGACAGAGAAACCAGATTAAAAGATTCTCCTGCAAACCGTTCCCGTTGTGCTAGATGAACGAACGTCTCTCCACATGCTCAGTTCTGAAAGATAAGTGTGTGTGGAAGCCTATTTTCACCTAGGATGTTTGGAACACAAAGTTCCTTTATAGTTGCAAACTACACTCCATATATATATATGGGGAGGCACTAGCTCCAAATCTCTTTTACAGTGAAAACTGCAGGAACTTCAAACCGGCACTAGGAAACAGACTGAGATACCAGAGTAAAAGTTTCTCCTGCAAACCGTTCCCTTTGTGTTAGATGAACGAACGTCTCTCCACATGATCAGCTCTGAGAGATAAATGTGTGTGAAAGCCGTCCTTCACCTAGCTTGTTGGGAACACAAAGTTCCTTTTCAGTTGCAAAATTAATCCGTACATATATATAACTATGTACTACCTCCAACTCGGTTTTACATTGAAAACTGCAGGAACATCAACCCGGCTCTAGGAAAAAGACTGAGAATCCAGAGTAAAAGTTTCTCATGCAAACCTTTCCCTTTGTGCTAGATGAACCAACGTCTCTCCACATGCTCAGTTCTGAGAGATAAGTGTGTGTGAAAGCCGTCCTTCACCTAGCTTGTTGGGAAAACAAAGTTCCTTTCCAATTGCAAACTACACACCATACATATATATGGGGATGTACTAGCTCCAACTCGGTTTTACAGTGAAAAATCCAGGAATTTCAAACCGGCACTAGGAAACAGTGTGAGAAACCATAGTAAAAGTTTCTCCTGCAACACGTTCCTTTGTGCTAGATGAACGAAAGTCTCTACATGCTCAGTTCCGAGAGATAAGTGTGTGTGAAAGCCGCCCTGCACATAGATTGTTGGGAACACCAAGTTGCTATCCAGATGCAAACTACAATCCATAAATATATATGGGAAGGTACTAGCATTAAATCGGTTTTACAGTGAAAACTGCAGGAAATTCAAACTGGCACTAGGAAACAGACTGAGAAACCAGAGTAATAGTTTCTCCTGCAAACAGTTACGTTTGTGCTAGATGAACTAACGTCTCTCCAAATGCTCAGTTCGGAGAGATATGTGTGTGTGAAAGCCGTCCTTCACCTAGCTTGTTGGGAACACAAAGTTCCTTTTCAGTTGAAAACTACACTCCTTATATATATATGGGGAGGTACTAGCACCAACTGGGTTTTACTGTGAAAACTGCAGGAACTTCAAACCGGCACTAGGAAACAGACTGAGAAAACATAGTAAAAGTTTCTCCTGCAACCCTTTCCCTTTGTGCTTGATGAATGAACGTTTCTTAATATGCTAAGTTTTGAGAGATAATTGTGTGTGAAAGCTATCCTTCACCTAGTTTGTTGGAACACAAAGATCCTTTCCATTTGCAAACTACACTCCATACATATATACGGGGATGTACAAGCTCCAACCCGGTTTTAGAGTGAAAACTGCAGGAATTACAAACCGGCACTAGGAAACAGACTGAGAAACCAGAGTAAAAGTTTCTCCTGCAAGCCGTTCCCTTTGTGTTAGATGAACGAAAGTCTCTCCACATGCTCAGTTCTGAGAGAAAAGTGTGTGTGAAAGCCGTCCTTCACCTAGCTTGTTGGGAAAACAAAGTTCCTTTCCAGTTGCAAACTACACTCCATACTTATATAAGGGAATTACTAGCTCCAAGCGGTTTTAAAGTGAAAAATGCAGGAAATTCAACCCGGCACTAGGAAACAGACTGAAAAACCAGAGTAAAATTTTCTCCTTTAACCCGTTCCCTTTGTGCTAGATGAACGAAATTCTCTCCAAATCCTCAGTTCTGAGAGAAATGTTTGTGGGAAAGCCGTCCTTTACCTAGCTTGTTGGGAACACAAAGATCCTTTTCAGTTGCAAACTACACTCCATACATATATATGGGGATTTAATAGCTCCAACTCGGTGTTACAGTGAAAACTACAGGAACTTCAAACCGGCACTAGGAAACAGACTGAGAAACCAGAGTAAAATTTCTCCTGCAATCCGTTCCCTTTGTGCTAGAAGAACGAACGTCTCTCCACATGATCAGCTCTGAGAGATAAGTGTGTGTGAAAGCCGTCCTTCACCTAGCTTGTTGGGAACACAAAGTTCCTTTCCAATTGCAAACTACACCCCATACATATATATGGGGATGTACTAGCTCCAACTCGGTTTTACAGTGAAAAATCCAGGAATTTCAAACCGGCACTAGGAAACAGTGTGAGAAACCATAGTAAAATTTCTCCTGCAACACGTTCCTTTGTGCTAGATGAACGAAAGTCTCTCCACATGCTCAGTTCTGAGAGATAAGTGTGTGTGAAAGCCGTCCTTCACCTAGATTGTTGATAACACAAAGTTCTTTTCCAGTTGCATACTACAATCCATACAAATATATGGGGATGTACTAGATCCAACTCGGTTTAACAGTGAAAACTGCAGGAAATTCAAACCGGCACTAGGAAACAGTCTGAGAATCCAGTGTAAAAGTTTCTCCTGCAAACCGTTCCTTTGTGCTTGATGAACGAAAGTCTCTCCATATGTTCAGTTCTGAGACAAAGGTGTGTGTGAAAGTCGTACTTCACCTAGCTTGTTGGGAACACAAAGTTCCTTTCCAGTTGCAAACTACAATCCATATATATATTTATGGGGAGGTACTAGCTCCAACTCGGTTTTACACAGAAAACTGCAGGAAATTCAAACCGGCAATAGGAAACAGACTGAGAAATCATAGTAAAAGTTTCTCATGTAACCCGTTCCCTTTGTGCTAGATGAATGAACGTCTATACACATGCTCAGTTCTGAGGGAGAAGTTTGTGTGAAAGCCGTCATTTTAAACTGCTTGTTGGGAACACAAAGTTCCTTTCCAGTTGCAAAGTACACTCCATACATATATGTGGGGAGGTACTAGCTCCAACTCTGTTTTACAGTGAAAACTACAGGAACTTAAAACCGGCACTTGGAAACAGGCTGAGAAACCAGAGTAAAATTTCTCCTGCAAACCGTTCCCTTTGTGCTAGATGAACGAACGTCTCTCCACATACTCAGTTCTGAGAGATAAATGTGTGATAAAGCCATCCTTAAGCTAGCTTGTTGGGAACACAAAGTTCCTATTCAGTTGCCAACTACACTCCATACATATATAAGGGGAGGTACAAGCCCCAACGTGGTTTTACAGTGATAACTGCAGGAACTTCAGATAGGCACTAGGAATCTGACTGAGAAACCAGAGTAAAAGTTTCTCCTGCAATCCGTACTCTTTGTGCTAGATGAACGAATGTGTCACCACATGCTCAGTTCTGAGAGATAACTGTGTGTGAAAGCCGTCCTTCAACTAGCTTGTTGGGAACACAAAGTTCCTTTCCAGTTGCAAACTACCCTCCTTACATATATATATGGGGTACTAGCCCCTAGTCGATTTTACAGTGAAAACTGCAGGAACTTCAAACTGGAACTTGGAAACAGACCGAGAGACCAGAGTAAAAGTTTCTCCTGCAAACCTTTCCATTTGTGCTAGATGAACGAACATCTCCCCACATGTTCAGTTCTGAGAGATAAGTGTGTGTAAAAGCCGTCCTTCACCTAGCTTGTTGGGAACACAAAGTTCCTTTCCAGTTGCAAACTACAATCCATACATATATATGGGGAGGTACGAGCTCCAAATCGCTTTTACAGTGAAAACTGAAGTAACTTGAATCCGGCAATAGGAAACAGACTGATAAACAAGAGTAAATGTAACTACTGCAACCCGTTCCTTTGTTCTAGATGAACGAACGTCTCTCCACATGCTAAGTTCTGAGAGAAAAGTCTGTGTGAATGCCGTACTTCACCTAGATTATTGGGAACACAAAGTTCCTTACCAGTTGCAAACTACACTCCATATATATATATTGGGTGGTAATAGCTCCAAAACGGTTTTACAGTGAAAACTGCAGGAAATTCAAAACGTCACTAGGAAACAGATTGAGAAACCAGATTAAAAGTTTCTCCTGCAATCCGTTCCATTTGTGCTACATGAACGAACATGTCTCCACAAGCTCAGTTCTGAGAGATAAGTGTGTGTGAATGCCGTCCTTCAACTAGCTTGTTGGGAACACAAAGTTCCTTTCCAGTTGCAAACTACACTCCTTACATATATATATGTTGGTACTAGCTCCTAGTCGATTTTACAGTGAAAATTGTAGGAACTTCAAACCGGAACTAGGAAACAGACTGAGAGACCAGAGTAATAGTTTCTCCTGCAACCCGTTCCCTTTGTGCTAGATGAATGAACGTCTCTCCAAATGCTAAGTTCTGAGAGATATTTTTGTGTGAAAGCTGTCCTTCACCTAGATTTTTGGGAACACAAAGTTCCTTTCAAGTTGCCAACTACAATCCATATATATATATATGGGGAAGTACTAGCTCCAACTCGGTTTTACACAGAAAACTGCAGGAAATTCAAACCGGCAATAGGAAACAGACTGAGAAATCATAGTAAAGTTTCTCATGTAACCCGTTCCCTTTGTGCTAGATGAATGAACGTCTATACACATGCTCAGTTCTGAGGGACAAGTTTGTGTGAAAGCCGTCATTTTAAACTGCTTGTTGGGAACATAAAGTTCCTTTCCAGTTGCAAAGTACACTCCATACATATATATGGGGAGGTACTAGCTCCAACTCTGTTTTACAGTGAAAACTACAGGAACTTGAAACCGGCACTTGGAAACAGGCTGAGAAACCAGAGTAAAATTTCTCCTGCAAACCGTTCCATATGTGCTAGATGAACGAACGTCTCTCCACATACTCAGTTCTGAGAGATAAATGTGTGTTAAAGCCGTCCTTAAGCTAGCTTGTTGGGAACACAAAGTTCCTATTCAGTTGCCAACTACACTCCATACCTGTATATGGGGATGCACTAGATCCATCTCGGTTTTACAGTGAACACTGCAGGAATTTCATACCTTCACTAGGAAACAGACTGAGAAACCATAGTAAAGTTTCTCCTGCAACACTTTCCTTTGTGCTTGATGAACGAACGTCTCTTCATATGCTCAGTTCTGAGAGATAAGGGTGTGTGAAGGCCATCCTTCACAAGTTTGTTGGAACACAAAGATCCTTTCCATTTGCAAACTACACTCCATATATATATATAGGGGATGTACTAGCTCCAACTCGGTTTTAGAGTGTAAACTGCAGGAATTTCAATCCGGCACTAGGAAACAGACTGAGAAACCAGAGTAAAAGGTTTTCCTGCAAACCGTTCCCTTTGTGCTAGATGAACGAACGTCTCTCCACATGCTCAGTTCTGAGAGAAAAGTGTGTGTGAAAGCCGTACTTCACCTAGCTTTTTGGGAACACAAAGTTCCTTTCCAGTTGCAAAATACACCCCATACATATATAACGGAATTACTAGCTCCAAAGCGGTTTTAAAATTAAAACTGCAGGAACTTCAAACCGGCACTAGGAAACAGACTGAGAAAAAAGGGTAAAAGTTACTCCTGCAACACGTTCCCTTTTTTGATAGATGAACGAACGTCTACCCACATGCTCAATTCTGAGAGATAAGTGTTTATGAAAGCCATCCTTTAACTAGCTTGTTGGGAACACAAAGTTCCTTTCCAATTGCCAAAGACACTCCATACATATATATGGGGAGGTAGTAGCTCCAACTCGGTTTTACAGTGAAACCTGAAGGAACTTCAAACCGGCACTAGGAAATAGACAGAGAAACCAGATTAAAAGATTCTCCTGCAAACCGTTCGCTTTGTGCTAGATGAACGAACGTCTCTTCACATGCTCAGTTCTGAGAGATAAATGTGTGTTAAAGCCGTACTTCACCTAGCTTGTTGGGAACACAAAGTTCCTTTCCAGATGCAAACTACAATCCATACATATATATGGGGTGGTACTAGCTCCAAATCTCTTTTACAGTGAAAACTGCAGGAACTTCAAACCGGCACTAGGAAACAGACTGAGATACCAGAGTAAAAGTTTCTCCTGCAAACCGTTCCCTTTGTGTTAGATGAACGAACGTCTCTCCACATGATCAGCTCTGAGAGATAAATGTGTGTGAAAGCCGTCCTTCACCTAGCTTGTTGGGAACACAAAGTTCCTTTTCAGTTGCAAAATTAATCCGTACATATATATAACTATGTACTACCTCCAACTCGGTTTTACATTGAAAACTGCAGGAACATCAACCCGGCTCTAGGAAAAAGACTGAGAATCCAGAGTAAAAGTTTCACATGCAAACCTTTCCCTTTGTGCTAGATGAACCAACGTCTCTCCACATGCTCAGTTCTGAGAGATAAGTGTGTGTGAAAGCCGTCCTTCACCTAGCTTGTTGGGAACACAAAGTTCCTTTCCAATTGCAAACTACACCCCATACATATATATGGGGATGTACTAGCTCCAACTCGGTTTTACAGTGAAAAATCCAGGAATTTCAAACCGGCACTAGGAAACAGTGTGAGAAACCATAGTAAAAGTTTCTCCTGCAACACGTTCCTTTGTGCTAGATGAACGAAAGTCTCTACATGCTCAGTTCCGAGAGATAAGTGTGTGTGAAAGCCGCCCTGCACATAGATTGTTGGGAACACCAAGTTGCTATCCAGATGCAAACTACAATCCATAAATATATATGGGGAGGTACTAGCATTAAATCGGTTTTACAGTGAAAACTGCAGGAAATTCAAACTGGCACTAGGAAACAGACTGAGAAACCAGAGTAATAGTTTCTCCTGCAAACAGTTACGTTTGTGCTAGATGAACTAACGTCTCTCCAAATGCTCAGTTCGGAGAGATATGTGTGTGTGAAAGCCGTCCTTCACCTAGCTTGTTGGGAACACAAAGTTCCTTTTCAGTTGAAAACTACACTCCTTATATATATATGGGGAGGTACTAGCACCAACTGGGTTTTACTGTGAAAACTGCAGGAACTTCAAACCGGCACTAGGAAACAGACTGAGAAAACATAGTAAAAGTTTCTCCTGCAACCCTTTCCATTTGTGCTTGATGAATGAACGTCTCTTAATATGCTAAGTTTTGAGAGATAATTGTGTGTGAAAGCCATCCTTCACCTAGTTTGTTGGAACACAAAGATCCTTTCCATTTGCAAACTACACTCCATACATATATACGGGGATGTACAAGCTCCAACCCGGTTTTAGAGTGAAAACTGCAGGAATTACAAACCGGCACTAGGAAACTGAGAAACCAGAGTAAAAGTTTCTCCTGCAAGCCGTTCCCTTTGTGTTAGATGAACGAAAGTCTCTCCACATGCTCAGTTCTGAGAGAATAGTGTGTGTGAAAGCCGTCCTTCACCTAGCTTGTTGGGAAAACAAAGTTCCTTTCCAGTTGCAAACTACACTCCATACTTATATAAGGGAATTACTAGCTCCAAGCGGTTTTAAAGTGAAAAATGCAGGAAATTCAACCCGGCACTAGGAAACAGACTGAAAAACCAGAGTAAAATTTTCTCCTTTAACCCGTTCCCTTTGTGCTAGATGAACGAAATTCTCTCCAAATCCTCAGTTCTGAGAGAAATGTTTGTGGGAAAGCCGTCCTTTACCTAGCTTGTTGGGAACACAAAGATCCTTTTCAGTTGCAAACTACACTCCATACATATATATGGGGATTTAATAGCTCCAACTCGGTGTTACAGTGAAAACTACAGGAACTTCAAACCGGCACTAGGAAACAGACTGAGATACCAGAGTAAAAGTTTGTCCTGAAAACCATTCAAATTGTGCTAAATGAAAGAACGTCTCTCCACATGCTCAGTTATGAGAGAAAAGTGTGTGTGAAAGCCGAACTTCTCCTAGCTTGTTGGGAACACATAGTTCCTTTGCAGTTGCCAACTACACTCCATAAATATATATGGGGTGGTACTAGCTCCAACTCTATTTTAAAGTGAAAACTGCAGGAAATTCAAACCGGCACTAGGAAACAGACTGAGAAACCAGAGTAAAATTTCTCCTGCAATCCGTTCCCTTTGTGCTAGAAGAACGAACGTCTCTCCACATGATCAGCTCTGAGAGATAAGTGTGTGTGAAAGCCGTCCTTCACCTAGCTTGTTGGGAACACAAAGTTCCTTTCCAATTGCAAACTACACCCCATACATATATATGGGGATGTACTAGCTCCAACTCGGTTTTACAGTGAAAAATCCAGGAATTTCAAACCGGCACTAGGAAACAGTGTGAGAAACCATAGTAAAATTTCTCCTGCAACACGTTCCTTTGTGCTAGATGAACGAAAGTCTCTCCACATGCTCAGTTCTGAGAGATAAGTGTGTGTGAAAGCCGTCCTTCACCTAGATTGTTGATAACACAAAGTTCTTTTCCAGTTGCATACTACAATCCATACATATATATGGGGATGTACTAGATCCAACTCGGTTTAACAGTGAAAACTGCAGGAAATTCAAACCGGCACTAGGAAACAGTCTGAGAATCCAGTGTAAAAGTTTCTCCTGCAAACCGTTCTTTGTGCTTGATGAACGAAAGTCTCTCCATATGTTCAGTTCTGAGACAAAGGTGTGTGTGAAAGTCGTACTTCACCTAGCTTGTTGGGAACACAAAATTCCTTTCCAGTTGCAAACTACAATCCATATATATATTTATGGGGAGGTACTAGCTCCAACTCGGTTTTACACAGAAAACTGCAGGAAATTCAAACCGGCAATAGGAAACAGACTGAGAAATCATAGTAAAAGTTTCTCATGTAACCCGTTCCCTTTGTGCTAGATGAATGAACGTCTATACACATGCTCAGTTCTGAGGGAGAAGTTTGTGTGAAAGCCGTCATTTTAAACTGCTTGTTGGGAACACAAAGTTCCTTTCCAGTTGCAAAGTACACTCCATACATATATGTGGGGAGGTACTAGCTCCAACTCTGTTTTACAGTGAAAACTACAGGAACTTGAAACCGGCACTTGGAAACAGGCTGAGAAACCAGAGTAAAATTTCTCCTGCAAACCGTTCCCTTTGTGCTAGATGAACGAACGTCTCTCCACATACTCAGTTCTGAGAGATAAATGTGTGATAAAGCCGTCCTTAAGCTAGCTTGTTGGGAACACAAAGTTCCTATTCAGTTGCCAACTACACTCCATACATATATAAGGGGAGGTACAAGCCCCAACGTGGTTTTACAGTGATAACTGCAGGAACTTCAGATAGGCTCTAGGAATCTGACTGAGAAACCAGAGTAAAAGTTTCTCCTGCAATCCGTACTCTTTGTGCTAGATGAACGAATGTGTCACCACATGCTCAGTTCTGAGAGATAACTGTGTGTGAAAGCCGTCCTTCAACTAGCTTGTTGGGAACACAAAGTTCCTTTCCAGTTGCAAACTACCCTCCTTACATATATATATGGGGTACTAGCCCCTAGTCGATTTTACAGTGAAAACTGCAGGAACTTCAAACTGGAACTTGGAAACAGACCGAGAGACCAGAGTAAAAGTTTCTCCTGCAAACCTTTCCATTTGTGCTAGATGAACGAACATCTCCCCACATGTTCAGTTCTGAGAGATAAGTGTGTGTAAAAGCCGTCCTTCACCTAGCTTGTTGGGAACACAAAGTTCCTTTCCAGTTGCAAACTACAATCCATACATATATATGGGGAGGTACGAGCTCCAAATCGCTTTTACAGTGAAAACTGAAGTAACTTGAATCCGGCAATAGGAAACAGACTGATAAACAAGAGTAAATGTAAGTACTGCAACCCGTTCCTTTGTTCTAGATGAACGAACGTCTCTCCACATGCTAAGTTCTGAGAGAAAAGTCTGTGTGAATGCCGTACTTCACCTAGATTGTTGGGAACACAAAGTTCCTTACCAGTTGCAAACTACACTCCATATATATATATTGGGTGGTAATAGCTCCAAAACGGTTTTACAGTGAAAACTGCAGGAAATTCAAAACGTCACTAGGAAACAGATTGAGAAACCAGATTAAAAGTTTCTCCTGCAATCCGTTCCCTTTGTGCTACATGAATGAACATGTCTCCACAAGCTCAGTTCTGAGAGATAAGTGTGTGTGAATGCCGTCCTTCACCTAGCTTGTTGGGAACACAAAGTTCCTTTCCAGTTGCAAACTACACTCCTTACATATATATATGTTGGTACTAGCTCCTAGTCGATTTTACAGTGAAAATTGTAGGAACTTCAAACCGGAACTAGGAAACAGACTGAGAGACCAGAGTAAAAGTTTCTCCTGCAACCCGTTCCCTTTGTGCTAGATGAATGAACGTCTCTCCAAATGCTAAGTTCTGAGAGATATTTTTGTGTGAAAGCTGTCCTTCACCTAGATTTTTGGGAACACAAAGTTCCTTTCAAGTTGCAAACTACAATCCATATATATATATATGGGGAGGTACTAGCTCCAACTCGGTTTTACACAGAAAACTGCAGGAAATTCAAACCGGCAATAGGAAACAGACTGAGAAACCATAGTAAAGTTTCTCATGTAACCCGTTCCCTTTGTGCTAGATGAATGAACGTCTATACACATGCTCAGTTCTGAGGGACAAGTTTGTGTGAAAGCCGTCATTTTAAACTGCTTGTTGGGAAAACAAAGTTCCTTTCCAGTTGCAAAGTACACTCCATACATTTATATGGGGAGGTACTAGCTCCAACTCTGTTTTACAGTGAAAACTACAGGAACTTGAAACCGGCACTTGGAAACAGGCTGAGAAACCAGAGTAAAATTTCTCCTGCAAACCGTTCCATATGTGCTAGATGAACGAACGTCTCTCCACATACTCAGTTCTGAGAGATAAATGTGTGTTAAAGCCGTCCTTAAGCTAGCTTGTTGGGAACACAAAGTTCCTATTCAGTTGCCAACTACACTCCATACATATATAAGGGGAGGTACTAGCCCCAACGTGGTTTTACAGTGATAACGGCAGGAACTTGAGATAGGCACTAGGAAACTGACTGAGAAACCAGAGTAAAAGTTTCTCTTGCAACCCGTTCCATTTGTGCTAGATGAACGAACGTCTCTCCACATGCTCAGTTCTGAGAGAGAAGTGTGGGTGAAAGCCGTCCTTCAAATAGCTTGTTGTTGACACAAAGTTACCTTTCCATTTGCAAACTACACTCCATACATTTATAAGGGAAGTACTAGCTCCAACGCGTTTTTAAAGTGAAAACTGCAGGAACTTCAAATCGGCACTAGGAAACAGACTGAGAAACCAGAGTAAAATTTTCTCCTGCAAACCGTTCCCTTTGTGTTAGATGAACGAACATCTCTCCACATGCTCAGTTCTGAGAGATATTTGTGTGTGAAAGCCGTCCTTCACCTAGCTTGTTGGGAACACAAAGTTCCTTTCCAGTTGCAAAGTACACTCCATACATATATATGGGGAGGTACTAGCTCCAACTCTGTTTTACAGTGAAAACTACAGGAACTTGAAACCGGCACTTGGAAACAGGCTGAGAAACCAGAGTAAAATTTCTCCTGCAAACCGTTCCATATGTGCTAGATGAACGAACGTCTCTCCACATACTCAGTTCTGAGAGATAAATGTGTGTTAAAGCCGTCCTTAAGCTAGCTTGTTGGGAACACAAAGTTCCTATTCAGTTGCCAACTACACTCCATACATATATAAGGGGAGGTACTAGCCCCAACGTGGTTTTACAGTGATAACGGCAGGAACTTGAGATAGGCACTAGGAATCTGACTGAGAAACCAGAGTAAAAGTTTCTCTTGCAACCCGTTCCATTTGTGCTAGATGAACGAACGTCTCTCCACATGCTCAGTTCTGAGAGAGATGTGTGGGAGAAAGCCGTCCTTCACATAGCTTGTTGTTGACACAAAGTTACCTTTCCATTTGCAAACTACACTCCATACATTTATAAGGGAAGTACTAGCTCCAACGCGTTTTTAAAGTGAAAACTGCAGGAACTTCAAATCGGCACTAGGAAACAGACTGAGAAACCAGAGTAAAATTTTCTCCTGCAAACCGTTCCCTTTGTGTTAGATGAACGAACGTCTCTCCACATGCTCAGTTCGGAGAGATATGTGTGTGTGAAAGCCGTCCTTCACCTAGCTTGTTGGGAACACAAAGTTCCTTTTCAGTTGAAAACTACACTCCATATATATATATGGGGAGGTACTAGCACCAACACGGTTTTACAGTGAAAACTGCAGGAACTTCAAACCGGCACTAGGAAACAGACTGAGAAATCATAGTAAAAGTTTCTCCTGCAAACCGTTCCCTTTGTGTTAGATGAACGAACGTCTCTCCACATGCTCAGTTCTGAGAGAAAAGTGTGTGTGAAAGCCGTCCTTCACCTAGCTTGTTGGGAAAACAAAGTTCCTTTCCAGTTGCAAACTACACTCCATACTTATATAAGGGAATTACTAGCTCCAAGCGGTTTTAAAATGAAAAATGCAGGAAATTCAACCCGGCACTAGGAAACAGACTGAAAAACCAGAGTAAAATTTTCTCCTGTAACCCGTTCCCTTTGTGCTAGATGAACGAAATTCTCTCCAAATCCTCAGTTCTGAGAGAAATGTTTGTGGGAAAGCCGTCCTTTACCTAGCTTGTTGGGAACACAAAGATCCTTTTCAGTTGCAAACTACACTCCATACATATATATGGGGATTTAATAGCTCCAACTCGGTGTTACAGTGAAAACTACAGGAACATCAAACCGGCACTAGGAAACAGACTGAGATACCAGAGTAAAAGTTTGTCCTGAAAACCATTCAAATTGTGCTAAATGAACGAACGTCTCTCCACATGCTCAGTTATGAGAGAAAAGTGTGTGTGAAAGCCGAACTTCTCCTAGCTTGTTGGGAACACATAGTTCCTTTGCAGTTGCAAACTACACTCCATAAATATATATGGGGTGGAACTAGCTCCAACTCTCTTTTACAGTGAAAACTGCAGGAAATTCAAACCGGCACTAGGAAACAGACTGAGAAACCAGAGTAAAATTTCTCCTGCAATCCGTTCCCTTTGTGCTAGAAGAACGAACGTCTCTCCACATGATCAGCTCTGAGAGATAAGTGTGTGTGAAAGCCGTCCTTCACCTAGCTTGTTGGGAACACAAAGTTCCTTTCCAATTGCAAACTACACCCCATACATATATATGGGGATGTACTAGCTCCAACTCGGTTTTACAGTGAAAAATCCAGGAATTTCAAACCGGCACTAGGAAACAGTGTGAGAAACCATAGTAAAATTTCTCCTGCAACACGTTCCTTTGTGCTAGATGAACGAAAGTCTCTCCACATGCTCAGTTCTGAGAGATAAGTGTGTGTGAAAGCCGTCCTTCACCTAGATTGTTGATAACACAAAGTTCTTTTCCAGTTGCATACTACAATCCATACAAATATATGGGGATGTACTAGATCCAACTCGGTTTAGCAGTGAAAACTGCAGGAAATTCAAACCGGCACTAGGAAACAGTCTGAGAATCCAGTGTAAAAGTTTCTCCTGCAAACCGTTCCTTTGTGCTTGATGAACGAAAGTCTCTCCATATGTTCAGTTCTGAGACAAAAGTGTGTGTGAAAGTCGTACTTCACCTATCTTGTTGGGAACACAAAGTACCTTTCCAGTTGCAAACTACAATCCATATATATATTTATGGGGATGTACTAGCTCCAACTCGGTTTTACACAGAAAACTGCAGGAATTTCAAACCGGCAATAGGAAACAGACTGAGAAATCATAGTAAAAGTTTCTCATGTAACCCGTTCCCTTTGTGCTAGATGAATGAACGTCTATACACATGCTCAGTTCTGAGGGAGAAGTTTGTGTGAAAGCCGTCATTTTAAACTGCTTGTTGGGAACACAAAGTTCCTTTCCAGTTGCAAAGTACACTCCATACATATATGTGGGGAGGTACTAGCTCCAACTCTGTTTTACAGTGAAAACTACAGGAACTTGAAACCGGCACTTGGAAACAGGCTGAGAAACCAGAGTAAAATTTCTCCTGCAAACCGTTCCCTTTGTGCTAGATGAAAGAACGTCTCTCCACATACTCAGTTCTGAGAGATAAATGTGTGATAAAGCCGTCCTTAAGCTAGCTTGTAGGGAACACAAAGTTCCTATTCAGTTGCCAACTACACTCCATACATATATAAGGGGAGGTACAAGCCCCAACGTGGTTTTACAGTGATAACTGCAGGAACTTCAGATAGGCACTAGGAATCTGACTGAGAAACCAGAGTAAAAGTTTCTCCTGCAATCCGTACTCTTTGTGCTAGATGAACGAACGTGTCACCACATGCTCAGTTCTGAGAGATAACTGTGTGTGAAAGCTGTCCTTCAACTAGCTTGTTGGGAACACAAAGTTCCTTTCCAGTTGCAAACTACCCTCCTTACATATATATATGGGGTAATAGCCCCTAGTCGATTTTACAGTGAAAACTGCAGGAACTTCAAACTGGAACTAGGAAACAGACCGAGAGACCAGAGTAAAAGTTTCTCATGCAAACCTTTATATTTGTGCTAGATGAACGAACATCTCCCCACATGTTCAGTTCTGAGAGATAAGTGTGTGTAAAAGCCGTCCTTCACCTAGCTTGTTGGGAACACAAAGTTCCTTTCCAGTTGCAAACTACAATCCATACATATATATGGGGAGGTACGAGCTCCAAATCGCTTTTACAGTGAAAACTGAAGTAACTTGAATCCGGCAATAGGAAACAGACTGATAAACAAGAGTAAATGTAACTACTGCAACCCGTTCCTTTGTTCTAGATGAACGAACGTCTCTCCACATGCTAAGTTCTGAGAGAAAAGTCTGTGTGAATGCCGTACTTCACCTAGATTGTTGGGAACACAAAGTTCCTTACCAGTTGCAAACTACACTCCATATATATATATTGGGTGGTAATAGCTCCAAAACGGTTTTACAGTGAAAACTGCAGGAAATTCAAAACGTCACTAGGAAACAGATTGAGAAACCAGATTAAAAGTTTCTCCTGCAATCCGTTCCCTTTGTGCTACATGAACGAACATGTCTCCACATGCTCAGTTCTGAGAGATAAGTGTGTGTGAATGCCGTCCTTCAACTAGCTTGTTGGGAACACAAAGTTCCTTTCCAGTTGCAAACTACACTCCTTACATATATATATGTTGGTACTAGCTCCTAGTCGATTTTATAGTGAAAATTGTAGGAACTTCAAACCGGAACTAGGAAACAGACTGAGAGACCAGAGTAAAAGTTTCTCCTGCAACCCGTTCCCTTTGTGCTAGATGAATGAACGTCTCTCCAAATGCTAAGTTCTGAGAGATATTTTTGTGTGAAAGCTGTCCTTCACCTAGATTTTTGGGAACACAAAGTTCGTATTCAGTTGCAAACTACACTCCATATAAATATATTGGGAGGTATTAGCTCCAACTCGGTTTTACAGTGAAAATTGCAGGAACTTGAAACCGGCACTAGGAAACAGACTGAGAATCCAGAGTAATAGTTTCTCCTGCAAACCGTTCCCTTTTTGCTAGATGAAAGAACGTCTCTCCTCATGCTCAGTTCTGAGAGATAAGTGTGTGTGAAAGCCGTCCTTCACCTAGCTTGTTGGGAACACAAAGTTCCTTTCCAATTGCAAACTACACCCCATTCATATATATGGGGATGTACTAGCTCCAACTCGGTTTTACAGTGAAAACTCCAGGAACATCATACCGGCACTAGGAAACAGACTGAGAAACCAGTATAAAAATTTCTCCTGCAATACTTTCCTTTGTGCTAGATGAACGAACGTCTCTCCACATGCTCAGTTCTGAGACAAAAGTGTGTGTGAAACTCGTTCTTCACCTAGCTTGTTGGGAACACAAAGTTCCTTTCAAGTTGCAAACTACAATCCATATATATATATATGGGGAGGTACTAGCTCCAACTCGGTTTTACACAGAAAACTGCAGGAAATTCAAACCGGCAATAGGAAACAGACTGAGAAATCATAGTAATGTTTCTCATGTAACCCGTTCCCTTTGTGCTAGATGAATGAACGTCTATACACATGCTCAGTTCTGAGGGACAAGTTTGTGTGAAAGCCGTCATTTTAAACTGCTTGTTGGGAAAACAAAGTTCCTTTCCAGTTGCAAAGTACACTCCATACATTTATATGGGGAGGTACTAGCTCCAACTCTGTTTTACAGTGAAAACTACAGGAACTTGAAACCGGCACTTGGAAACAGGCTGAGAAACCAGAGTAAAATTTCTCCTGCAAACCGTTCCATATGTGCTAGATGAACGAACGTGTCTCCACATACTCAGTTCTGAGAGATAAATGTGTGTTAAAGCCGTCCTTAAGCTAGCTTGTTGGGAACACAAAGTTCCTATTCAGTTGCCAACTACACTCCATACATATATAAGGGGAGGTACTAGCCCCAACGTGGTTTTACAGTGATAACGGCAGGAACTTGAGACAGGCACTAGGAATCTGACTGAGAAACCAGAGTAAAAGTTTCTCTTGCAACCCGTTCCATTTGTGCTAGATGAACGAACGTCTCTCCACCTGCTCAGTTCTGAGAGAGAAGTGTGGGTGAAAGCCGTCCTTCACATAGCTTGTTGTTGACACAAAGTTACCTTTCCAGTTGCAAACTACACTCCATACATTTATAAGGGAAGTACTAGCTCCAACGCGTTTTTAAAGTGAAAACTGCAGGAACTTCAAATCGGCACTAGGAAACAGACTGAGAAACCAGAGTAAAATTTTCTCCTGCAATCCGTTTCCTTTGTGCTAGATGATCGAACTTCTCTCCACATGCTCAGTTCTGAAAGAAAAGTGTGTGTGAAAGCCGTCCTTCACCTAGCTTGTTTGGAACACAAAGTTCCTTTCCAGTTGCAAAGTACAATCCATAAAAATATATGGGGAGTTACTAGCTCCAACTCGGTTTTACAGTGTAAACTGCAGGAACTTCAAAACGGCACTAGGAAACAGACTGAGAAACCAGAGAAAAAGTTTCTCCTGCAATCCGTTCCTTTTGTGCTAGATGAACGAACGTGTCTCCACATGCTCAGTTCTGAGAGATAAGTGTGTGTTAAAGCCGTACTTCACCTAGCTTGTTGGGAACACAAAGTTCCTTTCCAGTTGCAAACTACACTCCATACATATATATGGGGAGGTACTAGCACCAAATCGGTTTTACAGTGAAAACTGCAGGAACTTGAAACCGGCACTAGGAAACATACTGAAAAACCAGAGTAAATGTTTCTACTGCAACCCGTTCCTTTGTGCTGGATGAACGAACGTCTCTCCAAAAGCTCAGTTCTGTTAGATAAGTTTGTGTGAAAGCCGTACTTCACCTAGCTTTTTGGGAACACAAAGTCCCTTTACAGTTGCAAATTACACTCCATATATATGTATGGGGTGGTAATAGTTCTAACTCTGTTTTACAATGAAAACTGCAGGAAGTTCAAACCGGCACTAGGAAACAGACAGAGAAAACAGAGTAAAAGTTTCTCCTGCAAACCGTTCCCGTTGTGCTAGATGAACGAACGTCTCTCCACATGCTCAATTCTGAAAGATAAGTGTGTGTGGAAGCCTATTTTCACCTAGGTTGTTGGGAACACAAAGTTCCTTTATAGTTGCAAACTACACTCCATATATATATATGGGGAGGCACTAGCTCCAAGTTGGTTTACAGTGAAAACTGCAGGAAATTCAAACCGGCACTTAGAAACAGACTGACAAACCAGAGTAAAAGTTTCTCCTGCAATCCGTTCCCTTTGTGCTACTTGAACGAACGTGTCTCCACAAGCTAAGTTGTGAGAGATAAGTGTGTGTGAATGCCGTCCTTCACCTAGCTTGTTGGGAACACAAAGTTCCTTTCCAGTTGCAAACAACACTCCTTACATATATATATGGTGGTACTAGCTCCTAGTCGATTTTACAGTGAAAACTGTAGGAACTTCAAACCGGAACTAGGAAACAGACTGAGAGACTAGAGTAAAAGTTTCTCCTGCAACCCGTTCCCTTTGTGCTAGATGAATGAACGTCTCTCCAAATGCTCAGTTCTGAGAGATAATTTTGTGTGAAAGCCGTCCTTCACCTAGATTTTTGGGAACACATAGTTCCTTTTCAGTTACAAACTGCACTCCATATATATATATTGGGAGGTAGTAGCTCCAACTCGGTTTTACAGTGAAAATTGCAGGAACTTGAAACCGGCAGTAGGAAACAAACTGAGAATCCAGAGTAAAAGTTTCTCCTGCAAACCGTTCCATTTGTGCTAGATTAACGAACGTCTCTCCTCATGCTCAGTTCTGAGAGATAAGTGTGTTTGAAAGCCGTCCTTCACCTAGCTTGTTGGGAACACAATGTTCCTTTCCAATTGCAAACTGCACCGCATTCATATATATGGGGATGTACTAGCTCCAACTCAGTTTTACAGTGAAAACTGCAGGAAATTCAAACCGACACTAGGAAACAGACTGAGAAAACAGAGTAAAAGTTTCTCCAGCAATCCTTTCCATTTGTGCTAGATTAACGAACGTCTCTCCAATTGTTCATTTCTGAGAGATAAGTGTATGTGAAAGCCGTTCATCACTTAGCTTGTTGGGAATACAATGTTCCTTTTCAGATGCAAACCACACTCCATACATATATATAGGGATGTACTAGCTCCAACTCGGTTTTACAGTGAAAAATGATGGAAATTCAAACCGGCATTAGGAAACAGACTGAGAAACCAGAGTAAATGTTTCTCCTGCAACCCGTTCCCTTAGTGCTAGATGAAAGAACGTCTCTCAACATGTTCAGATCTGAGAGATAAGTGTGTGTGGAAGCCGTCCTTCACCTAGCTTGTTCGGAACACAAATTTCCTTCCCAGTTGCAAATTACACTGCATATTTATATATGGGGAGGTACTAGCTCCAACACGGTTTTACAGTGAAAACTGCAGGAACTTCAAACCGGCACTAGGAAACAGACTGAGAAACCAAAGTAAAAATTTCTCCTGGGACCCGTTTCCTTGGTGCTAGATGAACGAACATCTCTCCTCATGCTCAGTTCTGAGAGAAATGTGTGTGTGAAAGCCGTACTTCACCTAGCTTTTTGGGAACACAAAGTTCCTTTCCAGTGGCAAAATACACCCCATACATATATAACGGAATTACTAGCTCCAAAGCGGTTTTAAAATTAAAACTGCAGGAACTTCAAACCGGCACTAGGAAACAGACTGAGAAAAAAGGGTAAAAGTTACTCCTGCAACACGTTCCTTTTTTGATAGATGAACGAACGTCTACCCACATGCTCAATTCTGAGAGATAAGTGTTTGTGAAAGCCATCATTTAACTAGCTTGTTGGGAACACAAAGTTCCTTTCCAATTGCCAAATACACTCCATACATATATATGGGGAGGTAGTAGCTCCAACTCGGTTTTACAGTGAAACCTGAAGGAACTTCAAACCGGCACTAGGAAATAGACAGAGAAACCAGATTAAAAGATTCTCCTGCAAACCTTTCGCTTTGTGCTAGATGAACGAACGTCTCTTCACATGCTCAGTTCTGAGAGATAAATGTGTGTTAAAGCCGTACTTCACCAAGCTTGTTGGGAACACAAAGTTCCTTTCCAGATGCAAACTACAATCCATATATATATATGGGTTGGTACTAGCTCCAAATCTCTTTTACAGTGAAAACTGCAGGAACTTCAAACCGGCACTAGGAAACAGACTGAGATACCAGAGAAAAAGTTTCTCCTGCAAACCGTTCCCTTTGTGTTAGATGAACGAACGTCTCTCCACATGATCAGCTCTGAGAGATAAATGTGTGTGAAAGCCGTCCTTCAACTAGCTAGTTGGGAACACAAAGTTCCTTTTCAGTTGCAAACTTAATCCGTACATATATATGAGTATGTACTACCTCCAACTCGGTTTTACATTGAAAACTGCAGGACATCAACCCGGCTCTAGGAAAAAGACTGAGAAACCAGAGTAAAACTTTCTCCTGCAAAACTTTCCTTTTGTGCTAGATGAACCAACGTCTCTCTACATGCTCAGTTCTGAGAGATAAGTGTGTGTGAAAGCCGTCCTTCACCTAGCTTGTTGGGAACACAAAGTTCCTTTCCAATTGCAAACTACACCCCATACATATATATGGGGATGTACTAGCTCCAAATCGGTTTTACAGTGAAAAATCCAGGAATTTCAAACTGGCACTAGGAAACAGTGTGAGAAACCATAGTAAAAGTTTCTCCTGCAACACGTTCCATTGTGCTAGATGAACGAAATTCTCTACACATGCTCAGTTCCGAGAGATAATTGTGTGTGAAAGCCGCCCTTCATATAGATTGTTGGGAACACCAAGTTGCTAACCAGATGCAAACTACACTCCATAAATATATATGGGGAGGTACTAGCATTAAATCGGTTTTACAGTGAAAACTGCAGGAAATTCAAACTGGCACTAGGAAACAGACTGAGAAACCAGAGTAATAGTTTCTCCTGCAAACCGTTACGTTTGTGCTAGATGAACTAACGTCTCTCCACATGCTCAGTTCGGAGAGATATGTGTGTGTGAAAGCCGTCCTTCACCTAGCTTGTTGGGAACACAAAGTTCCTTTTCAGTTGAAAACTACACTCCTTATATATATATGGGGAGGTACTAGCACCAACTGGGTTTTACTGTGAAAACTGCAGGAACTTCAAAACGGCACTAGGAAACAGACTGAGAAAACATAGTAAAAGTTTCTCCTGCAACCCTTTCCCTTTGTGCTTGATGAATGAACGTCTCTTAATATGCTCAGTTTTGAGAGATAATTGTGTGTGAAAGCCATCCTTCACCTAGTTTGTTGGAACACAAAGATCCTTTCCAATTGCAAACTACACTCCATACATATATATGGGGATGTACAAGCTCCAAACCGGTTTTAGAGTGAAAACTGCAGGAATTACAAACCAGCACTAGGAAACAGACTGAGAAACCAGAGTAAAAGTTTCTCCTGCAAACCGTTCCCTTTGTGTTAGATGAACAAACGTCTCTCCACATGCTCAGTTCTGAGAGATAAGTGTGTGTGAAAGCCGTCCTTCACCTAGATTGTTGGGAACACAAAGTTCCTTTTCAGTTGAAAACTACACTCCATATATATATATGGGGAGGTACAAGCACCAACTCGGTTTTACAGTGAAAACTGCAGGAACTTCAAACCGGCACTAGGAAACAGACTGAGAAATCATAGTAAAAGTTTCTCCTGCAAACCGTTCCCTTTGTGTTAGATGAACGAACGTCTCTCCACATGCTCAGTTCTGAGAGAAAAGTGTGTGTGAAAGCCGTCCTTCACCTAGCTTGTAGGGAAAACAAAGTTCCTTTCCAGTTGCAAACTACACTCCATACTTATATAAGGGAATTACTAGCTCCAAGCGGTTTTAAAGTGAAAAATGCAGGAAATTCAACCCGGCACTAGGAAACAGACTGAAAAACCAGAGTAAAATTTTCTCCTGTAACCCGTTCCCTTTGTGCTAGATGAACGAAATTCTCTCCAAATCCTCAGTTCTGAGAGAAATGTTTGTGGGAAAGCCGTCCTTTACCTAGCTTGTTGGGAACACAAAGATCCTTTTCAGTTGCAAACTGCACTCCATACATATATATGGGTATTTAATAGCTCCAACTCGGTGTTACAGTGAAAACTACAGGAACTTCAAACCGGCACTAGGAAACAGTCTGAGATACCAGAGTAAAAGTTTGTCCTGAAAACCATTCAATTTGTGCTAAATGAACGAACGTCTCTCCACATGCTCAGTTATGAGAGAAAAGTGTGTGTGAAAGCCGAACTTCTCCTAGCTTGTTGGGAACACATAGTTCCTATGCAGTTGCAAACTACACTCCATAAATATATATGGGGTGGTACTAGCTCCAACTCTCTTTTACAGTGAAAACTGCAGGAAATTCAAACCGGCACTAGGAAACAGACTGAGAAACCAGAGTAAAATTTCTCCTGCAATCCGTTCCCTTTGTGCTAGAAGAACGAACGTCTCTCCACATGATCAGCTCTGAGTGATAAGTGTGTGTGAAAGCCGTCCTTCACCTAGCTTGTTGGGAACACAAAGTTCCTTTCCAATTGCAAACTACACCCCATACATATATATGGGGATGTACTAGCTCCAACTCGGTTTTACAGTGAAAAATCCAGGAATTTCAAACCGGCACTAGGAAACAGTGTGAGAAACCATAGTAAAATTTCTCCTGCAACACGTTCCTTTGTGCTAGATGAACGAAAGTCTCTCCACATGCTCAGTTCTGAGAGATAAGTGTGTGTGAAAGCCGTCCTTCACCTAGATTGTTGATAACACAAAGTTCTTTTCCAGTTGCATACTACAATCCATACATATATATGGGGATGTACTAGATCCAACTCGGTTTTACAGTGAAAACTGCAGGAAATTCAAACCGGCACTAGGAAACAGTCTGAGAAACCAGTGTAAAAGTTTCTCCTGCAAACCGTTCCTTTGTGCTAGATGAACGAACGTCTCTCCACATGTTCAGTTCTGAGACAAAAGTGTGTGTTAAAGTCGTACTTCACCTAGCTTGTTGGGAACACAAAGTTCCTTTCCAGTTGCAAACTACAATCCATATATATATATATGGGAGGTACTAGCTCCAACTCGGTTTTACACAGAAAACTGCAGGAAATTCAAACCGGCAATAGGAAACAGACTGAGAAATCATAGTAAAAGTTTCTCATGTAACCCGTTCCCTCTGTGCTAGATGAATGAACGTCTATACACATGCTCAGTTCTGAGGGAGAAGTTTGTGTGAAAGCCGTCATTTTAAACTGCTTGTTGGAAACACAAAGTTCCTTTCCAGTTGCAAAGTACACTCCATACATATATGTGGGGAGATACTAGCTCCAACTCTGTTTTACAGTGAAAACTACAGGAACTTGAAACCGGCACTTGGAAACAGGCTGAGAAACCAGAGTAAAATTTCTCCTGCAAACCGTTCCCTTTGTGCTAGATGAACGAACGTCTCTCCACATACTCAGTTCTGAGAGATAAATGTGTGATAAAGCCGTCCTTAAGCTAGCTTGTTGGGAACACAAAGTTCCTATTCAGTTGCCAACTACACTCAATACATATATAAGGGGAGGTACAAGCCCCAACGTGGTTTTACTGTGATAACTGCAGGAACTTCAGATAGGCACTAGGAATCTGACTGAGAAACTAGAGTAAAAGTTTCTCCTGCAATCCGTACTCTTTGTGCTAGATGAACGAACGTGTCACCACATGCTCAGTTCTGAGCGATAACTGTGTGTGAAAGCCGTCCTTCAACTAGCTTGTTGGGAACACAAAGTTCCTTTCCAGTTGCAAACTACCCTCCTTACATATATATATGGGGTACTAGCCCCTAGTCGATTTTACTGTGAAAACTGCAGGAACTTCAAACTGGAACTAGGAAACAGACCGAGAGACCAGAGTAAAAGTTTCTCCTGCAACCCTTTTCATTTGTGCTAGATGAACGAACGTCTCTCCACATGTTCAGTTCTGAGAGATAAGTGTGTGTAAAAGCCGTCCTTCACCTAGCTTGTTGGGAACACAAAGTTCCTTTTCAGTTGCAAAATTAATCCGTACATATATATGAGTATGTACTACCTCCAACTCGGTTTTACATTGAAAACTGCAGGAACATCAACCCGGCTCTAGGAAAAAGACTGAAAAACCAGAGTAAAAGTTTCTCCTGCAAACCTTTCCTTTTGTGCTAAATGAACCAACGTCTCTCCACATGCTCAGTTCTGAGAGATAAGTGTGTGTGAAAGCCGTCCTTCACCTAGCTTGTTGGGAACACAAAGTTCCTTTCCAATTGCAAACTACACCCCATACATATATATGGGGATGTACTAGCTCCAACTCGGTTTTACAGTGAAAAATCCAGGAATTTCAAACCGGCACTAGGAAACAGTGTGAGAAACCATAGTAAAAGTTTCTCCTGCAACACGTTCCTTTGTGCTAGATGAACGAAAGTCTCTCCATATGCTCAGTTCCGAGAGATAAGTGTGTGTGAAAGCCGCCCTGCACATAGATTGTTGGGAACACCAAGTTGCTATCCAGATGCAAACTACACTCCATAAATATATATGGGGAGGTACTAGCATTAAATCGGTTTTACAGTGAAAACTGCAGGAAATTCAAACTGGCACTAGGAAACAGACTGAGAAACCAGAGTAATAGTTTCTCCTGCAAACCGTTACGTTTGTGCTAGATGAACTAACGTCTCTCCACATGCTCAGTTCGGAGAGATATTTGTGTGTGAAAGCCGTCCTTCACCTAGCTTGTTGGGAACACAAAGTTCCTTTTCAGTTGAAAACTACACTCCTTATATATATATGGGGAAGTACTAGCACCAACTGGGTTTTACTGTGAAAACTGCAGGAACTTCAAACCAGCACTGGGAAACAGACTGAGAAAACATAGTAAAAGTTTCTCCTGCAACCCTTTCCATTTGTGCTTGATGAACGAACGTCTCTTAATATGCTCAGTTTTGAGAGATAATTGTGTGTGAAAGCCATCCTTCACCTAGTTTGTTGGAACACAAAGATCCTTTCCATTTGCAAACTACACTCCATACATATATATGGGGATGTACAAGCTCCAACCCGGTTTTAGAGTGAAAACTGCAGGAATTACAAACCGGCACTAGGAAACAGACTGAGAATCTAGAGTAAAAGTTTCTCCTGCAAACCGTTCCATTTGTGTTAGATGAACGAACGTCTCTCCACATGCTCAGTTCTCAGAGATATGTGTGTGTGAAAGCCGTCCTTCACCTAGCTTGTTGGGAACACAAAGTTCCTTTTCAGTTGAAAACTACACTCCATATATATATATGGGCAGGTACTAGCACCAACTCGGTTTTACTGTGAAAACTGCAGGAACTTCAAACCGGCACTAGGAAACAGACTGAGAAATCATAGTAAAAGTTTCTCCTGCAACCCTTTCCCTTTGTGCTTGATGAACGATCCTCTCTTAATATGCTCAGTTTTGAGAGATAATTGTGTGTGAAAGCCATCCTTCACCTAGTTTGTTGGAACACAAAGATCCTTTCCATTTGCAAACTACACTCCATACATATATATGGGGATGTACAAGCTCCAACCGGGTTTTAGAGTGAAAACTGCAGGAATTACAAAACGGCACTAGGAAACAGACTGAGAAATCATAGTAAAAGTTTCTCCTGCAAACCGTTCCCTTTGTGTTAGATGAACGAACGTCTCTCCACATGCTCAGTTCTGAGAGAAAATTGTGTGTGAAAGCCGTCCTTCACCTAGCTTGTTGGGAAAACAAAGTTCCTTTCCAGTTGCAAACTACACTCCATACTTATATTAGGGAATTACTAGCTCCATGCGGTTTTAAAGTGAAAAATGCAGGAAATTCAACCCGGCACTAGGAAACAGACTGAAAAACCAGAGTAAAATTTTCTCCTGTAACCCGTTCCCTTTGTGCTAGATGAACGAAATTCTCTCCAAATCCTCAGTTCTGAGAGAAATGTGTGTGGGAAAGCCGTCCTTTACCTAGCTTGTTGGGAACACAAAGATACTTTTCAGTTGCAAACTACACACCATACATATATATGGGGATTTAATAGCTCCAACTCGGTGTTACAGTGAAAATTGCAGGAACTTGAAACCGGCACTAAGAAACAAACTGAGAATCCAGAGTAAAAGTTTCCCCTGCAAACCGTTCCCTTTGTGCTAGATTAACGAACGTCTCTCCTCATGCTCAGTTCTGAGAGATAAGTGTGTTTGAAAGCCGTCCTTCACCTAGCTTGTTGGGAACACAAAGTTCCTTTCCAATTGCAAACTACACCCCATTCATATATATGGGGATGTACTAGCTCCAACTCAGTTTTACAGTGAAAACTGCAGGAAATTCAAACCGGAACTAGGAAACAGACTGAGAAATCAGAGTAAAAGTTTCTCCAGCAATCCTTTCCATTTGTGCTAGATGAACGAACGTCTCTCCAATTGTTCATTTCTGAGAGATAAGTGTATGTGAAAGCCGTTCATCACTTAGCTTGTTGGGAATACAATGTTCCTTTTCAGATGCAAACCACACTCCATACATATATATAGGGATGTACTAGCTCCAACTCGGTTTTACAGTGAAAAATGCTGGAACTTCAAACCGGCATTAGGAAACAGACTGAGAAACCAGAGTAAAAGTTTCTCCTGCAACCTGTTCCCTTTGTGCTAGATGAAAGAACGTCTCTCAACATGTTCAGATCTGAGAGATAAGTATGTGTGAAAGCCGTCCTTAACCTAGCTTGTTCAGAACACAAATTTCTTTTCCAGTTGCAAATTACACTGCATATTTATATATGGGGAGGTACTAGCTCCAACACGGTTTTACAGTGAAAACTGCAGGAACTTCAAACCGGCACTAGGAAACAGACTGAGAAACCAAAGTAAAAGTTTCTCCTGGGACCCTTTTCCTTGGTGCTAGATGAACGAACATCTCTCCTCATGCTCAGTTCTGAGGGATAAGTGTGTGTCAAAGCCGTCTTTCAACTAGCTTGTTGGGAACACAACGTTCCTTTCCAGTTGCAAATTACACTCCATATCTATATAAGGGGAGGTAGTATTTCCAACTCGGTTTTACAGTGAAAACTGAAGGAACTTCAAACAGGAACTAGGAAACCGACTGAGAAAAATGAGTAAAAGTTACTCCTGCATCACGTTCCCTTTTTTGATAGATGAACGAACGTCTCCCCACATGCTCAATTCTGAGAGATATGTTTGTGTGAAAGCCGTCCTTTAACTAGCTTGTTGGGAACACAAAGTTCCTTTCCAATTGCCAACTACAGTCCATACATATATATGGGGAGGTAGTAGCTCCAACTCGGTTTTACAGTGAAACTTGAAGGAACTTCAAACCGGCACTAGGAAACAGACAGAGAAACCAGAGTAAAAGTTTCTCCTGCAAACCGTTCCCTTTGTGCTAGATGAACGAACGTCTCTTCACATACTCAGTTCTGAGAGATAAATGTGTGTTAAAGCCGTACTTCAGCTAGCTTGTTGGGAACACAAAGTTCCTTTCCAGGTGCAAACTACAATCCATACATATATATGGGGTGATACTAGCTCCAACTCGGTTTTACAGTTGAAACTGAAGGAACTTCATACCGGCACTAGGAAACAGACTAAGAACCCAGAGTAAAAGTTTCTCCTGCAAACCTTTCCCTTTGTGCTAGATGAACGAACGTCTCTCCACATGATCAGCTCTGAGAGATAAGTGTGCGTGGAAGCCGTCCTTGTTGGGTACACAAGCTTGTTGGGAACACAAAGTTCCTTTCCAATTGCAAACTACACTCCATACCTATATATGGGGATGCACTAGATCCATCTCGGTTTTACAGTGAACACTGCAGGAATTTCATACCTTCACTAGGAAACAGACTGAGAAACCATAGTAAAGTTTCTCCTGCAACCCTTTCCTTTGTGCTCGATGAACGAACGTCTCTCCATATGCTCAGTTCTGAGAGATAAGTGTGTGTGAAGGCCATCCTTCACCAAGTTTGTTGGAACACAAAGATCCTTTCATTTTGCAAACTACAATCCATATATATATATGGGGATGTACTAGCTCCAACTCGGTTTTAGAGTGTAAACTGCAGGAATTTCAAACCGGCACTAGGAAACAGACTGAGAAACCAGAGTAAAAGTTTTTCCTGCAAACCGTTCCCTTTGTGCTAGATGAACGAACGTCTCTCCACATGTTCAGTTCTGAGACAAAAGTGTGTGTTAAAGTCGTACTTCACCTAGCTTGTTGGGAACACAAAGTTCCTTTCCAGTTGCAAACTACAATCCATATATATATATATGGGAGGTACTAGCTCCAACTCGGTTTTACACAGAAAACTGCAGGAAATTCAAACCGGCAATAGGAAACAGACTGAGAAATCATAGTAAAAGTTTCTCATGTAACCCGTTCCCTCTGTGCTAGATGAATGAACGTCTATACACATGCTCAGTTCTGAGGGAGAAGTTTGTGTGAAAGCCGTCATTTTAAACTGCTTGTTGGAAACACAAAGTTCCTTTCCAGTTGCAAAGTACACTCCATACATATATGTGGGGAGGTACTAGCTCCAACTCTGTTTTACAGTGAAAACTACAGGAACATGAAACCGGCACTTGGAAACAGGCTGAGAAACCAGAGTAAAATTTCTCCTGCAAACCGTTCCCTTTGTGCTAGATGAACGAACGTCTCTCCACATACTCAGTTCTGAGAGATAAATGTGTGATAAAGCCGTCCTTAAGCTAGCTTGTTGGGAACACATAGTTCCTATTCAGTTGCCAACTACACTCAATACATATATAAGGGGAGGTACAAGCCCCAACGTGGTTTTACTGTGATAACTGCAGGAACTTCAGATAGGCAATAGGAATCTGACTGAGAAACCAGAGTAAAAGTTTCTCCTGCAATCCGTACTCTTTGTGCTAGATGAACGAACATGTCACCACATGCTCAGTTCTAAGAGATAACTGTGTGTGAAAGCCGTCCTTCAACTAGCTTGTTGGGAACACAAAGTTCCTTTCCAGTTGCAAACTACCCTCCTTACATATATATATGGGGTACTAGCCCCTAGTCGATTTTACTGTGAAAACTGCAGGAACTTCAAACTGGAACTAGGAAACAGACCGAGAGACCAGAGTAAAAGTTTCTCCTGCAACCCTTTCCATTTGTGCTAGATGAACGAACGTCTCTCCACATGTTCAGTTCTGAGAGATAAGTGTGTGTAAAAGCCGTCCTTCACCTAGCTTGTTGGGAACACAAAGTTCCTTTTCAGTTGCAAAATTAATCCGTACATATATATGAGTATGTACTACCTCCAACTCGGTTTTACATTGAAAACTGCAGGAACATCAACCCGGCTCTAGGAAAAAGACTGAAAAACCAGAGTAAAAGTTTCTCCTGCAAACCTTTCCTTTTGTGCTAAATGAACCAACGTCTCTCCACATGCTCAGTTCTGAGAGATAAGTGTGTGTGAAAGCCGTCCTTCACCTAGCTTGTTGGGAACACAAAGTTCCTTTCCAATTGCAAACTACACCCCATACATATATATGGGGATGTACTAGCTCCAACTCGGTTTTACAGTGAAAAATCCAGGAATTTCAAACCGGCACTAGGAAACAGTGTGAGAAACCATAGTAAAAGTTTCTCCTTCAACACGTTCCTTTGTGCTAGATGAACGAAAGTCTCTCCACATGCTCAGTTCCGAGAGATAAGTGTGTGTGAAAGCCGCCCTGCACATAGATTGTTGGGAACACCAAGTTGCTATACAGATGCAAACTACACTCCATAAATATATATGGGGAGGTACTAGCATTAAATCGGTTTTACAGTGAAAACTGCAGGAAATTCAAACTGGCACTAGGAAACAGTCTGAGAAACCAGAGTAATAGTTTCTCCTGCAAACCATTACGTTTGTGCTAGATGAACTAACGTCTCTCCACATGCTCAGTTCGGAGAGACATTTGTGTGTGAAAGCCGTCCTTCACCTAGCTTGTTGGGAACACAAAGTTCCTTTTCAGTTGAAAACTACACTCCTTATATATATATGGGGAAGTACTAGCACCAACTGGGTTTTACTGTGAAAACTGCAGGAACTTCAAACCAGCACTGGGAAACAGACTGAGAAAACATAGTAAAAGTTTCTCCTGCAACCCTTTCCATTTGTGCTTGATGAACGAACGTCTCTTAATATGCTCAGTTTTGAGAGATAATTGTGTGTGAAAGCCATCCTTCACCTAGTTTGTTGGAACACAAAGATCCTTTCCATTTGCAAACTACACTCCATACATATATATGGGGATGTACAAGCTCCAACCGGGTTTTAGAGTGAAAACTGCAGGAATTACAAAACGGCACTAGGAAACAGACTGAGAAATCATAGTAAAAGTTTCTCCTGCAAACCGTTCCCTTTGTGTTAGATGAACGAACGTCTCTCCACATGCTCAGTTCTGAGAGAAAATTGTGTGTGAAAGCCGTCCTTCACCTAGCTTGTTGGGAAAACAAAGTTCCTTTCCAGTTGCAAACTACACTCCATACTTATATAAGGGAATTACTAGCTCCATGCGGTTTTAAAGTGAAAAATGCAGGAAATTCAACCCGGCACTAGGAAACAGACTGAAAAACCAGAGTAAAATTTTCTCCTGTAACCCGTTCCCTTTGTGCTAGATGAACGAAATTCTCTCCAAATCCTCAGTTCTGAGAGAAATGTGTGTGGGAAAGCCGTCCTTTACCTAGCTTGTTGGGAACACAAAGATACTTTTCAGTTGCAAACTACACACCATACATATATATGGGGATTTAATAGCTCCAACTCGGTGTTACAGTGAAAATTGCAGGAACTTGAAACCGGCACTAAGAAACAAACTGAGAATCCAGAGTAAAAGTTTCCCCTGCAAACCGTTCCCTTTGTGCTAGATTAACGAACGTCTCTCCTCATGCTCAGTTCTGAGAGATAAGTGTGTTTGAAAGCCGTCCTTCACCTAGCTTGTTGGGAACACAAAGTTCCTTTCCAATTGCAAACTACACCCCTTTCATATATATGGGGATGTACTAGCTCCAACTCAGTTTTACAGTGAAAACTGCAGGAAATTCAAACCGGAACTAGGAAACTGACTGAGAAATCAGAGTAAAAGTTTCACCAGCAATCCTTTCCATTTGTGCTAGATGAACGAACGTCTCTCCAATTGTTCATTTCTGAGAGATAAGTGTATGTGAAAGCCGTTCATCACTTAGCTTGTTGGGAATACAATGTTTCTTTTCAGATGCAAACCACACTCCATACATATATATAGGGATGTACTAGCTCCAACTCGGTTTTACAGTGAAAAATGCTGGAACTTCAAACCGGCATTAGGAAACAGACTGAGAAACCAGAGTAAAAGTTTCTCCTGCAACCCGTTCCCTTTGTGCTAGATGAAAGAACGTCTCTCAACATGTTCAGATCTGAGAGATAAGTGTGTGTGAAAGCCGTCCTTAACCTAGCTTGTTCAGAACACATATTTCCTTTCCAGTTGCAAATTACACTGCATATTTATATATGGGGAGGTACTAGCTCCAACAAGGTTTTACAGTGAAAACTGCAGGAACTTCAAACCGGCACTAGGAAACAGACTGAGAAACCAAAGTAAAAGTTTCTCCTGGGACCCTTTTCCTTGGTGCTAGATGAACGAACATCTCTCCTCATGCTCAGTTCTGAGGGATAAGTGTGTGTCAAAGCCGTCTTTCAACTAGCTTGTTGGGAACACAAAGTTCCTTTCCAGTTGCAAATTACACTCCATATCTATATATGGGGAGGTAGTATTTCCAACTCGGTTTTACAGTGAAAACTGAAGGAACTTCAAACAGGAACTAGGAAACCGACTGAGAAAAATGAGTAAAAGTTACTCCTGCATCACGTTCCCTTTTTTGATAGATGAACGAACGTCTCCCCACATGCTCAATTCTGAGAGATATGTTTGTGTGAAAGCCGTCCTTTAACTAGCTTGTTGGGAACACAAAGTTCCTTTCCAATTGCCAACTACAGTCCATACATATATATGGGGAGGTAGTAGCTCCAACTCGGTTTTACAGTGAAACTTGAAGGAACTTCAAACCGGCACTAGGAAACAGACAGAGAAACCAGAGTAAAAGTTTCTCCTGCAAACCGTTCCCTTTGTGCTAGATGAACGAACGTCTCTTCACATACTCAGTTCTGAGAGATAAATGTGTGTTAAAGCCGTACTTCAGCTAGCTTGTTGGGAACACAAAGTTCCTTTCCAGGTGCAAACTACAATCCATACATATATATGGGGTGATACTAGCTCCAACTCGGTTTTACAGTTGAAACTGAAGGAACTTCATACCGGCACTAGGAAACAGACTGAGAACCCAGAGTAAAAGTTTCTCCTGCAAACCTTTCCCTTTGTGCTAGATGAACGAACGTCTCTCCACATGATCAGCTCTGAGAGATAAGTGTGCGTGGAAGCCGTCCTTGTTGGGTATACAAGCTTGTTGGGAACACAAAGTTCCTTTCCAATTGCAAACTACACTCCATACCTATATATGGGGATGCACTAGATCCATCTCGGTTTTACAGTGAACACTGCAGGAATTTCATACCTTCACTAGGAAACAGACTGAGAAACCATAGTAAAGTTTCTCCTGCAACCCTTTCATTTGTGCTCGATGAACGAACGTCTCTTCATATGCTCAGTTCTGAGAGATAAGTGTGTGTGAAGGCCATCCTTCACCAAGTTTGTTGGAACACAAAGATCCTTTCATTTTGCAAACTACAATCCATATATATATATGGGGATGTACTAGCTCCAACACGGTTTTAGAGTGTAAACTGCAGGAATTTCAAACCGGCACTAGGAAACAGACTGAGAAACCAGAGTAAAAGTTTTTCCTGCAAACCGTTCCCTTTGTGCTAGATGAACGAACGTCTCTCCACATGCTCAGTTCTGAGAGAAAAGTGTGTGTGAAAGCCGTACGTCACCTAGCTTTTTGGGAACACAAAGTTCCTTTCCAGTGGCAAAATACACCCCATACATATATAACGGAATTACTAGCTCCAAAGCGGTTTTAAAATTAAAACTGCAGGAACTTCAAACCGGCACTAGGAAACAGACTGAGAAAAAAGGTTAAAAGTTACTCCTGCAACACGTTCCTTTTTTGATAGATGAACGAACGTCTACCCACATGCTCAATTCTGAGAGATAATTTTTTGTGAAAGCCATCATTTAACTAGCTTGTTGGGAACACAAAGTTCCTTTCCAATTGCCAAATACACTCCATACATATATATGGGGAGGTAGTAGCTCCAACTCGGTTTTACAGTGAAACCTGAAGGAACTTCAAACCGGCACTAGGAAATAGACAGAGAAACCAGATTAAAAGATTCTCCTGCAAACCGTTCGTTTTTTGTGCTAGATGAACGAACGTCTCTTCACATGCTCAGTTCTGAGAGATAAATGTGTGTTAAAGCAATACTTCACCTAGCTTGTTGGGAACACAAAGTTCCTTTCCAGATGCAAACTACAATCCATACATATATATGGGGTGGTACTAGCTTCAAATCTCTTTTACAGTGAAAACTGAAGGAACTTCAAACCGGCACTAGGAAACAGACTGAGATAAAAGAGTAAAAGTTTCTCCTGCAAACCGTTCGCTTTGTGTTAGATGAACGAACGTCTCTCCACATGATTAACTCTGAGAAATAAGTGTGTGTGAAAGCCGTCCTTCACCTAGCTTGTTGGGAACACAAAGTTCCTTTTCAGTTGCAAACTTAATCCCTACATATATATGAGTATGTACTACCTCCAACTCGGTTTTACATTGAAAACTGCAGGAACATCAACCCGGCTCTAGGAAAAAGACTGAGAAACCAGAGTAAACGTTTCTCCTGCAAAACTTTCCCTTTGTGCTAGATGAACCAACGTCTCTCCACATGCTCAGTTCTGAGAGATAAGTGTGTGTGAAAGCCGTACTTCACCTAGCATGTTGGGAACACAAAGTTCCTTTCCAATTGCAAACTACACCCCATACATATATATGGGGATGTACTAGCTCCAACTCGGTTTTACAGTGAAAAATCCAGGAATTTCAAACCGGCACTAGGAAACAGTGTGAGAAACCATAGTAAAAGTTTCTCCTGCAACACGTTCCTTTGTGCTAGATGAACGAAAGTCTCTCCACATGTTCAGTTCCGAGAGATAAGTGTGTGTGAAAGCCGCCCTTCACATAGATTGTTGGGAACACCAAGTTGCTATCCAGATGCAAACTACACTCCAAAAATATATATGGGGAGGTACTAGCATTAAATCGGTTTTACAGTGAAAACTGCAGGAAATTCAAACTGGCACTAGGAAACAGACTGAGAAACCAGAGTAATAGTTTCTCCTGCAAACCGTTACGTTTGTGCTAGATGAACTAACGTCTCTCCACATGCTCAGTTCGGAGAAATATGTGTGTGTGAAAGCCGTCCTTCACCTAGCTTATTGGGAACACAAAGTTCCTTTTCAGTTGAAAACTACACTCCTTATATATATATGGGGAGGTACTAGCACCAACTGGGTTTTACTGTGAAAACTGCAGGAACTTCAAACCGGCACTAGGAAACAGACTGAGAAAACATAGTAAAAGTTTCTCCTGCAACCCTTTCCATTTGTCCTTGATGAACGAACGTCTCTTAATATGCTAAGTTTTGAGAGATAATTGTGTGTGAAAGCCATCCTTCATCTAGTTTGTTGGAACACAAAGATCCTTTCCATTTGCAAACTACACTCCATACATATATATGGGGATGTACAAGCTCCAACCCGGTTTTAGAGTGAAAACTGCAGGAATTACAAACCGGCACTAGGAAACAGACTGAGAAACCAGAGTAAAAGTTTCTCCTGCAATCCGTTCCCTTTGTGTTAGATGAACGAACGTCTCTCCACATGTTCAGTTCTGAGAGATATGTGTGTGTGAAAGCCGTCCTTCACCTAGCTTGTTGGGAACACAAAGTTCCTTTTCAGTTGAAAACTACACTCCATATATATATATGGGGTGGTACTAGCACCAACTCGGTTTTACTGTGAAAACTGCAGGAACTTCAAACCGGCACTAGGAAACAGACTGAGAAATCATAGTAAAAGTTTCTCCTGCAACCCTTTCCCTTTGTGCTTGATGAACGAACGTCTCTTAATATGCTCAGTTTTGAGAGATAATTATGTGTGAAAGCCATCCTTCACCTAGTTTGTTGGAACACAAAGATCCTTTCCATTTGCAAACTACAATCCATACATATATATGGGGATGTACAAGCTCCAACCGGGTTTTAGAGTGAAAACTGCAGGAATTACAAAACGGCACTAGGAAACAGACTGAGAAATCATAGTAAAAGTTTCTCCTGCAAACCGTTCCCTTTGTGTGAGATGAACGAACATCACTCCACATGCTCAGTTCTGAGAGAAAATTGTGTGTGAAAGCCGTCCTTCACCTAGCTTGTTGGGAAAACAAAGTTCCTTTCCAGTTGCAAACTACACTCCATACTTATATAAGGGAATTACTAGCTCCAAGCGGTTTTAAAGTGAAAAATGCAGGAAATTCAACCCGGCACTAGGAAACAGACTGAAAAACCAGAGTAAAGTTTTCTCCTGTAACCCGTTCCCTTTGTGCTAGATGAACGAAATTCTCTCCAAATCCTCAGTTCTGAGAGAAATATGTGTGGGAAAGCCGTCCTTTACCTAGCTTGTTGGGAACACAAAGATCCTTTTCAGTTGCAAACTACACTCCGTACATATATATGGGGATTTAATAGCTCCAACTCGGTGTTACAGTGAAAACTACAGGAACTTCAAACCGGCACTAGGAAACAGACTGAGATACCAGAGTAAAAGTTTGTCCTGAAAACCATTCAATTTGTGCTAAATGAACGAACGTCTCTCCACATGCTCAGTTATGAGAGAAAAGTGTGTGTGAAAGCCGAACTTCTCCTAGCTTGTTGGGAACACATAGTTCCTATGCAGTTGCAAACTACACTCCATAAATATATATGGGGTGGTACTAGCTCCAAATCTCTTTTACAGTGAAAACTGCAGGAAATTCAAACCGGCACTAGGAAACAGACTGAGAAAACCGAGTAAAATTTCTCCTGCAATCCGTTCCATTTGTGCTAGAAGAACGAACGTCTCTCCACATGATCAGCTCTGAGAGATAAGTGTGTGTGAAAGCCGTCCTTCACCTAGCTTGTTGGGAACACAAAGTTCCTTTCCAGTTACAAACTACAATCCATATATATATATATGGGGAGGTACTAGCTCCAACTCGGTTTTACACAGAAAACTGCAGGAAATTCAAACCGGCACTAGGAAACAGTCTGAGAAACCAGTGTAAAAGTTTCTCCTGCAAACCGTTGCTTTGTGCTAGATGAACGAACGTCTCTCCACATGTTCAGTTCTGAGAGATAAGTGTGTGTAAAAGCCGTCCTTCACCTAGCTTGTTGGGAACACAAAGTTCCTTTTCAGTTGCAAACTTAATCCCTACATATATATGAGTATGTACTACCTCCAACTCGGTTTTACATTGAAAACTGCAGGAACATCAACCCGGCTCTAGGAAAAAGACTGAGAAACCAGAGTAAAAGTTTCTCCTGCAAACCTTTCCCTTTGTGCTAGATGAACGAAAGTCTCTCCACATGCTCAGTTCTGAGAGATAAGTGTGTGTGAAAGCCGTCCTTCACCTAGCTTGTTGGGAACACAAAGTTCCTTTCCAATTTCAAACTACACCCCATACATATATATTGGGATGTACTAGCTCCAACTCAGTTTTACAGTGAAAAATCCAGGAATTTCAAACCGGCACTAGGAAACAGCGTGAGAAACCATAGTAAAAGTTTCTCCTGCAACACGTTCCTTTGTGCTAGATGAACGAAAGTCTCTCCACATGCTCAGTTCCGAGAGATAAGTGTGTGTGAAAGCCGCCCTTCACATAGATTGTTGGGAACACCAAGATGCTATCCAGATGCAAACTACACTCCAAAAATATATATGGGGAGGTACTAGCATTAAATCGGTTTTACAGTGAAAACTGCAGGAAATTCAAACTGGCACTAGGAAACAGACTGAGAAACCAGAGTAATAGTTTCTCCTGCAAACCGTTACGTTTGTGCTAGATGAACTAACGTCTCTCCACATGCTCAGTTCGCAGAGATATGTGTGTGTGATAGCCGTCCTTCACCTAGCTTGATGGGAACACAAAGTTCCATTTCAGTTGAAAACTACACTCCTTATATATATATGGGGAGGTACTAGCACCAACTGGGTTTTACTGTGAAAACTGCAGGAACTTCAAATCGGCACTAGGAAACAGACTGAGAAAACATAGTAAATGTTTCTCCTGCAACCCTTTCCCTTTGTGCTTGATGAACGAACGTCTCTTAATATGCTCAGTTTTGAGAGATAATTGTGTGTGAAAGCCATTCTTCACCTAGTTTTTTGGAACACAAAGATCCTTTCCATTTGCAAACTACACTCCATACATATATATGGGGATGTACAAGCTCCAACCCGGTTTTAGAGTGAAAACTGCAGGAATTACAAACCGGCACTAGGAAAAAGACTGAGAAACCAGAGTAAAAGTTTCTCCTGCAAACCGTTCCCTTTGTGTTAGATGAACGAACGTCTCTCCACATGCTCAGTTCTGAGAGATAAGTGTGTGTGAAAGCCGTCCTTCACCTAGCTTGTTGGGAACACAAAGTTCCTTTTCAGTTGAAAACTACACTCCATATATATATATGGTTATGTACTAGCACCAACTCGGTTTTAAAGTGAAAAATGCAGGAAATTCAACCCGGCACTAGGAAACAGACTGAAAAACCAGAGTAAAATTTTCTCCTGTAACCCGTTCCCTTTGTGCTAGATGAACGAAATTCTCTCCAAATCCTCAGTTCTGAGAGAAATGTGTGTGGGAAAGCCGTCTTTTACCTAGCTTGTTGGGAACACAAAGATCCTTTTCAGTTGCAAACTACACTCCATACATATATATGGGAATTTAATAGCTCCAACTCGGTGTTACAGTGAAAACTACAGGAACTTCAAACCGGCACTAGGAAACAGACTGAGATACCAGAGTAAACGTTTGTCCTGAAAACCATTCAATTTGTGCTAAATGAACGAACGTCTCTCCACATGCTCAGTTATGAGAGAAAAGTGTGTGTGAAAGCTGAACTTCTCCTAGCTTGTTGGGAACACATAGTTCCTATGCAGTTGCAAACTACACTCCATAAATATATATGGGGTGGTACTAGCTCCAAATCAGTTTTACAGTGAAAACTGCAGGAAATTCAAACCGGCACTAGGAAACAGACTGAGAAACCAGAGTAAAATTTCTCCTGCAATCCGTTCCGTTTGTGCTAGAAGAACAAACGTCTCTCCACATGATCAGCTCTGAGAGATAATTGTGTGTGAAAGCCGTCCTTCACCTAGCTTGTTGGGAACACAAAGTTCCTTTCCAATTGCAAACTACACCCCATACATATATATGGGGATGTACTAGCTGCAACTCGGTTTTACAGTGAAAAATCCAGGAATTTCAAACCGGCACTAGGAAACAGTGTGAGAAACCATAGTAAAATTTCTCCTGCAACACGTTCCTTTGTGCTAGATGAACGAAAGTCTCTCCACATGCTCAGTTCTGAGAGATAAGTGTGTGTGAAAGCCGTCCTTCACCTAGATTGTTGATAACACAAAGTTCTTTTCCAGTTGCATACTACAATTCATACATATATATGGGGATGTACTAGATCCAACTCGGTTTTACAGTGAAAACTGCAGGAAATTCAAACCGGCACTAGGAAACAGTCTGAGAAACCAGTGTAAAAGTTTCTCCTGCAAACCGTTCCTTTGTGCTAGATGAACGAACGTCTCTCCACATGTTCAGTTCTGAGACAAAAGTGTGTGTGAAAGTCGTACTTAACCTAGCTTGTTGGGAACACAAAGTTCCTTTCCAGTTGCAAACTACATTCCATATATATATATATGGGGAGGTACTAGCTCCAACCCGGTTTTACACAGAAAACTGCTGGAAATTCAAACCGGCAATAGGAAACAGACTGAGAAATTATAGTAAAATTTTCTCATGTAACCCGTTCCCTTTGTGCTAGATGAATGAACGTCTATACACATGCTCAGTTCTGAGGGAGAAGTTTGTGTGAAAGCCGTCATTTTAAACTGCTTGTTGGGAACACAAAGTTCCTTTCCAGTTGCAAAGTACACTCCATACATATATGTGGGGAGGTACTAGCTCCAACTCTGTTTTACAGTGAAAACTACAGGAACTTGAAACCGACACTTGGAAACAGGCTGAGAAACCAGAGTAAAATTTCTCCTGCAAACCGTTCCCTTTGTGCTAGATGAACGAACGTCTCTCCACATACTCTGTTCTGAGAGATAAATGAGTGATAAAGCCGTCCTTAAGCTAGCTTGTTGGGAACACAAAGTTCCTATTCAGTTGCCAACTACACTCAATACATATATAAGGGGAGGTACAAGCCCCAACGTGGTTTTACAGTGATAACTGCAGGAACTTCAGATAGGCACTAGGAATCTGACAGAGAAACCAGAGTAAATGTTTCTCCTGCAATCCGTACTCTTTGTGCTAGATGAACGAACGTGTCACCACATGCTCAGTTCTGAGAGATAACTGTGTGTGAAAGCCGTCCTTCACCTAGCTTGTTGGGAACACAAAGTTCCTTTTCATTTGCAAACTTAATCCCTACATATATATGAGTATGTACTACCTCCAACTCGGTTTTACATTGAAAACTGCAGGAACATCAACCCGGCTCTAGGAAAAAGACTGAGAAACCAGAGTAAAAGTATCTCCTGCAAACCTTTCCCTTTGTGCTAGATGAACCAACGTCTCTCCACATGCTCAGTTCTGAGAGATAAGTGTGTGTGAAAGCCGTACTTCACCTAGATTTTTGGGAACACAAAGTTCTTTTCCAGTTGCATACTACAATCCATACATATATATGGGGATGTACTAGATCCAACTCGGTTTTACAGTGAAAACTGCAGGAAATTCAAACCGGCACTAGGAAACAGACTGAGAAACCAGTGTAAAAGATTCTCCTGCAAACCGTTCCTTTGTGCTAGATGAACGAACGTCTCTCCACATGGTCAGTTCTGAGACAAAAGTGTGTGTGAAAGTCGTACTTCACCTAGCTTGTTGGGAACACAAAGTTCCTTTCCAGTTGCAAACTACAATCCATATATATATATATGGGGAGGTACTAGCTCCAACTCGGTTTTACACAGAAAACTGCAGGAACTTCAAACCGGCAATTGGAAACAGACTGAGAAATCATAGTTAATGTTTCTCACGTAACCCGTTCCCTTTGTGCTAGATGAATGAACGTCTTTACACATGCTCAGTTCTGAGGGACAAGTTTGTGTGAAAAACGTCATTTTAAACTGCTTGTTGGGAACACAAAGTTCCTTTCCAGTTGCAAAGTACACTCCATACATATATGTGGGGAGGAACTAGCTCCAACTCTGTTTTACTGTGAAAACTACAGGAACTTGAAACCGGCACTTGGAAACAGGCTGAGAAACCAGAGTAAAATTTCTCCTGCAAACCGTTCCCTTTGTGCTAGATGAACGAACGTCTCTCCACATACTCAGTTCTGAGAGATAAATGTGTGATAAAGACGTCCTTAAGTTAGCTTGTTGGGAAAAAAAGTTCCTATTCAGTTGCAAACTACCCTCCATACATATATAAGGGGAGGTACTAGCCCCAACGTGGTTTTACAGTGATAACGGCAGGAACTTCAGATAGGCACTAGGAATCTGACTGAGAAACCAGAGTAAAAGTTTCTCCTGCAATCCGTACTCTTTGTGCTAGATGAACGAACGTGTCACCACACGCTCAGTTCTGAGAGAAAACTGTGTGTGAAAGCCGTCCTTCAACTAGCTTGTTGGGAACACAAAGTTCCTTTCCTGTTGCAAACTACCCTCCTTACATATATATATGGGGTACTAGCTCCTAGTCGATTTTACATTGAAAACTGCAGGAACTTCAAACTGGAACTAGGAAACAAACCGAGAGACCAGAGTAAAAGTTTCTCCTGCAATCCGTTCCATTTGTGCTACATGAACGAACATGTCTCCACAAGCTCAGTTCTGAGAGATAAGTGTGTGTAAAACCGTCCTTCACCTAGCTTGTTGGGAACACAAAGTTCCTTTCCAGTTGCAAACTACAATCCATACATATATATGGGGAGGTACGAGCTCCAAATCGCTTTTACATTGAAAACTGAAGTAACTTGAATCCGGCAGTAGGAAACACACTGATAAACCAGAGTAAACGTTCCTACTGCAACCCGTTCCATTGTTCTAGATGAACAAACGTCTCTCCACATGCTAAGTTCTGAGAGGAAAGTCTGTGTGAATGCCGTACTTCACCTAGATTGTTGGGAACACAAAGTTCCTTACCAGTTGCAAACTACACTCCATATATTTATATTGGGTGGTAATAGCTCCAAAACGGTTTTAAAGTCAAAACTGCAGGAAATTCAAAACGTCACTAGGAAACAGATTGAGAAACCAGATTAAAAGTTTCTCCTGCAATCCGTTCCCTTTGTGCTACATGAACGAACATGTCTACACAAGCTCAGTTCTGAGAGATAAGTGTGTGTTCATACCGTCCTTCACCTAGCTTGTTGGGAACACAAAGTTACTTTCAAGTTGCAAACTACACTCCTTAAATATATATATGGTGGTCCTAGCTCCTAGTCGATTTTACAGTGAAAATTGTAGGAACTTCAAACCGGAACTAGGAAACAGACTGAGAGACCCGAGTAAAAGTTTCTCCTGCAACCCGTTCCCTTTGTGCTAGATGAATGAACGTCTCTCCAAATGCTCAGTTCTGAGAGATAATTCTGTGTGAAAGCTGTCCTTCACCTATTTTTTTGGGAACACATAGTTCCTTTTCAGTTGCAAACTACACTCCATATAAATATATTGGGAGGATTTAGTTCCAACTCGGTTTTACAGTGAAAATTGCAGGAACTTGAAACCGGCACTAGGAAACAGACTGAGAATCCAGAATAATACTTTCTCCTGCAAACCGTTCCCTTTTTGCTAGATGAAAGAACGTCTCTCCTCATGCTCAGTTCTGAGAGATAATTTTGTGTGAAAACCGTCCTTCACCTAGATTGTTGGGAACACATAATTCCTTTCCAATTGCAAACTACACTCCATACCTATATATGGGGATGTACTAGCTCCACCTCGGTTTTACAGTGAAAACTACAGGAACATCAAACCGGCACTAGGAAACAGACTGAGAAACCAAAGTAAAATTTTCTCCTGCAATCCGTTTCCTTTGTGCTAGATGATCGAACTTCTCTCCACATGCTCAGTTCTGAAAGATAAGTGTGTGTGAAAGCCGTCCTTCACCTAGCTTGTTTGGAACACAAAGTTCTTTTCCAGTTGCAAACTACAGTCCATAAAAATATATGGGGAGTTACTAGCTCCCACTCGGTTTTACAGTGAAAACTGCAGGAACTTCAAAACGGCACTAGGAAACAGACTGAGAAACCAGAGAAAAAGTTTCTCCTGCAATCCGTTCCTTTTGTGCTAGATGAACGAACGTGTCTCCACATGCTCAGTTCTGAGAGATAAGTGTGTGTTAAAGCCGTACTTCTCCTAGCTTGTTGGGAACACATAGTTCTTTTCCAGTTGCAAACTACACTCCATACATATATATGGGGAGGTACGAGCTCCAAATCTGTTTTACAGTGAAAACTGCAGGAACTTGAAACCGGCACTAGGAAACATACTGAAAAACCAGAGTAAATGTTTCTACTGCAACCCGTTCCTTTGTGCTGGATGAACGAACGTCTCTCCACATGCTCAGTTCTGTTAGATAAGTTTGTGTGAAAGCCGTACTTCACCTAGCTTGTTGGGAACACAAAGTCCCTTTACAGTTGCAAATTACACTCCATATATATATATGGGGTGGTAATAGTTCCAACTAGGTTTTACAGTGAAAACTGCAGGAAATTCAAACCGGCACTAGGAAACAGACAGAGAAAACAGAGTAAAAGTTTCTCCTGCAAACCTTTCCCGTTGTGCTAGATGAACGAACGTCTCTGCACATGCTCAGTTCTGAAAGATAAGTGTGTGTGGAAGCCTATTTTCAACTAGGTTGTTGGGAACACAAAGTTCCTTTCCAGATGCAAACTACACTCCATATATATATATGGGGAGGCACTAGCTCCAAGTCGGTTTACAGTGAAAACTGCAGGAACTTCAAACCGGCACTTAGAAACAGACTGAGAAACCAGAGTAAAAGTTTCTCCTGCAATCCGTTCCCTTTGTGCTACTTGAACGAACGTGTCACCACAAGCTAAGTTCTGAGAGATAAGTGTGTGTGAATGCCGTCCTTCACCTAGCTTGTTGGGAACACAAAGTTCCTTTCCAGTTGCAAACTACACTCCTTACATATATATATGGTGGTACTAGCTCCTAGTCGATTTTACAGTGAAAACTGTAGGAACTTCAAACCGGAACTAGGAAACAGACTGAGAGACCAGAGTAAAAGTTTCTCCTGCAACCCGTTCCCTTTGTGCTAGATGAATGAAAGTCTCTCCAAATTCTCAGTTCTGAGAGATAATTTTGTGTGAAAGCCGTCCTTCACCTTGATTTTTGGGAACACATAGTTCCTTTTCAGTTACAAACTACACTCCATTTATATATATTGGGAGGTAGTAGCTCCAACTCGGTTTTACAGTGAAAATTGCAGGAACTTGAAACCGGCACTAGGAAACAGACTGAGAATCCAGAGTAAAAGTTTCTCTGCAAACCGTTCCCTTTGTGCTAGATAAACGAACGTCTCTCCTCATGCTCAGTTCTGAGAGATAAGTGTGTGTGAAAGCCGTCCTTCACCTAACTTGTTGGGAACACAAAGTTCCTTTCCAATTGCAAACTACAACCCATTCATATATATGGGGATGTACTAGCTCCAACTCGGTTTTACAGTGAAAACTCCAGGAACTTCAAACCGGCACTAGGAAACAGACTGAGAAACCATAGTAAAAGTATCTCATGCAAACCGTTCACTTTGTGCAAGATGAACGAATGTCTTTCCACATGCTCAGTTCTGAGAGATAAGTGTGTGTGAAAGCCGTCATTCACATAGCTTGTTGGGAACACTAAGTTCCTATCCAGATACAAATAACACACCATATATATATATCGGGATGTACAAACTCCAAATAGGTTTTACAGTGAAAACTGCAGGAAATTCAAACCGGCACTAGGAAACAGACTGAGAAAACAGAGTAAAAGTTTCTCCAGCAATCCTTTCCATTTGTGCTAGATGAACGAACGTCTCTCAACATGTTCATTTCTGAGAGAAAAGTGTATGTGAAAGCCGTTCTTCACTTAGCTTGTTGGGAATACAATGTTCCTTTTCAGATGCAAACCACACTCCATACATATATATAGGGATGTACTATCTCGAACTCGGTTTTACAGTGAAAAATGCTGGAACTTCAAACCGGCACTAGGAAACAGACTGAGAAACCAGAGTAAAAGTTTCTCCTGCAACCCGTTCCTTTTGTGCTAGATGAAAGAACGTCTCTCAACATGTTCAGATCTGAGAGATATGTGTGTGTGAAAGCCGTCCTTCACCTATCTTGTTCGGAACACAAATTTCCATTCCAGTTGCAAATTACACTGCATATTTATATATGGGGAGGTACTAGCTCCAACACGGTTTTACAGTAAAAACTGCAGTAACTTCAAACCGGCACTAGGAAACAGACTGAGAAACCAGAGTAAAAGTTTCTCCTGGGACCCGTTTCCTTGGTGCTAGATGAACGAACATCTCTCCTCATGCTCAGTTCTGAGGGATAAGAGTGTGTCAAAGCCGTCCTTCACCTAGCTTGTTGGGAACACAAAGTTCCTTTCCAGTTGCAAACTACACTCCATATATATATATGGGGAGGAAGTAGTTCCAACTCGGTTTTACAGTGAAAACTGAAGGAACTTCAAACAGGAACTAGGAAACCGACTGAGAAAAATGAGTAAAAGTTACTCCTGCAACACGTTCCCTTTTTTGATAGATGAACGAACGTCTCCCCACATGCTCAATTCTGAGATATAAGTTTGTGTGAAAGCCGTCCTATAACTAGCTTGTTGGGAAAACAAAGTTCCTTTCCAATTGCCAACTACAGTCCATACATATATATGGGGAGGTAGTAGCTCCAACTCGGTTTTACATTGAAACCTGAAGGAACTTCAAACCGGCACTAGGAAACAGACAGAGAAACCAGAGTAAAAGTTTCCCCTGCAAACCGTTCCCTTTGTGCTAGATGAACGAACGTCTCTTCACATACTCAGTTCTGAGAGATAAATGTGTGATAAAGCCGTCCTTAAGCTAGATTGTTGGGAACACAAAGTTCCTATTCAGTTGCCAACTACACTCCATACATATATAAGGGGAGGTACAAGCCCCAACGTGGTTTTACAGTGATAACTGCAGGAACTTCATATAGGCACTAGGAATCTGACTGAGAAACCAGAGTAAAAGTTTCTCCTGCAATCCGTACTCTTTGTGCTAGATGAACGAACGTGTCACCACATGCTCAGTTCTGAGAGATAACTGTGTGTGAAAGCCGTCCTTCAACTAGCTTGTTGGGAACACAAAGTTCCTTTCCAGTTGCAAACTACAGTCCATAAAAATATATGGGGAGTTACTAGCTCCCACTCGGTTTTACAGTGAAAACTGCAGGAACTTCAAAACGGCACTAGGAAACAGACTGAGAAACCAGAGAAAAAGTTTCTCCTGCAATCCGTTCCTTTTGTGCTAGATGAACGAACGTGTCTCCACATGCTCAGTTCTGAGAGATAAGTGTGTGTTAAAGCCGTACTTCACCTAGCTTGTTGGGAACACATAGTTCTTTTCCAGTTGCAAACTACACTCCATACATATATATGGGGAGATACGAGCTCCAAATCTGTTTTACAGTGAAAACTGCAGGAACTTGAAACCGGCACTAGGAAACATACTGAAAAACCAGAGTAAATGTTTCTACTGCAACCCGTTCCTTTGTGCTGGATGAACGAACGTCTCTCCACATGCTCAGTTCTGTTAGATAAGTTTGTGTGAAAGCCGTACTTCACCTAGCTTGTTGGGAACACAAAGTCCCTTTACAGTTGCAAATTACACTCCATATATATATATGGGGTGGTAATAGTTCCAACTAGGTTTTACAGTGAAAACTGCAGGAAATTCAAACCGGCACTAGGAAACAGACAGAGAAAACAGAGTAAAAGTTTCTCCTGCAAACCTTTCCCGTTGTGCTAGATGAACGAACGTCTCTGCACATGCTCAGTTCTGAAAGATAAGTGTGTGTGGAAGCCTATTTTCAACTAGGTTGTTGGGATCACAAAGTTCCTTTCCAGTTGCAAACTACACTCCATATATATATATGGGGAGGCACTAGCTCCAAGTCGGTTTACAGTGAAAACTGCAGGAACTTCAAACCGGCACTTAGAAACAGACTGAGAAACCAGAGTAAAAGTTTCTCCTGCAATCCGTTCCCTTTGTGCTACTTGAACGAACGTGTCACCACAAGCTAAGTTCTGAGAGATAAGTGTGTGTGAATGCCGTCCTTCACCTAGCTTGTTGGGAACACAAAGTTCCTTTCCAGTTGCAAACTACACTCCTTACATATATATATGGTGGTACTAGCTCCTAGTCGATTTTACAGTGAAAACTGTAGGAACTTCAAACCGGAACTAGGAAACAGACTGAGAGACCAGAGTAAAAGTTTCTCCTGCAACCCGTTCCCTTTGTGCTAGATGAATGAAAGTCTCTCCAAATTCTCAGTTCTGAGAGATAATTTTGTGTGAAAGCCGTCCTTCACCTTGATTTTTGGGAACACATAGTTCCTTTTCAGTTACAAACTACACTCCATTTATATATATTGGGAGGTAGTAGCTCCAACTCGGTTTTACAGTGAAAATTGCAGGAACTTGAAACCGGCACTAGGAAACAGACTGAGAATCCAGAGTAAAAGTTTCTCTGCAAACCGTTCCCTTTGTGCTAGATAAACGAACGTCTCTCCTCATGCTCAGTTCTGAGAGATAAGTGTGTGTGAAAGCCGTCCTTCACCTAACTTGTTGGGAACACAAAGTTCCTTTCCAATTGCAAACTACAACCCATTCATATATATGGGGATGTACTAGCTCCAACTCGGTTTTACAGTGAAAACTCCAGGAACTTCAAACCGGCACTAGGAAACAGACTGAGAAACCATAGTAAAAGTATCTCATGCAAACCGTTCACTTTGTGCAAGATGAACGAATGTCTTTCCACATGCTCAGTTCTGAGAGATAAGTGTGTGTGAAAGCCGTCATTCACATAGCTTGTTGGGAACACTAAGTTCCTATCCAGATACAAATAACACACCATATATATATATGGGGATGTACAAACTCCAAATAGGTTTTACAGTGAAAACTGCAGGAAATTCAAACCGGCACTAGGAAACAGACAGAGAAAACAGAGTAAAAGTTTCTCCAGCAATCCTTTCCATTTGTGCTAGATGAACGAATGTCTCTCCACATGTTCATTTCTGAGAGAAAAGTGTATGTGAAAGCCGTTCTTCACTTAGCTTGTTGGGAATACAATGTTCCTTTTCAGATGCAAACCACACTCCATACATATATATAGGGATGTACTATCTCGAACTCGGTTTTACAGTGAAAAATGCTGGAACTTCAAACCGGCACTAGGAAACAGACTGAGAAACCAGAGTAAAAGTTTCTCCTGCAACCCGTTCCTTTTGTGCTAGATGAAAGAACGTCTCTCAACATGTTCAGATCTGAGAGATATGTGTGTGTGAAAGCCGTCCTTCACCTATCTTGTTCGGAACACAAATTTCCTTTCCAGTTGCAAATTACACTGCATATTTATATATGGGGAGGTACTAGCTCCAACACGGTTTTACAGTAAAAACTGCAGTAACTTCAAACCGGCACTAGGAAACAGACTGAGAAACCAGAGTAAAAGTTTCTCCTGGGACCCGTTTCCTTGGTGCTATATGAACGAACATCTCTCCTCATGCTCAGTTCTGAGGGATAAGAGTGTGTCAAAGCCGTCCTTCACCTTGCTTGTTGGGAACACAAAGTTCCTTTCCAGTTGCAAACTACACTCCATACATATATATGGGGAGGTAGTAGTTCCAACTCGGTTTTACAGTGAAAACTGAAGGAACTTCAAACAGGAACTAGGAAACCGACTGAGAAAAATGAGTAAAAGTTACTCCTGCAACACGTTCCCTTTTTTGATAGATGAACGAACGTCTCCCCACATGCTCAATTCTGAGAGATAAGTTTGTGTGAAAGCCGTCCTATAACTAGCTTGTTGGAAACACAAAGTTCCTTTCCAATTGCCAACTACAGTCCATACATATATATGGGGAGGTAGTAGCTCCAACTCGGTTTTACAGTGAAACCTGAAGGAACTTCAAACCGTCACTAGGAAACAGACAGAGAAACCAGAGTAAAGTTTCTCCTGCAAACAGTTCCCTTTGTGCTAGATGAACTAACGTCTCTTCACATACTCAGTTCTGAGAGATAAATGTGTGATAAAGCCGTCCTTAAGCTAGATTGTTGGGAACACAAAGTTCCTATTCAGTTGCCAACTACACTCCATACATATATAAGGGGAGGTACAAGCCCCAACGTGGTTTTACAGTGATAACTGCAGGAACTTCATATAGGCACTAGGAATCTGACTGAGAAACCAGAGTAAAAGTTTCTCCTGCAATCCGTACTCTTTGTGCTAGATGAACGAACGTGTCACCACATGCTCAGTTCTGAGAGATAACTGTGTGTGAAAGCCGTCCTTCAACTAGCTTGTTGGGAACACAAAGTTCCTTTCCAGTTGCAAACTACCCTCCTTACATATATATATGGGGTACTAGACCCTAGTCGATTTTACAGTGAAAACTGCAGGAACTTCACACTGGAACTAGGAAACAGACCGAGAGACCAGAGTAAAAGTTTCTCCTGCAACCCTTTCCATTTGTGCTAGATGAACGAACGTCTCTCCACATGTTCAGTTCTGAGAGATAAGTGTGTGTAAAAGCCGTCCTTCACCTAGCTTGTTGAGAACACAAAGTTCCTTTCCAGTTGCAAACTACAATCCATACATATATATGGGGAGGTACGAATTCCAAATAGCTTTTACAGTGAAAACTGAAGTAACTTGAATCCGGCACTAGGAAACAGACTGATAAACCAGAGTAAATGTTCCTACTGCAACCCGTTCCTTTGTTCTAGATGAACGAACGTCTCTCCACATGCTAAGTTCTGAGAGAAAAGTCTGTGTGAATGCCGTACTTCACCTAGATTGTTGGGAACACAAAGTTCCTTACCAGTTGCAATATACACTCCATATATATATATTGGGTGGTAATAGCTCCAAATCGGTTTTACAGTGAAAACTGCAGGAAATTCAAAACGGCACTAAGAAACAGATTGAGAAACCAGATTAAAAGTTTCTCCTGCAACCCGTTCCATTTGTGTTACATGAGCGAACATCTCTCCACATGCTCAGTTCTGATAATAAGTGTGTGAGGAAGCCGATATTCACCTAGCTTGTTGGGAACACTAAGTTTCTTTATAGTTGCAAACTACACTCCATACATATATATGGGGAGCTACTAACTCCAAGTCGGTTTACAGTGAAATCTGCAGGAACTTCAAAACGGCACTAGGAAACAGACAGAGAAACCAGAGTAAAAGTTTCTCCTGCAACCCGTTCCCTTTGTGCTAGATGAAAGAACGTCTCTCCAAATGCTCAGTTCTGAGAGAAAAATGTGTGTGAAAGCCATCCTTCACCTAGCTTGTTGGGAACACAAAGTTCCTTTTCAGTTGCAAACTACAGTCTGTACACATATATGGGGAGGTACTAGCTCCAACTCCGTTTTACAGTGAAAACTCCAGGAACTTCAAACCGGCACTAGGAAACAGACTGAGAAAACAGAGTAAAAGTTTCTCCAGCAATCCTTTCCATTTGTGCTAGATGAACGAACGTCTCTCCACATGTTCATTTCTGAGAGAAAAGTGTATGTGAAAGCCGTTCTTCACTTAGCTTGTTGGGAATACAATGTTCCTTTTCAGATGCAAACCACATTCCATACATATATATAGGGATGTACTATCTCCAACTCGGTTTTACAGTGAAAAATGCTGGAACTTCAAACCGGCACTAGGAAACAGACTGAGAAACCAGAGTAAAAGTTTCTCCTGCAACCCGTTCCCTTTGTGCTAGATGAAAGAACGTCTCTCAACATGTTCAGATCTGAGAGATATGTGTGTGTGAAAGCCGTCCTTCACCTAGCTTGTTCGGAACACAAATTTCCTTTCCAGTTGCAAATTACACTGCATATTTATATATGGGGAGGTACTAGCTCCAACACGGTTTTACAGTGAAAACTGCAGTAACTTCAAACCGGCAATAGGAAACAGACTGAGAAACCAGAGTAAAAGTTTCTACTGGGACCCGTTTCCTTGGTGCTAGATGAACGAACATCTCTCCTCATGCTCAGTTCTGAGGGATAAGAGTGTGTCAAAGCCGTCCTTCACCTAGCTTGTTGGGAACACAAAGTTCCTTTCCAGTTGCAAACTACACTCCATATATATATATGGGGAGGTAGTAGTTCCAACTCGGTTTTACAGTGAAAACTGAAGGAACTTCAAACAAGAACTAGGAAACCGACTGAGAAAAATGAGTAGAAGTTACTCCTGCAACACGTTCCCTTTTTTGATAGACGAACGAACGTCTCCCCACATGCTCAATTCTGAGAGATAATTTTGTGTGAAAGCCGTCCTATAACTAGCTTGTTGGGAACACAAAGTTCCTTTCCAATTGCCAACTACAGTCCATACATATATATGGGGAGGTAGTAGCTCCAACTCGGTTTTACAGTGAAACCTGAAGGAACTTCAAACCGTCACTAGGAAACAGACAGAGAAACCAGAGTAAAAGTTTCTCCTGCAAACCGTTCCCTTTGTGCTAGATGAATGAACGTCTCTTCACATACTCAGTTCTGAGAGATAAATGTGTGTTAAAGCCGTACTTCAGCTAGCTTGTTGGGAACACAAAGTTCCTTTCCAGGTGCAAACTACAATCCATATATATATATGGGGTGATACTAGCTCAAACACGGTTTTACAGTTGAAAATGAAGGAACTTCATACCGGCACTAGGAAACAGACTGAGAACCCAGAAAAATAGTTTCTCCTGCAAACCTTTCCCTTTGTGCTAGATGAACGAACGTCTCTCCACATGATCAGCTCTGAGAGATAAGTGTGCGTGGAAGCCGTCCTTCACCTAGCTTGTTGGGAACACAAAGTTCCTTTCCAATTGCAAACTACACTCCATACCTATATATGGGGATGTACGAGCTCCAAAACGGTTTTACAGTGAAAACTGCAGGAAATTCAAACCTTCACTAGAAAACAGACTGAGAAACCAGAGTAAAACTTCCTCCTGCAACCCGTTCTGTTTGTGCTAGATGAACGAACGTCTCTCCACATGCTCAGTTCTGAAGGATAAGTGTGTGTGAAAGCCGTCCTTCACCTAGCTTGTTTGGAACACAAAGTTCCTTTCCAGTTGCAAACAACAGTCCATAAAAATATATGGGGGTTACTAGCTCCAACTGGGTTTTACAGTGAAAACTGCAGGAACTTCAAACCGGCACTTAGAAACAGACTGAGAAACCAGAGTAAAAGTTTCTCCTGCAATCCGTTCCCTTTGTGCTACTTGAACGAACGTGTCTCCACAAGCTAATTTCTGAGAGATAAGTGTGTGTGAATGCCGTTCTTCACCTAGCTTGTTGGGAACACAAAGTTCCTTTCCAGTTGCAAACTACACTCCTTACATATATATATGGTGGTACTAACTCCTACTCGATTTTACAGTGAAAACTGTAGGAAATTCTAACTGGAACTAGGAAACAGACTGAGAGATCAGAGTAAAAGTTTCTCCTGCAACCCGTTCCCTTTGTGCTAGATGAATGAACGTCTCTCCAAATGCTCAGTTCTGAGAGATAATTTTGTGTGAAAGCCGTCCTTCACCTAGATTTTTGGGAACACATAGTTCCTTTTCAGTTACAAACTACACTCCATTTATATATATTGGGAGGTAGTAGCTCCAACTCGGTTTTACAGTGAAAATTGCAGGAACTTGAAACCGGCACTAGGAAACAGACTGAGAATCCAGAGTAAAAGTTTCTCCTGCAAACCGTTCCCTTTGTGCTAGATTAATGAACGTCTCTCCTCATGCTCATTTCTGAGAGATAAGTGTGTGTCAAAGCCGTCCTTCACCTAGCTTGTTGGGAACACAAAGTTCCTTTCAAATTGCAAACTACACCCCATTCATATATATGGGATTGTACTAGCTCCAACTCGGTTTTACAGTGAAAAATGCTGGAACTTCAAACCGGCACTAGGAAACAGACTGAGAAACCAGAGTAAAAGTTTCTCCTGCAACCCGTTCCCTTTGTGCTAGATGAAAGAACGTCTCTCAACAAGTTCAGATCTGAGAGTTAAGTGTGTGTGAAAGCCGTCCTTCACCTAGCTTGTTCGGAACACAAATTTCCTTTCCAGTTGCAAATTACACTGCATATTTATATACGGGGAGGTACTAGCTCCAACACGGTTTTACAGTGAAAACTGCAGTAACTTCAAACCGGCACTAGGAAACAGACTGAGAAACCAGAGTAAAAGTTTCTCCTGGGAACCGTTTCCTTGGTGCTAGATGAAAGAACATCTCTCCTCATGCTCAGTTCTGAGGGATAAGTGTGTGTCAAAACCGTCCTTCACCTAGCTTGTTGGGAACACAAATTTCCTTTCCAGTTGCAAACTACACTCCATATATATATATGGGGAGGTAGTAGTTCCAACTCGGTTTTACAGTGAAAACTGAAGGAACTTCAAACAGGAACTAGGAAACCGACTTAGAAAAATGAGTAAAAGTTACTCCTGCAACACGTTCCCTTTTTTGATAGATGAACGAACGTCTCCCCACATGCTCAATTCTGAGAGATAAGTTTGTGTGAAAGCCGTCCTATAACTAGCTTATTGGGAACACAAAGTTCCTTTCCAATTGCCAACTACAGTCCATACATATATATGGGGAGGTAGTAGCTCCAACTCGGTTTTACATTGAAACCTGAAGGAACTTCAAACCGGCACTAGGAAACAGACAGAGAAACCAGAGTAAAAGTTTCCCCTGCAAACCGTTCCCTTTGTGCTAGATGAACGAACGTCTCTTCACATACTCAGTTCTGAGAGATAAATGTGTGTTAAAGCCGTACTTCAGCTAGCTTGTTGGGAACACAAAGTTCCTTTCCAGGTGCAAACTACAATCCATACATATATATGGGGTGATACTAGCTCCAACTCGGTTTTACAGTTGAAACTGAAGGAACTTCATACCGGCACTAGGAAACAGACTGAGAACCCAGAGTAAAAGTTTCTCCTGCAAACCTTTCCCTTTGTGCTAGATGAACGAACGTCTCTCCACATGATCAGCTCTGAGAGATAAGTGTGCGTGGAAGCCGTCCTTCACCTATCTTGTTGGGAACACATAGTTACTTTTCAGTTGCAAACTACTCTCCATAGATATATATTGGGAGGTATTATCTCCAACTCGGTTTTACTGTGAAAATTGTAGGAACTTGAAACCGGCACTAGGAAACAGACTGAGAAACCAGAGTAAAAGTTTCCCCTGTAACCAGTTCCCTTTGTGCTAGATGAACGAACGTGTCTCCACATGCTCAGTTCTGAGAGATAATTTTTTGTGAAAGCCGTCCTTCACCTAGATTGTTGGGAACACAAAGTTCCTTTCCAGTTGCAAACTACAATGCATATATATATATGGGAATGCACTAACTCCATCTCGATTTTACAGTGAACACTGCAGGAATTTCATACCTTCACTAGGAAACAGACTGAGAAACCATAGTAAAAGTTTCTCCTGCAACCCTTTTTTGTGCTTGATGAACGAACGTCTCTTCATATGCTCAGTTCTGAGAGATAAGTGTGTGTGAAAGCCGTCCTTCACCTAGAGTTTTGGGAACACAGAGTTCCTTTCCAGTTGCAAAATACACTCCATACATATATAAGGGAATTACTAGCTCCAAAGCGGTTTTAAAATTAAAACTGCAGGAACTTCAAACCGGCACTAGGAAACAGACTGAGAAAAAAGAGTAAAAGTTACTCCTGCAACACGTTCCCTTTTTTGATAGATGAACGAACGTCTACCCACATGCTCAATTCTGAGAGATAAGTGTTTGTGAAAGCCATCCTTTAACTAGCTTGTTGGGAACACAAAGTTCCTTTCCAATTGCCAAATACATTCCATACATATATATGGGGATGTAGTAGCTCCAACTCGTTTTTACAGTGAAACCTGAAGGGACTTCAAACCGGCACTAGGAAACAGACAGAGATACCAGATTAAAAGATTCTCCTGCAAACCGTTCGCATTGTGCTAGATGAAAGAACGTCTCTTCACATGCTCAGTTCTGAGAGATAAATGTGTGTTAAAGCCGTACTTCACCTAGCTTGTTGGGACCACAAAGTTCCTTTCCATTTGCAAACTACACTCCATATATATATATATGTGGATGCACTAGCTCCAACTCGGTTTTACAGGGAACACTGCAGGAATTTCTTACCTTCAAGAGGAAATAGACTAAGAAATCATAGTAAAAGTTTCTCCTGCAACCCTTTCCCTTTTTGCTTGATGAACGAAAGTCTCTTCATATGCTCAGTTCTTAGAGATAAGTGTGTGTGAAGGCCATCCTTCACCTAGTTTGTTGGAACACAAAGATCCTTTCCATTTGCAAACTACACTCCATACATATATATGGGGATGTACTAGCTCCAACTCGGTTTTAGAGTGTAAACTGCAGGAATTTCAAACCGGCACTAGGAAACAGACTGAGAAACCAGAGTAAAAATTTTCCTGCAAACCGTTCCCTTTGTGCTAGATGAACGAACGTCTCCCCATATACTCAGTTCTGAGAGAAAACTGTGTGTTAAAGCCGTCCTTCACCTATCTTGTTGGGAACACAAAGTTCCTTTCCAGTTGCAAACTACACTCCATACATATATAAGGGAATTACTAGCTCCAAAGCGGTTTTAAAGTGAAAACTGGGAAATTCAACACGGCACTAGGAAACAGACTGAAAAACCAGAGTATAAGTTTCTCCTGCAACCCATTCCATTTGTGCTAGGTGAACGAAATTCTCTCCAAATCCTCAGTTCTGAGAGATATGTGTGTGGGAAAGCCGTCCTTCACCTATCTTGTTGGGAACACAAAGATTCTTTTCAGTTACAAACTGAACTCCATACATATATATGGGGATGTAATAGCTCCAAATCGGTGTTACAGTGAAAACTACAGGAACTTCAAACCGGCACTAGGAAACAGACTGAGAAACCAGAGAAAAGTTTCTCCTGAAAAATGTTCAATACGTGCTAGATGAACGAACTTCTCTCCATATGCTCAGTTCTGAGAGATAAGTGTGTGTGAAAGCCGAACTTCTCCTAGCTTGTTGGGAAAACACAGTTCCTATTCAGTTGCAAACTACACTCCATAAATATATAAGGGGAGGAACTAGCCCCAACTCGGTTTTACAGTGAAAGCTGCAGGAACTTCAAACCGGCACTAGGAAACAGACTGACAAACCAGAGTAATATTTTCACCTGCAAACCGTTCCCTTTGTGCTAGATGAACGAACGTCTCTCCACAAGCTCATATCTGAGAGATAAGTGTGTGTGAAAGCCGTCCTTCACCAAGCTTGTTGGGAACACAAAGTTCATTTCCAGTTGCAAACTACAATCCATACATTTATATGGGGATGTACTAGATTCAAATCGATTTTACAGTGAAAACTGCAGGAATTTCAGTCCGGCACTAGGAATCAGACTGAGAAACCAGAATAAAACTTTCTCCTGCAAACTGTTCACTTTGGTTTGTTGAACGACATTCTCTCCACATGCTCAGATCTCAGAGATAAGTGTGTGTGATAGCCGTCTATAAACTAGCTTCTGGGAACACAAAGATCCTTTTCAGTTGCAAACTACACTCCATACATATATATGGGGATGTAATAGCTCCAACTCGGTGTTACAGTGAAAACTATGGAACTTCAAACCGGCACTAGGAAACAGAATGAGAAACCAGAGTAAAAGTTTCTCCTGCAAACCTTTCAATTTGTGCTAGATGAACGAACGTCCCTCCACATGCTCAGATCTGAGAGATAGGTGTGTGTAAAAGCCGTCCTTAATCTAGCTTGTTTGGAACACATACTTCTTATACAGTTGCAAACTACACTCCATAAATATATAAGTGGAAGTACTAGCCCCAAAACGGTTTTACAGTGAAAATGGCAATAACTTCAAACCGGCACTAGGAAACAAACAGAGAAACCAGAGTAAAATTTTCTCATGCAAACCTTTCCCTTTGTGCTAGATGAACGAACGTCTCTCCACATGCTCAATTTTGAGTGATAGGTGTGTGTGAATACCGTACTTCAACTAGCTTGTTGGGAACACAAAGTTCATTTCCAGTTGCAAACTACACTCCATACATATATATGGGGATGTACTAGATTCAACTCGATTTTACAGTGAAAACTGCAGGAATTTCAGACCGGCACTAGGAATCAGACTGAGAAACCAGAGTAAAACTTTCTCCTGCAACCCTTTCCCTTTGTGCTTGATGAACGAACCTCTCTTCATATGCTCAGTTCTGAGAGATAAGTTTGTGTGAAGGCCACCCTTCACCTACTTTGTTGGAACACAAAGATCCTTTCCATTTGCAAACTACAATCCATACATATATATGGGGATGTACTAGCTCCAACTCGGTTTTAGAGTGTAAACTGCAGGAATTTCAAACCGGCACTAGGAAACAGACTGAGAAACCAGAGTAAAAGTTTCCCCTGTTACCCGTTCATTTTGTGCTAGATGAAAGAACGTCTCTCCACATGTTCAGTTCTGAGAGAAAAGTGTGTGTAAGCCGTCCTTCACCTAGCTTGTTGGGAACATAAATTTCCTTTCCAGTTGCAAACTACACACCATATACTTATATGGGGGGGTAGTAGCTCCAAATTGGTTTTACAGTGAAAACTGAAGGAACTTCCAACGGGCATTAGGAAACAGACTGATAAACCAGAGTAAAAGTTTCTCCTGCAATCCTTTCCCTTTGTGCTAGATGAACGAACGTCTCTCCACATGATCAGCTCTGAGAGATAAGTGTGTGTGAAAGCCGTCCTTCACCTAGCTTGTTGGGAACACAAAGTTCCTTTCCAATTGCAAACTACACCCCATACATATATATGGGGATGTACTAGCTCCAACTCGGTTTTACAGTGAAAACTGCAGGAACTTCAAACCGGCACTAGGAAACACACTGAGAAACTAGAGTAAAAGTTTCTCCTGCAACCCGTTCCCTTTGTGCTAGATGAACGAACGTCTCTCCACATGCTCAGTTCTGAGAGATAAGTGTGTGTGAAAGCCGTCCTTCACCTAGCTTGTTGGGAACACAAAGTTTCTTTTCAGTTGCAAACTCCACTCCATACATATATATGGGGAGGTACAAGCTCCAACCCGGTTTTACAGTGAAAACTGCAGGAACTTCAAACCGGAACTAGGAAACAGACTGAGAAACCAGAGTAAAAGTTTCCCCTGCAACCCGTTCCCTTTGTGCTAGGTGAACGAACGTCTCTCCACATGCTCAGTTCTGAGAGATAAGTGAGTGTGAAAGCCGTCTTTCACATAGCTTGTTGGGAACACAAAGTTTCTTTTCAGTTGCAAACTCCACTCCATACATATATATGGGGAGGTACTAGCTCCAACCCGGTTTTACAGTGAAAACTGCAGGAACTTCAAACCGGCACTAGGAAAAAGACTGAGACACCAGAGTAAAAGTTTCTCCTGCAACCCGTTCCCTTTTTGCTAGATGAACGAACGTCTCTCCACATGCTCAGTTCTGAGAGATAAGTGTGTGTGAAAGCCGTCCTTTACCTAGCTTGTTGGGAACACAAAGTTCCTTTCCAGGTGCAAACGACACTCCATATATATATATGGGGAGGTAGTAGCTCCAACTCGGTTTTACAGTGAAAACTGAAGGAACTTCAAACAGGAACTAGGAATCAGACTGAAAAACCAGAGTAAAAGTTTCTCCTGCAAACCCTTCCCTTTGTGCTAGATGAACGAACGTCTCTTTACATGCTCAATTCTGAGAGATAAATGTGCATTAAAGCCGTACTTCACCTAGCTTGTTGGGAACACAAAGTTCCTTTCCAGATGCAAACTACAATCCATACATATATATGGGGTGGTACTAGCTCCAAATCTGTTTTCCAGTGAAAGCTGCAGGAACTTCAAACAGGCACTAGGAAACAGACTGAGAAACAAGAGTAAAAGTTTCTCCTGCAACCCTTTCCCTTTGTGCTAGATGAACGAAAGTCTCTCCACATGATCAGCTCAGAAAGATAAGTGTGCGTGGAAGCCGTCCTTCACCTAGCTTGTTGGGAACACAAAGTTCCTTTCCAATTGCAAACTACACACCATACATATATATGGGGAGGTATTAGCTCCAACTCGGTTTTACAGTGAAAACTCCAGGTACTTCAAAGCGGCACTAGGAAACAGAGTGAGAAACCAGAGTAAAAGTTTCTCCTGCAACCCGTTCAATTTGTGCTAGATGAACGAAAGTCTCTCCACATGCTCAGTTCTGAGAGATGTGTGTGTGTGAAAGACGCTCTTCACCTATCTTGTTGGGAACACAAAATTACTTTTCAGTTGCAAACTAGAATCAATAAATATATATCGGGATGTACTAGCTCCAACTGGGTTTTACAGTGAAAATTGCAGGAACATCAAACCAGCACTAGGAAACAGGCTGAGAAACCAGAGTAAAAGTTTCTACTGCAAACCGTTCAATTATTGCTAGATGAACGAACGTCTCTCACATGCTCAGTTCTGAGAGGTAAGTGTGTGTGAAAGCCGTCCTTCACCTAGCTTTTTGGGAACACAAAGTTCCTTTCCATTTGCAAACTACACTCCATACATATATATGGGGATGTACAAGCTCCACAATGGATTTACAGTGAAAACTGCAGGAAATTCAAACCTTCACTAGAAAACAGACTGAGAAACCAGAGTAAAACTTTCTCCTGCAACCCGTTCTGTTTGTGCTAGATGAACGAACGTCTCTCCACATGCTCAGTTCTGAGAGATAACTGTGTGTGAAAGCCGTACTTCACCTAGCTTGTTGGGAAAACAAAGTTCCTTTCCAGTTGCAAACTACACTCCATATATATATGTGGGGATGCACTAGCTCCAACTCGGTTTTACAGTGAACACTGCAGGAATTTCATACCTTCACTAGGAAACAGACTGAGAAACCAGAGTAAAAGTTTTCCTGCAAACCGTTCCCTTTGTGCTAGATGAACGAACGTCTCTCCACATGCTCAGTTCTGAGAGAAAGTTGTGTGTGAAAGCCGTCCTTCACCTAGCTTGTAGGGAACACAAATTTCCTTTCCAGTTGCAAACTACACTCCATATATATATAAGGGAATTACTAGCTCCAAAGCGGTTTTAAAATTAAAACTGCATGAACTTCAAACCGGCACTAGGAAACAGACTGAGAAACCAGAGTAAAAGTTTCTCCTGGGATCCGTTTCCTTGGTGCTAGATGAACGAACATCTCTCCACATGCTCAGTTCTGAGGGATAAGTGTGTGTCAAAGCCGTCCATCACCTAGCTTGTTGGGAAAACAAAGTTCCTTTCCAGTTGCAAAATACACTCCATATGTATATATGGGGAGGTTGTAGCTCCAACTCGGTTTTACAGTGAAAACTGAAGGAACTTCAAACAGGAACTAGGAAACAGACTGAGAAACAAGAGTAATAGTTTCTCCTGCAAACAGTTCCATTTGTGCTAGATGAACGAACGTCTCTCCACATGCTCAGTTCCGAGAGTTAAATGTGTGTGAAAGCCGTCCTTCACCTAGCTTGTTGGGAAAACAAAATTCCGTTTCAGTTGCAAACTACACTCCATAAATATATATGGGGTGGTACTATCTCCAACTCGGTTTTACAGTTTAAACTGAAGGAACTTCAAACCGGCACTAGGAAAAATACTGAGAACCCAGAGTAAAAGTTTCTCCTGCAAACCTTTCCCTTTGTGCTAGATGAACGAAAGTCTCTCCACATGATCAGCTCAGAAAGATAAGTGTGCGTGGAAGCCGTCCTTCACCTAGCTTGTTGGGAACACAAAGTTCCTTTCCAATTGCAAACTACACACCATAAATATATATGGGGAGGTATTAGCTCCAACTCGGTTTTACAGTGAAAACTCCAGGTACTTCAAACCGGCTCTAGGAAACAGAGTGAGAAACCACAGTAAAAGTTTCTCCTGCAACCCGTTCAATTTGTGCTAGATGAACGAACGTCTATCCACATGCTCAGTTCTGAGAGATGTGTGTGTGTGAAAGACGCCCTTCACCTATCTTGTTGGGAACACAAAGTTCCTTTCAGTTGCAAACTAGAATCCATAAATATATATAGGGATGTACTAGCTCCAACTGGGTTTTACAGTGAAAATTGCAGGAACATCAAACCGGCACTAGGAAACAGTCTGAGAAACCAGAGTAAAAGTTTCTCCTGCAAACCTTTCCCGTTGTGCTTGATGAACGAACGTCTCTTCATATGCTCAGTTCTGAGAGATAAGTGTGTGTGAAGGCCACCCTTCACCTAGTTTGTTGGAACACAAAGATCCTTTCCATTTGCAAACTACACTACATACATATATATGGGGTTGTACTAGCTCCAACTCGGTTTTAGAGTGTAAACGGCAGGAATTTCATACCGGCACTAGGAAACAGACTGAGAAACCAGAGAAAAAGTTTTTCCTGCAAACCTTTCCCTTTGTGCTAGATGAACGAACGTTTCTCCACATGCTCAGTTCTGAGAGAAAAGTGTGTGTGAAAGCCGTCCTTCACCTAGCTTGTTGGGAACACAAAGTTCCTTTGTAGTTGCAAACTACACTCCATAAATATATAAGGGAATTACTAGCTCCAAAGCGGTTTTAAAGTGAAAACTGAGGGAAATTCAACACGGCACTAGGAAACAGACTGAAAATCCAGAGTAAAAGTTTCTCCTGCAACCCGTTCCCTTTGTGCTAGATGAACGAAATTCTCTCCAAATCCTCAGTTCTGAGAGATATGTGTGTGGGAAAGCCGTCCTTCACCTATCTTTTTGGGAACACAAAGATCCTTTTCAGTTGCAAACTACACTCCACATATATATATATGGGGATGTAATAGTTCCAACTCGGTCTTACAGTGAAAACTACAGGAACTTCAACCCGGCACTAGGAAACAGACTGAGAAACCAGAGAAAAGTTTCTCCTGAAAAACGTTCAATATGTGCAATATGAACGAACTTCTCTCCACATGCTCAGTTCTTAGAGGTAAGTGTGTGTGAAAGCCAAACTTCTCATAGCTTGTTTGGAAAACATAGTTCCTATTCAGTTGCAAACTACACTCCATAAATATATAAGGGGAGGAACTAGCCCCAACTCGGTTTTACAGTGAAAGCTGCAGGAAATTCAAACCGGCACTAGGAAACAGACTGACAAACCAGAGTAATATTTTCCCCTGCAAACCGTTCCCTTTGTGCTAGATGAACGAACGACTCTCCACATGCTCATATCTGAGAGATAAGTGTGTGTGAAAGCCGTCCTTCACCTAGCTTGTTGGGAACACAAAGTTCATTTCCAGTTGCAAACTACAATCCATATATTTATATGGGGATGTACTAGATTCAAATCGATTTTACAGTGAAAACTGCAGGAATTTCAGACCGGCATTAGGAATCAGACTGAGAAACCAGAATAAAACTTTCCCCTGCACACTTTTCCCTTTGGCTATTTGAACGAAATTCTCTCCACATGCTCAGTTCTGAGAGATAAGTGTGTGTGAAAGCCGTCCATAAACTAGCTTCTTGGGAACACAAAGATCCTTTTCATTTGCAAACTACACTCCATACATATATTTGGGGATGTAATAGCTCCAACTCGGTGTTACAGTGAAAACTACAGGAACTTCAAACCGGCACTAGGAAACAGACTGAGAAACCAGAGTAAAAGTTTCTACTGCAAACCGTTCAATTTGTGCTAGATGAACGAACGTCCCTCCACATGCTCAGTTCTGAGAGATAAGTGTGTGTGAAAGCCGTTCTTAACCTAGCTTGTTTGGAACATATAATTCTTATACAGTTGCAAACTACAGTCCATAAATATATAAGGGGAAGTACTAGCCCCAACACAGTTTTACAGTGAAAACTGCAATAACTTCAAACCGGCACTAGGAAACACACTGAGAAACCAGAGTTATATTTTCCCCTGCAAAACGTTCCCTTTGTGCTAGATGAATGAACGTCTCTCCACATGCTCATATCTGAGAGATAAGTGTGTGTGAAAGCCGTCCTTCACCTAGCTTGTTGGGAACACAAAGTTCATTTCCAGTTGCAAACTACACTCCATATATTTATATGGGGATGTACTAGATTCAAATCGATTTTACAGTGAAAACTGCAGGAATTTCAGACCGGCACTAGGAATCAGACTGAGAAACCGGAGTAAAACTTTCTCCTGCAAACCGTTCCATTTGTGCTAGATGAACGAAATTCTCTCCACATGCTCAATTCTGATAGATAAGTGTGTGTGAAAGCCGTCCTTTAACTAGATTGTTGGGAACTCATAGTTCCTTTTCAGTTGCAAACTACACTCCATACATATATATGGGTTCGTACTAACTCCAACTCGGTTTTACTGTGAAAACTGCAGGAAATTCACCCAGGAACTAGGAAACAGACTGAGAAACCAGAGTAAAAGTTTCTCTTGCAACCCGTTCCTTTGTGCTAGATGAACGAACGTCTCTCTACATGCTCAGTTCTGAGAGATAATTGTGTGTGAAAGCCGTCCTTCAATTAGATTGTTGGGAAAACAAAGTTCCTTTTCAGTTGCAAACTGCATTCCATACATATATATGGGGAGGTACTAGCTCCAACTCGATTTTACAGTGAAAACTGCAGGAACTTAAACTGGCACTAAGAAACACACTGAGAAACCAGAGTAAAAGTTTCCCCTGCAACCGTTTCCCATTATGATAGATGAACGAACGTCTCTCCACATGCTCTGTTCTGAGAGATAATTGTGTGTGAAAGCCGTCATTCACCAAGATTGTTGGGAACACAAAGTTCTTTTTCAGTTGCAAACTACACTCCATAAATATATATGGGGCGGTACAAGCTCCAACTCGGTTTTACAGTGAAAACTGCAGTAACTTCATCCCGGCATTAGGAAACAGACTGAGAAACCAGAGATAAAGTTTCCCCTGGAAACCGTTCCCTTTGTGCTAGATGAACGAAAGTCTCTCCACCTGTTCAGTTGTGAGAGATAAGTGTATGTGAAAGCCGTCCTTAACCAAGATTGTTGGGAACACAAAGTTCCTTTTCAGGTGCAAATACACTCCATACATATATATGGGTAGGTACTAGCTCCAACTCGGTTTTACAGTGAAAACTGCAGGAACTTCAAACCTTCACTAGGAAACAGACTGAGAAATCAGAGTAATAGTTTCTCCTGCAACCCGTTCCCTTTGTGCTTGATGAACGAACGTCTCTCCACATGCTCAGTTCTGAGAGATAAGTGTGTGTGAAAGCCGTCCTTCACCTAGATTGTTGGGAACACAAAGTTCCTTTTCAGTTGCAAATTACAATCCATACATATATATGCTTAGGTACTAGCTCCAACACGGTTTTACAGTAAAAACTGCAGGAATTCAACCCGGCATTAGGAAACAGACTGAAAAACCAGAGTAAAAGTTTCCCTTGCAAATCGTTTCCTTTGTGCTAGATGAACGAACGTCTCTCCACATGCTTAGTTCTGAGAGAAAAGTGTGTGTGAAAGCCGTCCTTCACCTAGAGTTTTGGGAACACAGAGTTCCTTTCCAGTTGCAAAATACACTCCATACATATATAAGGGAATTACTAGCTCCAAAGCGGTTTTAAAATTAAAACTGCAGGAACTTCAAACCGGCACTAGGAAACAGACTGAGAAAAAAGAGTAAAAGTTACTCCTGCAACACGTTCCCTTTTTTGATAGATGAACGAACGTCTACCCACATGCTCAATTCTGAGAGATAAGTGTTTGTGAAAGCCATCCTTTAACTAGCTTGTTGGGAACACAAAGTTCCTTTCCAATTGCCAAATACATTCCATACATATATATGGGGATGTAGTAGCTCCAACTCGTTTTTACAGTGAAACCTGAAGGGACTTCAAACCGGCACTAGGAAACAGACAGAGATACCAGATTAAAAGATTCTCCTGCAAACCGTTCGCATTGTGCTAGATGAAAGAACGTCTCTTCACATGCTCAGTTCTGAGAGATAAATGTGTGTTAAAGCCGTACTTCACCTAGCTTGTTGGGACCACAAAGTTCCTTTCCATTTGCAAACTACACTCCATATATATATATATGTGGATGCACTAGCTCCAACTCGGTTTTACAGGGAACACTGCAGGAATTTCTTACCTTCAAGAGGAAATAGACTAAGAAATCATAGTAAAAGTTTCTCCTGCAACCCTTTCCCTTTTTGCTTGATGAACGAAAGTCTCTTCATATGCTCAGTTCTTAGAGATAAGTGTGTGTGAAGGCCATCCTTCACCTAGTTTGTTGGAACACAAAGATCCTTTCCATTTGCAAACTACACTCCATACATATATATGGGGATGTACTAGCTCCAACTCGGTTTTAGAGTGTAAACTGCAGGAATTTCAAACCGGCACTAGGAAACAGACTGAGAAACCAGAGTAAAAATTTTCCTGCAAACCGTTCCCTTTGTGCTAGATGAACGAACGTCTCCCCATATACTCAGGTCTGAGAGAAAACTGTGTGTTAAAGCCGTCCTTCACCTATCTTGTTGGGAACACAAAGTTCCTTTCCAGTTGCAAACTACACTCCATACATATATAAGGGAATTACTAGCTCCAAAGCGGTTTTAAAGTGAAAACTGGGAAATTCAACACGGCACTAGGAAACAGACTGAAAAACCAGAGTATAAGTTTCTCCTGCAACCCATTCCATTTGTGCTAGGTGAACGAAATTCTCTCCAAATCCTCAGTTCTGAGAGATATGTGTGTGGGAAAGCCGTCCTTCACCTATCTTGTTGGGAACACAAAGATTCTTTTCAGTTACAAACTGAACTCCATACATATATATGGGGATGTAATAGCTCCAAATCGGTGTTACAGTGAAAACTACAGGAACTTCAAACCGGCACTAGGAAACAGACTGAGAAACCAGAGAAAAGTTTCTCCTGAAAAATGTTCAATACGTGCTAGATGAACGAACTTCTCTCCATATGCTCAGTTCTGAGAGATAAGTGTGTGTGAAAGCTGAACTTCTCCTAGCTTGTTGGGAAAACACAGTTCCTATTCAGTTGCAAACTACACTCCATAAATATATAAGGGGAGGAACTAGCCCCAACTCGGTTTTACAGTGAAAGCTGCAGGAACTTCAAACCGGCACTAGGAAACAGACTGACAAACCAGAGTAATATTTTCACCTGCAAACCGTTCCCTTTGTGCTAGATGAACGAACGTCTCTCCACAAGCTCATATCTGAGAGATAAGTGTGTGTGAAAGCCGTCCTTCACCAAGCTTGTTGGGAACACAAAGTTCATTTCCAGTTGCAAACTACAATCCATACATTTATATGGGGATGTACTAGATTCAAATCGATTTTACAGTGAAAACTGCAGGAATTTCAGTCCGGCACTAGGAATCAGACTGAGAAACCAGAATAAAACTTTCTCCTGCAAACTGTTCACTTTGGTTTGTTGAACGACATTCTCTCCACATGCTCAGATCTCAGAGATAAGTGTGTGTGATAGCCGTCTATAAACTAGCTTCTGGGAACACAAAGATCCTTTTCAGTTGCAAACTACACTCCATACATATATATGGGGATGTAATAGCTCCAACTCGGTGTTACAGTGAAAACTATGGAACTTCAAACCGGCACTAGGAAACAGAATGAGAAACCAGAGTAAAAGTTTCTCCTGCAAACCTTTCAATTTGTGCTAGATGAACGAACGTCCCTCCACATGCTCAGATCTGAGAGATAGGTGTGTGTAAAAGCCGTCCTTAATCTAGCTTGTTTGGAACACATACTTCTTATACAGTTGCAAACTACACTCCATAAATATATAAGTGGAAGTACTAGCCCCAAAACGGTTTTACAGTGAAAATGGCAATAACTTCAAACCGGCACTAGGAAACAAACAGAGAAACCAGAGTAAAATTTTCTCATGCAAACCTTTCCCTTTGTGCTAGATGAACGAACGTCTCTCCACATGCTCAATTTTGAGTGATAGGTGTGTGTGAATACCGTACTTCAACTAGCTTGTTGGGAACACAAAGTTCATTTCCAGTTGCAAACTACACTCCATACATATATATGGGGATGTACTAGATTCAACTCGATTTTACAGTGAAAACTGCAGGAATTTCAGACCGGCACTAGGAATCAGACTGAGAAACCAGAGTAAAACTTTCTCCTGCAACCCTTTCCCTTTGTGCTTGATGAACGAACCTCTCTTCATATGCTCAGTTCTGAGAGATAAGTTTGTGTGAAGGCCACCCTTCACCTACTTTGTTGGAACACAAAGATCCTTTCCATTTGCAAACTACAATCCATACATATATATGGGGATGTACTAGCTCCAACTCGGTTTTAGAGTGTAAACTGCAGGAATTTCAAACCGGCACTAGGAAACAGACTGAGAAACCAGAGTAAAAGTTTCCCCTGTTACCCGTTCATTTTGTGCTAGATGAAAGAACGTCTCTCCACATGTTCAGTTCTGAGAGAAAAGTGTGTGTAAGCCGTCCTTCACCTAGCTTGTTGGGAACATAAATTTCCTTTCCAGTTGCAAACTACACACCATATACTTATATGGGGGGGTAGTAGCTCCAAATTGGTTTTACAGTGAAAACTGAAGGAACTTCCAACGGGCATTAGGAAACAGACTGATAAACCAGAGTAAAAGTTTCTCCTGCAATCCTTTCCCTTTGTGCTAGATGAACGAACGTCTCTCCACATGATCAGCTCTGAGAGATAAGTGTGTGTGAAAGCCGTCCTTCACCTAGCTTGTTGGGAACACAAAGTTCCTTTCCAATTGCAAACTACACCCCATACATATATATGGGGATGTACTAGCTCCAACTCGGTTTTACAGTGAAAACTGCAGGAACTTCAAACCGGCACTAGGAAACACACTGAGAAACTAGAGTAAAAGTTTCTCCTGCAACCCGTTCCCTTTGTGCTAGATGAACGAACGTCTCTCCACATGCTCAGTTCTGAGAGATAAGTGTGTGTGAAAGCCGTCCTTCACCTAGCTTGTTGGGAACACAAAGTTTCTTTTCAGTTGCAAACTCCACTCCATACATATATATGGGGAGGTACAAGCTCCAACCCGGTTTTACAGTGAAAACTGCAGGAACTTCAAACCGGAACTAGGAAACAGACTGAGAAACCAGAGTAAAAGTTTCCCCTGCAACCCGTTCCCTTTGTGCTAGGTGAACGAACGTCTCTCCACATGCTCAGTTCTGAGAGATAAGTGAGTGTGAAAGCCGTCTTTCACATAGCTTGTTGGGAACACAAAGTTTCTTTTCAGTTGCAAACTCCACTCCATACATATATATGGGGAGGTACTAGCTCCAACCCGGTTTTACAGTGAAAACTGCAGGAACTTCAAACCGGCACTAGGAAAAAGACTGAGAAACCAGAGTAAAAGTTTCTCCTGCAACCCGTTCCCTTTTTGCTAGATGAACGAACGTCTCTCCACATGCTCAGTTCTGAGAGATAAGTGTGTGTGAAAGCCGTCCTTTACATAGCTTGTTGGGAACACAAAGTTCCTTTCCAGGTGCAAACGACACTCCATATATATATATGGGGAGGTAGTAGCTCCAACTCGGTTTTACAGTGAAAACTGAAGGAACTTCAAACAGGAACTAGGAATCAGACTGAAAAACCAGAGTAAAAGTTTCTCCTGCAAACCCTTCCCTTTGTGCTAGATGAACGAACGTCTCTTTACATGCTCAATTCTGAGAGATAAATGTGCATTAAAGCCGTACTTCACCTAGCTTGTTGGGAACACAAAGTTCCTTTCCAGATGCAAACTACAATCCATACATATATATGGGGTGGTACTAGCTCCAAATCTGTTTTCCAGTGAAAGCTGCAGGAACTTCAAACAGGCACTAGGAAACAGACTGAGAAACAAGAGTAAAAGTTTCTCCTGCAACCCTTTCCCTTTGTGCTAGATGAACGAAAGTCTCTCCACATGATCAGCTCAGAAAGATAAGTGTGCGTGGAAGCCGTCCTTCACCTAGCTTGTTGGGAACACAAAGTTCCTTTCCAATTGCAAACTACACACCATACATATATATGGGGAGGTATTAGCTCCAACTCGGTTTTACAGTGAAAACTCCAGGTACTTCAAAGCGGCACTAGGAAACAGAGTGAGAAACCAGAGTAAAAGTTTCTCCTGCAACCCGTTCAATTTGTGCTAGATGAACGAAAGTCTCTCCACATGCTCAGTTCTGAGAGATGTGTGTGTGTGAAAGACGCTCTTCACCTATCTTGTTGGGAACACAAAATTACTTTTCAGTTGCAAACTAGAATCAATAAATATATATCGGGATGTACTAGCTCCAACTGGGTTTTACAGTGAAAATTGCAGGAACATCAAACCAGCACTAGGAAACAGGCTGAGAAACCAGAGTAAAAGTTTCTACTGCAAACCGTTCAATTATTGCTAGATGAACGAACGTCTCTCACATGCTCAGTTCTGAGAGGTAAGTGTGTGTGAAAGCCGTCCTTCACCTAGCTTTTTGGGAACACAAAGTTCCTTTCCATTTGCAAATTACACTCCATACATATATATGGGGATGTACAAGCTCCACAATGGATTTACAGTGAAAACTGCAGGAAATTCAAACCTTCACTAGAAAACAGACTGAGAAACCAGAGTAAAACTTTCTCCTGCAACCCGTTCTGTTTGTGCTAGATGAACGAACGTCTCTCCACATGCTCAGTTCTGAGAGATAACTGTGTGTGAAAGCCGTACTTCACCTAGCTTGTTGGGAAAACAAAGTTCCTTTCCAGTTGCAAACTACACTCCATATATATATGTGGGGATGCACTAGCTCCAACTCGGTTTTACAGTGAACACTGCAGGAATTTCATACCTTCACTAGGAAACAGACTGAGAAACCAGAGTAAAAGTTTTCCTGCAAACCGTTCCCTTTGTGCTAGATGAACGAACGTCTCTCCACATGCTCAGTTCTGAGAGAAAGTTGTGTGTGAAAGCCGTCCTTCACCTAGCTTGTAGGGAACACAAATTTCCTTTCCAGTTGCAAACTACACTCCATATATATATAAGGGAATTACTAGCTCCAAAGCGGTTTTAAAATTAAAACTGCATGAACTTCAAACCGGCACTAGGAAACAGACTGAGAAACCAGAGTAAAAGTTTCTCCTGGGATCCGTTTCCTTGGTGCTAGATGAACGAACATCTCTCCACATGCTCAGTTCTGAGGGATAAGTGTGTGTCAAAGCCGTCCATCACCTAGCTTGTTGGGAAAACAAAGTTCCTTTCCAGTTGCAAAATACACTCCATATGTATATATGGGGAGGTTGTAGCTCCAACTCGGTTTTACAGTGAAAACTGAAGGAACTTCAAACAGGAACTAGGAAACAGACTGAGAAACAAGAGTAATAGTTTCTCCTGCAAACAGTTCCATTTGTGCTAGATGAACGAACGTCTCTCCACATGCTCAGTTCCGAGAGTTAAATGTGTGTGAAAGCCGTCCTTCACCTAGCTTGTTGGGAAAACAAAATTCCGTTTCAGTTGCAAACTACACTCCATAAATATATATGGGGTGGTACTATCTCCAACTCGGTTTTACAGTTTAAACTGAAGGAACTTCAAACCGGCACTAGGAAAAATACTGAGAACCCAGAGTAAAAGTTTCTCCTGCAAACCTTTCCCTTTGTGCTAGATGAACGAAAGTCTCTCCACATGATCAGCTCAGAAAGATAAGTGTGCGTGGAAGCCGTCCTTCACCTAGCTTGTTGGGAACACAAAGTTCCTTTCCAATTGCAAACTACACACCATAAATATATATGGGGAGGTATTAGCTCCAACTCGGTTTTACAGTGAAAACTCCAGGTACTTCAAACCGGCTCTAGGAAACAGTCTGAGAAACCAGAGTAAAAGTTTCTCCTGCAAACCTTTCCCGTTGTGCTTGATGAACGAACGTCTCTTCATATGCTCAGTTCTGAGAGATAAGTGTGTGTGAAGGCCACCCTTCACCTAGTTTGTTGGAACACAAAGATCCTTTCCATTTGCAAACTACACTACATACATATATATGGGGTTGTACTAGCTCCAACTCGGTTTTAGAGTGTAAACTGCAGGAATTTCATACCGGCACTAGGAAACAGACTGAGAAACCAGAGAAAAAGTTTTTCCTGCAAACCTTTCCCTTTGTGCTAGATGAACGAACGTTTCTCCACATGCTCAGTTCTGAGAGAAAAGTGTGTGTGAAAGCCGTCCTTCACCTAGCTTGTTGGGAACACAAAGTTCCTTTGTAGTTGCAAACTACACTCCATAAATATATAAGGGAATTACTAGCTCCAAAGCGGTTTTAAAGTGAAAACTGAGGGAAATTCAACACGGCACTAGGAAACAGACTGAAAATCCAGAGTAAAAGTTTCTCCTGCAACCCGTTCCCTTTGTGCTAGATGAACGAAATTCTCTCCAAATCCTCAGATCTGAGAGATATGTGTGTGGGAAAGCCGTCCTTCACCTATCTTTTTGGGAACACAAAGATCCTTTTCAGTTGCAAACTACACTCCACATATATATATATGGGGATGTAATAGTTCCAACTCGGTCTTACAGTGAAAACTACAGGAACTTCAACCCGGCACTAGGAAACAGACTGAGAAACCAGAGAAAAGTTTCTCCTGAAAAACGTTCAATATGTGCAAGATGAACGAACTTCTCTCCACATGCTCAGTTCTTAGAGGTAAGTGTGTGTGAAAGCCAAACTTCTCATAGCTTGTTTGGAAAACATAGTTCCTATTCAGTTGCAAACTACACTCCATAAATATATAAGGGGAGGAACTAGCCCCAACTCGGTTTTACAGTGAAAGCTGCAGGAAATTCAAACCGGCACTAGGAAACAGACTGACAAACCAGAGTAATATTTTCCCCTGCAAACCGTTCCCTTTGTGCTAGATGAACGAACGACTCTCCACATGCTCATATCTGAGAGATAAGTGTGTGTGAAAGCCGTCCTTCACCTAGCTTGTTGGGAACACAAAGTTCATTTCCAGTTGCAAACTACAATCCATATATTTATATGGGGATGTACTAGATTCAAATCGATTTTACAGTGAAAACTGCAGGAATTTCAGACCGGCACTAGGAATCAGACTGAGAAACCAGAATAAAACTTTCCCCTGCACACTTTTCCCTTTGGCTATTTGAACGAAATTCTCTCCACATGCTCAGTTCTGAGAGATAAGTGTGTGTGAAAGCCGTCCATAAACTAGCTTCTTGGGAACACAAAGATCCTTTTCATTTGCAAACTACACTCCATACATATATTTGGGGATGTAATAGCTCCAACTCGGTGTTACAGTGAAAACTACAGGAACTTCAAACCGGCACTAGGAAACAGACTGAGAAACCAGAGTAAAAGTTTCTACTGCAAACCGTTCAATTTGTGCTAGATGAACGAACGTCCCTCCACATGCTCAGTTCTGAGAGATAAGTGTGTGTGAAAGCCGTTCTTAACCTAGCTTGTTTGGAACATATAATTCTTATACAGTTGCAAACTACAGTCCATAAATATATAAGGGGAAGTACTAGCCCCAACACAGTTTTACAGTGAAAACTGCAATAACTTCAAACCGGCACTAGGAAACACACTGAGAAACCAGAGTTATATTTTCCCCTGCAAAACGTTCCCTTTGTGCTAGATGAATGAACGTCTCTCCACATGCTCATATCTGAGAGATAAGTGTGTGTGAAAGCCGTCCTTCACCTAGCTTGTTGGGAACACAAAGTTCATTTCCAGTTGCAAACTACACTCCATATATTTATATGGGGATGTACTAGATTCAAATCGATTTTACAGTGAAAACTGCAGGAATTTCAGACCGGCACTAGGAATCAGACTGAGAAACCGGAGTAAAACTTTCTCCTGCAAACCGTTCCATTTGTGCTAGATGAACGAAATTCTCTCCACATGCTCAATTCTGATAGATAAGTGTGTGTGAAAGCCGTCCTTTAACTAGATTGTTGGGAACTCATAGTTCCTTTTCAGTTGCAAACTACACTCCATACATATATATGGGTTCGTACTAACTCCAACTCGGTTTTACTGTGAAAACTGCAGGAAATTCACCCAGGAACTAGGAAACAGACTGAGAAACCAGAGTAAAAGTTTCTCTTGCAACCCGTTCCTTTGTGCTAGATGAACGAACGTCTCTCTACATGCTCAGTTCTGAGAGATAATTGTGTGTGAAAGCCGTCCTTCAATTAGATTGTTGGGAAAACAAAGTTCCTTTTCAGTTGCAAACTGCATTCCATACATATATATGGGGAGGTACTAGCTCCAACTCGATTTTACAGTGAAAACTGCAGGAACTTAAACTGGCACTAAGAAACACACTGAAACCAGAGTAAAAGTTTCCCCTGCAACCGTTTCCCATTATGATAGATGAACGAACGTCTCTCCACATGCTCTGTTCTGAGAGATAATTGTGTGTGAAAGCCGTCATTCACCAAGATTGTTGGGAACACAAAGTTCTTTTTCAGTTGCAAACTACACTCCATAAATATATATGGGGCGGTACAAGCTCCAACTCGGTTTTACAGTGAAAACTGCAGTAACTTCATCCCGGCATTAGGAAACAGACTGAGAAACCAGAGATAAAGTTTCCCCTGGAAACCGTTCCCTTTGTGCTAGATGAACGAAAGTCTCTATACCTGTTCAGTTGTGAGAGATAAGTGTATGTGAAAGCCGTCCTTAACCAAGATTGTTGGGAACACAAAGTTCCTTTTCAGGTGCAAATACACTCCATACATATATATGGGTAGGTACTAGCTCCAACTCGGTTTTACAGTGAAAACTGCAGGAACTTCAAACCTTCACTAGGAAACAGACTGAGAAATCAGAGTAATAGTTTCTCCTGCAACCCGTTCCCTTTGTGCTTGATGAACGAACGTCTCTCCACATGCTCAGTTCTGAGAGATAAGTGTGTGTGAAAGCCGTCCTTCACCAAGATTGTTGGGAACACAAAGTTCCTTTTCAGTTGCAAATTACAATCCATACATATATATGCTTAGGTACTAGCTCCAACACGGTTTTACAGTAAAAACTGCAGGAATTCAACCCGGCATTAGGAAACAGACTGAAAAACCAGAGTAAAAGTTTCCCTTGCAAATCGTTTCCTTTGTGCTAGATGAACGAACGTCTCTCCACATGCTTAGTTCTGAGAGAAAAGTGTGTGAGAAAGCAGTCCTTCACCTAGATTTTTGGGAACTCAAAGTTCCTTTCCAGTTGCAAACTACAGTCCATACATATATATGGGGATGTACAAGCTCCAACCCGGTTTTAGAGTGAAAACTGCCAGAATTACAAACCGGCACTAGGAAACAGACTGAGAAATCAGAGTAAAGTTTCTCCTGCAAACCGTTCCATTTGTGCTAGATGAACGAACGTCTCTCCACATGCTCCGTTCTGAGAGATAAGTGTGAGTGAAAGCCATCATTCACCTATATTGTTGGAAACACAAAATTCCTTTTCAGGTGCAAACAACAATCCATACATATATATGGGGAGGTACAAGCTACAACTCTGTTTTACAGTGAAAACTGCAGGAACTTCATACCGGAACTAGGAAACAGACTGAGAAACCAGAGTAAAAGTTTCCCCTGCAACCGGTTCCCGTTGTGCTAGATGAACGAACGTCCCTCCACATGCTCAGTTCTGAGAGATAAGTGTGTGTTAAAGCCGTCCCTCACCTAGATTGTTGGGAACACAAAGTTCCTTTTCAGGTGCAACTACACTCCATACATATATATGGGTAGGTACTAGCTCCAACTCGGTTTTACAGTGAAAACTGCAGGAACTTCAAACCTTCACTAGGAAACAGACTGAGAAATCAGAGTAATAGTTTCTCCTGCAACCCGTTCCCTTTGTGCTTGATGAACGATCGTCTCTCCACATGCTCAGTTTTGAGAGATAAGTGTGTGTGAAAGCCGTCCTTCACCTAGATTGTTGGGAACACAAAGTTCCTTTTCAGTTGCAAATTACAATCCATACATATATATGCTTAGGTACTAGCTCCAACACGGTTTTACAGTAAAAACTGCGGGAATTCAACCCGGCATTAGGAAACAGACTGAAAAACCAGAGTAAAAGTTTCCCTTGGAACTCGTTTCCTTTGTGCTAGATGAACGAACTTCTCTCCACATGCTTAGTTCTGAGAGAAAAGTGTGTGAGAAAGCAGTCCTTCACCTAGATTTTTGGGAACACAAAGTTCCTTTCCAGTTGCAAACTACAGTCCATACATATATATGAGGAGGTACTAACTGCAACTCGGTCTTACTGTGAAAACTGCAGGAACTTCAAAATGGCACTAGGAAACAGACTGAGAAACCAGAGTAAAAGTTTCTCCTGAAACCCGTTTCTTTGTGCTAGATGAACGAACGTCTCTCCGCATGCTCAGTTCTGAGAGATAAGTGTGTGTGAAAGCCGTCCGTGACCTTGATTGTTGGGAACACAAAGTTCCTTTTCAGTTGCAATCTACACTCCATACATATACATGGGGAGGTATTAGCTCCAACTCGATTTTACATTAAAAACTGCAGGAATTTCAAACCGGCACTAGGAAACACACTGAGAAACCAGAGTAAAAGTTTCTCCTGCAACCCGTTCCATTTTTGCTAGATGAACGAACGTCTCTCCACATGCTGAGTTCTGAGAGATAAGTGTTTGTGAAAGCCGTCCTTCACCTAGATTATTGGGAACAGAAAGTTCGTTTACAGTTGCAAACTACTCTCCATACATATATATGGGGAAGTACTAGTTCCAACTCGGTTTTACAGTGAAAACTGCAGGAACTACAAATCAGCACAAGGAAACAGACTGAGAAACCAGAGTAAAAGTTTCTACTGCAACCCGTTCCCTTTCTGCTAGATGAACGATGGTCTCTCCAAATGCTCAGTTATGAGAGATAAGTGTGTGTGAAAGCCGTCCTTGTACTTGATTGTTGGGAACACAAAGTTCCTTTTCAGTTTCAAACTACACTCAATAAATATATATGGGGAAATACTAGCTCCAACTCGGTTTTACAGTGAAAACTGCAAGAATTTCAAACTGACACTAGGAAACAGACCGAGAAACCAGAGTAAAAGTTTCCCCTGCAACCCGTTCCCTTATTGCTAGATGAGCGAACGTCTCTCCACATGCTCAGTTCTGAGAGAAAAGTGTGTGTGAAGGCCGTCCTTCACCTAGATTGTTGGGAACACAAAGTTCCTTTTCAGTTGCAAATTACACTCCATAGATATATTATGGGAGGTAGAAGCTCCAACTCAGTTTTACAGTGAAAACTGCAGGAACTTCAATTCGGCACTGGGAAACAGACTGAGAATCCAGAGTAAAAGTTTCTCCTGCAAACCATTCACTTTGTGCTAGATGAAAGAACGTCTCTCCACATGCTCAGTTCTGAGAGATCAGTGTGTGTGAAAGCCGTTCTTCACCTAGATTTTTGGGAAAACAAAGTTCCTTTTCAGTTGCAAACTACACTCCATACATATATTTGGGGAGGTACTAGCCCCAAATCGGTTTTACAGTGAAAACTGCAGGACCTTCAAACCGGCACTAGGAAAGAGACTGAGAAACCAGAGTAAAAGTTTCTCCTGCAAACCGTTCCCATTTTGCTAGATGAACGAACGTCTCTCCACATGCTCAGTTCTGAGAGATAAGTGTGTGTGAAAGCCGTACTTCACCTAGATTGATGGGAACAAAAATTTCCTTTTCAGTTGCAAACTACAATCCGTATATATATAAGGGGAGGTACTAGCTCCAACTGGTTTTTACAGTGAAAACTCCAGGAACTTCAAACCGGCACTAAGAAACAGACTGAGAAACAAGAGAAAAAGTTTCCCATTCAACCCGTTCCCTTTGTGCTAGATGAATGAACTCCTCTTCACATGCTCATTTCTGAGAGATAAGTGTGTGTGAAAGCAGACCTTCACCTAGATTTTTGGGAACACAAAGTTACTTTTCAGTTGCAAACTACACAATATACATATATATGGGGAGGTACTAGCTCCAACTTGGTTTTACAGTGAAAACTGCAGGAAATTCAAAACGGCACTAGAAAACAGACTGAGAAAACAGAGTAAAAGTTTCTCCTGAAACCGTTCTTTTTGTGCTAGATGAACGAACGTCTCTCCACATGCTCAGTTCTGAGTGATAAGTGTGTGTAAAAGCCGTCATTCACCTAGATTGTTGGGAACACAAAGTTCCTTTTCAGTTGCAAACTACACTCCATACATATATTTGGGGAGGTACTAGTCCCAACTCTGTTTTACAGTGAAAACTGCAGGAAATTCAAACCGGCACTAGGAAACAGACTGAGAAATCAGAGTAAAGTTTCTCCTGCAAACCGTTCCATTTGTGCTAGATGAACGAACGTCTCTCCACATGCTCCGTTCTGAGAGATAAGTGTGAGTGAAAGCCATCATTCACCTATATTGTTGGAAACACAAAATTCCTTTTCAGGTGCAAACAACAATCCATACATATATATGGGGAGGTACAAGCTACAACACGGTTTTACAGTGAAAACTGCAGGAACTTCATACCGGAACTAGGAAACAGACTGAGAAACCAGAGTAAAAGTTTCCCCTGCAACCGGTTCCCGTTGTGCTAGATGAACGAAAATCCCTCCACATGCTCAGTTCTGAGAGATAAGTGTGTGTTAAAGCCGTCCCTCACCTAGATTGTTGGGAACACAAAGTTCCTTTTCAGGTGCAACTACACTCCATACATATATATGGGTAGGTACTAGCTCCAACTCGGTTTTACAGTGAAAACTGCAGGAACTTCAAACCTTCACTAGGAAACAGACTGAGAAATCAGAGTAATAGTTTCTCCTGCAACCCGTTCCCTTTGTGCTTGATGAACGAACGTCTCTCCACATGCTCAGTTTTGAGAGATAAGTGTGTGTGAAAGCCGTCCTTCACCTAGATTGTTGGGAACACAAAGTTCCTTTTCAGTTGCAAATTACAATCCATACATATATATGCTTAGGTACTAGCTCCAACACGGTTTTACAGTAAAAACTGCGGGAATTCCACCCGGCATTTGGAAACAGACTGAAAAACCAGAGTAAAAGTTTCCCTTGCAACTCGTTTCCTTTGTGCTAGATGAACGAACGTCTCTCCACATGCTTAGTTCTGAGAGAAAAGTGTGTGAGAAAGCAGTCCTTCACCTAGATTTTTGGGAACACAAAGTTCCTTTCCAGTTGCAAACTACAGTCCATACATATATATGAGGAGGTACTAACTGCAACTCGGTCTTACTGTGAAAACTGCAGGAACTTCAAAATGGCACTAGGAAACAGACTGAGAAACCAGAGTAAAAGTTTCTCCTGAAACCCGTTCCTTTGTGCTAGATGAACGAACGTCTCTCCGCATGCTCAGTTCTGAGAGATAAGTGTGTGTGAAAGCCGTCCGTGACCTTGATTGTTGGGAACACAAAGTTCCTTTTCAGTTGCAATCTACACTCCATACATATACATGGGGAGGTATTAGCTCCAACTCGATTTTACATTAAAAACTGCAGGAATTTCAAACCGGCACTAGGAAACACACTGAGAAACCAGAGTAAAAGTTTCTCCTGCAACCCGTTCCATTTTTGCTAGATGAACGAACGTCTCTCCACATGCTGAGTTCTGAGAGATAAGTGTTTGTGAAAGCCGTACTTCACCTAGATTATTGGGAACAGAAAGTTCGTTTACAGTTGCAAACTACTCTCCATACATATATATGGGGAAGTACTAGTTCCAACTCGGTTTTACAGTGAAAACTGCAGGAACTACAAATCAGCAGAAGGAAACAGACTGAGAAACCAGAGTAAAAGTTTCTACTGCAACCCGTTCCCTTTCTGCTAGATGAACGATGGTCTCTCCAAATGCTCAGTTATGAGAGATAAGTGTGTGTGAAAGCCGTCCTTGAACTTGATTGTTGGGAACACAAAGTTCCTTTTCAGTTGCAAACTACACTCAATAAATATATATGGGGAAATACTAGCTCCAACTCGGTTTTACAATGAAAACTGCAAGAATTTCAAACTGGCACTAGGAAACAGACCGAGAAACCAGAGTAAAAGTTTCCCCTGCAACCCGTTCCCTTATTGCTAGATGAGCGAACGTCTCTCCACATGCTCAGTTCTGAGAGAAAAGTGTGTGTGAAGGCCGTCCTTCACCTAGATTGTTGGGAACACAAAGTTCCTTTTCAGTTGCAAATTACACTCCATAGATATATTATGGGAGGTAGTAGCTCCAACCCAGTTTTACAGTGAAAACTGCAGGAACTTCAATTCGGCACTGGGAAACAGACTGAGAATCCAGAGTAAATGTTTCTCCTGCAAACCGTTCACTTTTTGCTAGATGAAAGAACGTCTCTCCACATGCTCAGTTCTGAGAGATCAGTGTGTGTGAAAGCCGTTCTTCACCTAGATTTTTGGGAAAACAAAGTTCCTTTTCAGTTGCAAACTACACTCCATACATATATTTGGGGAGGTACTAGCCCCAAATCGGTTTTACATGGAAACTGCAGGACCTTCAAACCGGCACTAGGAAAGAGACTGAGAAACCAGAGTAAAAGTTTCTCCTGCAACCCGTTCCCATTTTGCTAGATGAACGAACGTCTCTCCACATGCTCAGTTCTGAGAGATAAGTGTGTGTGAAAGCCGTACTTCACCTAGATTGATGGGAACAAAAATTTCCTTTTCAGTTGCAAACTACAATCCGTATATATATAAGGGGAGGTACTAGCTCCAACTGGTTTTTACAGTGAAAACTCCAGGAACTTCAAACCAGCACTAAGAAACAGACTGAGAAACAAGAGAAAAAGTTTCCCATTCAACCCGTTCCCTTTGTGCTAGATGAATGAACTCCTCTTCACATGCTCATTTCTGAGAGATAAGTGTGTGTGAAAGCCGACCTTCACCTAGATTTTTGGGAACACAAAGTTACTTTTCAGTTGCAAACTACACAATATACATATATATGGGGAGGTACTAGCTCCAACTTGGTTTTACAGTGAAAACTGCAGGAAATTCAAAACGGCACTAGAAAACAGACTGAGAAAACAGAGTAAAAGTTTCTCCTGAAACCGTTCTTTTTGTGCTAGATGAACGAACGTCTCTCCACATGCTCAGTTCTGAGTGATAAGTGTGTGTAAAAGCCGTCATTCACCTAGATTGTTGGGAACACAAAGTTCCTTTTCAGTTGCAAACTACACTCCATACATATATTTGGGGAGGTACTAGTCCCAACTCTGTTTTACAGTGAAAACTGCAGGAAATTCAAACCGGCACTAGGAAACAGACTGAGAAATCAGAGTAAAGTTTCTCCTGCAAACCGTTCCATTTGTGCTAGATGAACGAACGTCTCTCCACATGCTCCGTTCTGAGAGATAAGTGTGAGTGAAAGCCATCATTCACCTATATTGTTGGAAACACAAAATTCCTTTTCAGTTGCAAACAACAATCCATACATATATATGGGGAGGTACAAGCTACAACACGGTTTTACAGTGAAAACTGCAGGAACTTCATACCGGAACTAGGAAACAGACTGAGAAACCAGAGTAAAAGTTTCCCCTGTAACCGGTTCCAGTTGTGCTAGATGAACGAACGTCCCTCCACATGCTCAGTTCTGAGAGATAAGTGTATGTTAAAGCCGTCCCTCACCAAGATTGTTGGGAACACAAAGTTCCTTTTCAGTTGCAAAATACACTCCATACATATATATGGTGAGGTACTAACTGCAACGCGGTTTTACAGTGAAAACTGCAGGAACTTCAACCCGGCACTAGGAAACAGACTGAGAAACCAGAGTAAAAGTTTCTCCTGCAAACCGTTCCCTTTGTGCTAGGTGAACGAACGTCTCTCCACATGCTCAGTTCTGCGAGATAAGTGTGTGTGAAAGCCGCCCTTCACCTAGATTGTTGGGAATACAATATTCCTTTTCAGTTGCAAACTACACTCCATACATATATATAGGAATGTACTAGCTCCAACGCGGTTTTACGGTGAAAACTGCAGGAACTTCAAAACGGCACTAGGAAACAAACTGAGAAACAAGAGTAAAAGTTTCTCCTGCAACCAGTTCCCTTTGTGCTAGATGAACAAACGTCTCTCCACATGCTCATTTCTGAGAGAAATGTGTGTGTGAAAGCCGTCCTTCAACTGGATGTTAGGAACACAATGTTCCTTTTAAGTTGCAAACTACAATCCATACATATTTATGGGGAAGTACTAGCTCCATCTCGGTTTTACAGTGAAAAATGCAGTAATTTCAAATCAGCACTAGGAAACAGACTGAGAAAACAGAATAAAAGTTTCTCCTGAAACCGTTCTTTTTGTGCTAGATGAACGAACGTCTCTCCACATGCTCAGTTCTGAGTGATAAGTGTGTGTAAAAGCCGTCATTCACCTAGATTGTTGGGAACACAAAGTTCCTTTTCAGTTGCAAACTACACTCCATACATATATTTGGGGAGGTACTAGTCCCAACTCTGTTTTACAGTGAAAACTGCAGGAAATTCAAACCGGCACTAGGAAACAGACTGAGAAATCAGAGTAAAGTTTCTCCTGCAAACCGTTCCATTTGTGCTAGATGAACGAACGTCTCTCCACATGCTCCGTTCTGAGAGATAAGTGTGAGTGAAAGCCATCATTCACCTATATTGTTGGAAACACAAAATTCCTTTTCAGGTGCAAACAACAATCCATACATATATATGGGGAGGTACAAGCTACAACACGGTTTTACAGTGAAAACTGCAGGAACTTCATACCGGAACTAGGAAACAGACTGAGAAACCAGAGTAAAAGTTTCCCCTGCAACCGGTTCCCGTTGTGCTAGATGAACGAAAATCCCTCCACATGCTCAGTTCTGAGAGATAAGTGTGTGTTAAAGCCGTCCCTCACCTAGATTGTTGGGAACACAAAGTTCCTTTTCAGGTGCAACTACACTCCATACATATATATGGGTAGGTACTAGCTCCAACTCGGTTTTACAGTGAAAACTGCAGGAACTTCAAACCTTCACTAGGAAACAGACTGAGAAATCAGAGTAATAGTTTCTCCTGCAACCCGTTCCCTTTGTGCTTGATGAACGAACGTCTCTCCACATGCTCAGTTTTGAGAGATAAGTGTGTGTGAAAGCCGTCCTTCACCTAGATTGTTGGGAACACAAAGTTCCTTTTCAGTTGCAAATTACAATCCATACATATATATGCTTAGGTACTAGCTCCAACACGGTTTTACAGTAAAAACTGCGGGAATTCCACCCGGCATTAGGAAACAGACTGAAAAACCAGAGTAAAAGTTTCCCTTGCAACTCGTTTCCTTTGTGCTAGATGAACGAACGTCTCTCCACATGCTTAGTTCTGAGAGAAAAGTGTGTGAGAAAGCAGTCCTTCACCTAGATTTTTGGGAACACAAAGTTCCTTTCCAGTTGCAAACTACAGTCCATACATATATATGAGGAGGTACTAACTGCAACTCGGTCTTAATGTGAAAACTGCAGGAAATTCAAAATGGCACTAGGAAACAGACTGAGAAACCAGAGTAAAAGTTTCTCCTGAAACCCGTTCCTTTGTGCTAGATGAACGAACGTCTCTCCGCATGCTCAGTTCTGAGAGATAAGTGTGTGTGAAAGCCGTCCGTGACCTTGATTGTTGGGAACACAAAGTTCCTTTTCAGTTGCAATCTACACTCCATACATATACATGGGGAGGTATTAGCTCCAACTCGATTTTACATTAAAAACTGCAGGAATTTCAAACCGGCACTAGGAAACACACTGAGAAACCAGAGTAAAAGTTTCTCCTGCAACCCGTTCCATTTTTGCTAGATGAACGAACGTCTCTCCACATGCTGAGTTCTGAGAGATAAGTGTTTGTGAAAGCCGTACTTCACCTAGATTATTGGGAACAGAAAGTTCGTTTACAGTTGCAAACTACTCTCCATACATATATATGGGGAAGTACTAGTTCCAACTCGGTTTTACAGTGAAAACTGCAGGAACTACAAATCAGCAGAAGGAAACAGACTGAGAAACCAGAGTAAAAGTTTCTACTGCAACCCGTTCCCTTTCTGCTAGATGAACGATGGTCTCTCCAAATGCTCAGTTATGAGAGATAAGTGTGTGTGAAAGCCGTCCTTGAACTTGATTGTTGGGAACACAAAGTTCCTTTTCAGTTGCAAACTACACTCAATAAATATATATGGGGAAATACTAGCTCCAACTCGGTTTTACAATGAAAACTGCAAGAATTTCAAACTGGCACTAGGAAACAGACCGAGAAACCAGAGTAAAAGTTTCCCCTGCAACCCGTTCCCTTATTGCTAGATGAGCGAACGTCTCTCCACATGCTCAGTTCTGAGAGAAAAGTGTGTGTGAAGGCCGTCCTTCACCTAGATTGTTGGGAACACAAAGTTCCTTTTCAGTTGCAAATTACACTCCATAGATATATTATGGGAGGTAGTAGCTCCAACCCAGTTTTACAGTGAAAACTGCAGGAACTTCAATTCGGCACTGGGAAACAGACTGAGAATCCAGAGTAAATGTTTCTCCTGCAAACCGTTCACTTTTTGCTAGATGAAAGAACGTCTCTCCACATGCTCAGTTCTGAGAGATCAGTGTGTGTGAAAGCCGTTCTTCACCTAGATTTTTGGGAAAACAAAGTTCCTTTTCAGTTGCAAACTACACTCCATACATATATTTGGGGAGGTACTAGTCCCAAATCGGTTTTACATGGAAACTGCAGGACCTTCAAACCGGCACTAGGAAAGAGACTGAGAAACCAGAGTAAAAGTTTCTCCTGCAACCCGTTCCCATTTTGCTAGATGAACGAACGTCTCTCCACATGCTCAGTTCTGAGAGATAAGTGTGTGTGAAAGCCGTACTTCACCTAGATTGATGGGAACAAAAATTTCCTTTTCAGTTGCAAACTACAATCCGTATATATATAAGGGGAGGTACTAGCTCCAACTGGTTTTTACAGTGAAAACTCCAGGAACTTCAAACCAGCACTAAGAAACAGACTGAGAAACAAGAGAAAAAGTTTCCCATTCAACCCGTTCCCTTTGTGCTAGATGAATGAACTCCTCTTCACATGCTCATTTCTGAGAGATAAGTGTGTGTGAAAGCCGACCTTCACCTAGATTTTTGGGAACACAAAGTTACTTTTCAGTTGCAAACTACACAATATACATATATATGGGGAGGTACTAGCTCCAACTTGGTTTTACAGTGAAAACTGCAGGAAATTCAAAACGGCACTAGAAAACAGACTGAGAAAACAGAGTAAAAGTTTCTCCTGAAACCGTTCTTTTTGTGCTAGATGAACGAACGTCTCTCCACATGCTCAGTTCTGAGTGATAAGTGTGTGTAAAAGCCGTCATTCACCTAGATTGTTGGGAACACAAAGTTCCTTTTCAGTTGCAAACTACACTCCATACATATATTTGGGGAGGTACTAGTCCCAACTCTGTTTTACAGTGAAAACTGCAGGAAATTCAAACCGGCACTAGGAAACAGACTGAGAAATCAGAGTAAAGTTTCTCCTGCAAACCGTTCCATTTGTGCTAGATGAACGAACGTCTCTCCACATGCTCCGTTCTGAGAGATAAGTGTGAGTGAAAGCCATCATTCACCTATATTGTTGGAAACACAAAATTCCTTTTCAGTTGCAAACAACAATCCATACATATATATGGGGAGGTACAAGCTACAACACGGTTTTACAGTGAAAACTGCAGGAACTTCATACCGGAACTAGGAAACAGACTGAGAAACCAGAGTAAAAGTTTCCCCTGTAACCGGTTCCAGTTGTGCTAGATGAACGAACGTCCCTCCACATGCTCAGTTCTGAGAGATAAGTGTATGTTAAAGCCGTCCCTCACCAAGATTGTTGGGAACACAAAGTTCCTTTTCAGTTGCAAAATACACTCCATACATATATATGGTGAGGTACTAACTGCAACGCGGTTTTACAGTGAAAACTGCAGGAACTTCAACCCGGCACTAGGAAACAGACTGAGAAACCAGAGTAAAAGTTTCTCCTGCAAACCGTTCCCTTTGTGCTAGGTGAACGAACGTCTCTCCACATGCTCAGTTCTGCGAGATAAGTGTGTGTGAAAGCCGCCCTTCACCTAGATTGTTGGGAATACAATGTTCCTTTTCAGTTGCAAACTACACTCCATACATATATATAGGAATGTACTAGCTCCAACGCGGTTTTACGGTGAAAACTGCAGGAACTTCAAAACGGCACTAGGAAACAAACTGAGAAACAAGAGTAAAAGTTTCTCCTGCAACCAGTTCCCTTTGTGCTAGATGAACAAACGTCTCTCCACATGCTCATTTCTGAGAGAAAAGTGTGTGTGAAAGCCGTCCTTCAACTGGATGTTAGGAACACAATGTTCCTTTTAAGTTGCAAACTACAATCCATACATATTTATGGGGAAGTACTAGCTCCATCTCGGTTTTACAGTGAAAAATGCAGTAATTTCAAATCAGCACTAGGAAACAGACTGAGAAAACAGAATAAAAGTTTCTCCTGCAACCGTTCCATTTGTGCTAGATGAACGAAAGTCTCTCCACATGCTCAGTTCTGAGAGATAAGTGTGCGTGAAAGCCGCCCTTCACCTAGATTTTTGGGAACACATAGTTCCTTTCAGTTGCAAACTACACTCCATACATATATAAGGGTAGGTACAAGCTCCAACGCGGTTTTACAGTGAAAACTGCAGTAACTTCAAACCGGTACTAGGAAACAGACTGAGAAACCAGAGTAAAAGTTTCTCCTGCAACCGTTCCATTTGTGCTAGATTAACGAACGTCTCTCCACATGCTCAGTTCTGAGAGATAAGTGTGTGTGAAAGCCGTCCTTCACCTAGATTGTTGGGAACACAAAGTTCCTTTTCAGTTGCAAACTACACTCCATACATATATATGGGGAGGTACTAGCTCCAACTCTGTTTTACAGTGAAAACTGCAGGAACTTCAAACCTTCACTAGGAAACAGACAGAGAATCCAGAGTATAAGTTTCTACTGCAACCAGTTCCCTTTGTGCTAGCTGAACGAACGTCTCTCCACATGCTCAGTTCTGAGATATAAGTGTGTGTGAAAGCCGTACTTCACATTGATTGTTGGGAACACAATGTTCCTTTTAATTTGCAAACTACATTCCATACATATATATGGGAAGGTACTAGCTCCTACTCGGGTTTACAGTGAAAAATGCAGGAAATTCAACCCGGCACTAGGAAACAGACTGAGAAACCAGAGTAAAATTTTCCCCTGCAACCCGTTCCCTTTGTGTTAGATGAACGAAAGTCTATCCACATGCTTAGTTCTGAGAGATAAGTGTGTGAGGAAGCCGTCCTTCACCTAGATTGTTGGGAACACAAAGTTCCTGTTCAGTTGCAAACTACACTCCATAGATATATATGGGGAGGTACTAGCTCCAACTCGGTTTTACAGTGAAATCTGCAGGAACTTAAACTGGCACTAAGAAACACACTGAGAAACCAGAGTAAAAGTTTCCCCTGCAACCGGTTCCCGGTGTGCTAGATGAACGAACGTCACTCCACATGCTCAGTTCTGAGAGATATTTGTGTGTGAAAGCCGTCCTTCACAAATATTGTTGGGAACACAAAGTTCCTTTTCAGTTGCAAACTACACTCCATAAATATATATGGGGCGGTACAAGCCCCAACTCGGTTTTACAGTGAAAACTGCAGGAACTTCATCCCGGCACTAGGAAACAGACTGAGAAACCAGAGATGAAGTTTCCACTGCAAACAGTTCCCTTTGTGCTAGATGAACGAAATTCTCTCCACCTGTTCAGTTCTGAGAGATAAGTGTGTTAGAATGCCGTCCTTCACCTAGATTGTTGGGAACACAAAGTTCCTTTTCAGGTGCAAACTACACTCCATACATATATATGGGGAGGTACTAGCTCCAACTCGGTTTTACAGTGAAAACTGCAGGAACTTCAAACATTCACTAGGAAACAGACTGAGAAATCAGAGTAAAAGTTTCTCCTGCAACCCGTTCCCTTTGTGCTAGATGAACAAACGTCTCTCCACATGCTCAGTTCTGAGAGATAAGTGTGTGTGAAAGCCGTCCTTCACCTAGATTGTTGGGAACACAAAGTTCCTTTTCAGTTGTAAATTACAATCCATACATATATATGCTTAGATACTAGCTCCAACACGGTTTTACAGTAAAAACTGCAGGAATTTCAAACCGGCACTAGGAAACACACTGAGAAACCAGAGTAAAAGTTTCTCCTGCAACCCGTTCCATTTTTGCTAGATGAACGAACGTCTCTCCACATGCTATGTTCTGAGAGATAAGTGTGTGTGAAAGCCGTCCATCACCTAGATTGTTGGGAACACAAAGTTCCTTTTCAGTTGCAAACAGCAATCCATACATATATTATGAGAGGTACATGCTCCAACTCAGTTTTAAGGTGAAAACTGCAGGAACTTCAACCCGGCACTAGGAAACAGACTGAGAAACCAGAGTAAAAGTTTCTCCTACAAAACGTTCACTTTGTGCTAGATGAACGAACGTCTCTCCACATGCTCAGTTCTGAGAGATAAGTGTGTGTGAAAGCCGTACTTCACCTAGATTGTTGGGAACAAAAAGTTCCTTTTCAGTTGCAAACTACAATCCGTACATTTAAAAGGGGAGGTACTAGATCCAACTCGTTTTTACAGTGAAAACTCAAGGAATTTGAAACCGGCACTAGGAAACAGACTGAGAAACCAGAGTAAAGTTTCCCATTCAACCCGTTCCCTTTGTGCTAGAAGAACGAACGTCTCTCCACAAGCTCAGATCTGAGAGGTAAGTGTGTGTGAAACCCGTCCTTCACCTAGATTGTTGGGAACACAAAGTTCCTTTTAAGTTGTAAACTACAATCCATACATATATATGGGGATGTACTAGCTCCAAATCGGTTTTACAGTGAAAACTGCAGGAACTTCAAACCGGTACTACGAAACAGACTGAAAAACCAGTGTAAAAGTTTCACTTGCAAACCGTTCCCTTTGTGCTAGATGAACGAACGACTCTCCACATGCTCAGTTCTGAGAGATAAGTGTGTGTGAAAGCCGTACTTCACCTAGATTGTTGGGAACACAAAGTTCCTTTTCAGTTGCAAACTACACTCCATACATATATATGGGGAGGAAATAGCTCCAACCCGGATTTACAGTGAAAACTGCAGGAACTTCAAACCGGCACTAGGAAACAGACTGAGAAACCAGAGTAAAAATTTCTCCTGCAACACGTTCCCTTTTTGTTAGATGAACGAACGTCTCTCCAAATGCTTTTTATGAGAGATATGTGCGTTTGAAAGCCGTCTTTCAACTAGATTGTTGGGAACACAAAGTTCCTTTTCAGTTGCAAACTACTCTCCATAAATATATATGGGTAACTACCAGCACCAACTCGGTTTTACAGTGAAAACTGCAGGAATTTCAAACTGGCACTAGGAAACAGACCGAGAAACCAGAGTAAAAGTTTCCCCTGCAAACCGTTCCCATAGTGCTAGATGAACGAACGTCTCTCCACATGCTCAGTTCTGAGAGATAAGTGTGTGTGAAAGCCGTCATTTACCTAGATTGTTGGGAACACAAAGTTCCTTTTCAGTTTCAAACTACACTCCATACATATATATGGGGAGGTACATGCTCCAAATCGATTTTACAGTGAAAACTGCAGGAACTTCAAACCGGCACTAGGAAACAGACTGAGAAACCAGAGAATTAGTTTCTCCTGCAAACAGTTCCCTTTGTGCTAGTTGAACGAACTTCTCTCCACATGCTCTGTTCTGAGAGATAAGTGTGTTTGAAAGCCGTCCTTCACCGAGATTGTTGAGAACACAAAGTTCCTTTTCAGTTGCAAACTACACTCCATACATATATATGGGGAGGTTCTAGCTCGAACTTGGTTTTACAGTGAAAACTGCAGGAACTTCAAACCGGCACTAGGAAACAGACTGAGAAACCAGAGAAAAAGTTTCCAATTCAACCCGTTCCCTTTGTGCTAGATGAACGAACGTCTCTCCACATGCTCATTCTGAGAGATAAGTGTGTGTGAAAGCCGTCCTTCACCTAGATTGTTGGGAACACAAAATTACTTTTCAGTTCCAAACTACATTCCATACATATATATGGGGAGGTTCTAGTTCCAACTCGGTTTTACAGTGAAAACTGCAGGAACTTCAAAAAGGTACTAGGAAAAAGACTGAGATACCAGAGTAAAAGTTTCTCCTGTAACCCGTTCCCGGTGTGCTAGATGAACGAACATCTCTACAAATGCTCAGATATGAGAGATAATTGTGTGTGAAAGCCATTCTTCACCTACATTTTTGGGAACACAAAGATCCTTCTCAGTTGCAAACTACACTCCATACATATATATAGGTAGGTTCAAGCTCCAAATCGGTTTTACAGTGAAAACTGCAGGAACTTCAACCAGGCACTAGGAAACAGACTGAGAAAACAGAGTAAAAGTTTCTCCTGCAACCCGTTCCCTTTGTGCTAGAAGAACGAACGTCCCTCCACATGCTCATTTCTGAGAGAAAAGTGTGTGTGAATTCCGTCCTTCACCTAGATTGTTGGGAACACAAAGTTCATTTTCAGTTGCAAACTACTCTCCATAAATATATATGGGGAGGTACTAGCTCCAACTCGATTTTAGAGGGAAAACTCAGGAAATTCGAACCAGCACTAGGAAACAGACTGAGAAATCAGAGTAAAGTTTCTCCTGCAACCGTTCTTTTTGTGCTAGTAAAACGAACGTCTCTCCACATGCTCAGATCTGAGAGATAAGTGTGTGTAAAAGCCGTCATTCACCTAGATTGTTGGGAACACAAAGTTCCTTTTCAGTTGCAAACTACACTCCATACATATATTTGGGGAGGTACTAGTCCCAACTCGGTTTTACAGTGAAAACTGCAGGAACTTCAAACAGGAACTAGGAAACAGACTGAGAAATCAGAGTAAAGTTTCCCCTGCAAACCGTTCCATTTGTGCTAGATGAACGAACGCCTCTCCACATGCTAAGTTCTGAGAGATAAGTGTGAGTGAATGCCATCATTCACCTAGATTGTTGGGAACACAAAATTCCTTTCCAGTTGCAAACAACACTCCATACATATATATGGGGAGGTACAAACTCCAACTCAGTTTTACAGTGAAAACTGCAGGAACTTCAACCAGGCACTAGGAAACAGACTGAGTAACCAGAGTAAAAGTTTCCCCTGCAACCCGTTCCCTTTGTGCTAGATGAACAAACGTGTCTCCACATGCTCAGTTCTGAGAGATAAGTGTGTGTTAAAGCCGTCCTTCACCTAGATTTTTGGGTACACAAAGTTCCTTTTCAGTTGCAAATTAAAATCCATACATATATATGGGGAGGTACATGTTCGAACACTGTTTTACAGTGAAAACTGCAGGAACTTCATACCGGCACTATGAAACAGACTGAGAAAACAGAGTAAAAGTTTCCCCTGCAACCCGTTCCATTTGTGCTAAATGAACGAACTTCTCTCCACATGCTCAGTTCTGAGAGATAATTGTGTGTGAAAGCCGTCCTTCACCTATATTGGTGGGAACACAAAGTTCATTTTCAATTGCAAACTACACTCCATACATATATTTTGGGAAGTACTAGACCCAACTCGGTTTTACATTGAAAACTGCAGGAACTTCAAAACGGAACTAGGAAACAGACTGAGAAATCAGAGTAAAGTTTCTCCTGCAACGCGTTCCATTTGTGCTAGATGAACGAAGGTCTCTCCACATGCTCAGTTCTGAGAGATAAGTGTGTGTGAAAGCCGTCCTTCACCTAGATTGTTGGGAACACAAAGTTCCTTTTCAGTTGCAAACTACACTCCATACATATATATGGGTAGGTACTAGCTTCAACTCGGTTTTACAGTGAAAACTGCAGGAACTTCAAAACGGCACTAGGAAACAGACTGAGAAACCAGAGTAAAAGTTGCCCTTCAACCAGTTCCTTTTGTGCTAGATGAACGAACTTCTCTCCACATGCTCAGTTCTGAGAGATAAGTGTGTGTGAAAGCCGTACTTCACCTAAATTGGTGGGAACACAAAGTTCCTTTTTAGTTGCAAACTACACTCCGTACATATATATGGGGAGGTACTAGCTCTAAATCGGTTTTACAGTGAAAACTGCAGGAAATTCAAACCGGCACTAGGAAACAGAGTGAGAAACCAGAGTTAAAGTTTCTCCTGCAACCCGTTCCCTTTGTGCTAGATGAACGAACGTCTCTCCACATGGTCAGTTCTGAGAGATACGTGTGAGTGAAAGCCGTCATTCACCTAGATTGTTGGGAACACAAAATTCCTTTTCAGTTGCAAATAACACTCCACACATATATATAGGGAGGTACAAACTCCAACTCGGTTTTACAGTGAAAACTGCAGGAACTTCAACCCGGCACTAGGAAAAAGACTGATAAACCAGAGTAAAATTTTCCCCTGCAACCCGCTCCTTGTGCTAGATGAACGAACGTCTCTCCACATGTTCAGTTCTGAAAGATAAGTGTGTGTGAAAGCCGTCCTTCACGTAGATTTTTGGGAACACAAAGTTCCTTTTCAGTTGCAAACTACACTCTATACATATATATGGGGAGGTACTGGTTCGAACACTATTTTACAGTGAAAACTGCAGGAACTTCAAACCGGCACTAGGAAACAGACTGAGAAAACAGAGTAAAAGTTTCCCCTTCAAACCGTTCCCTTTGTGCTAAATGAATGAACTTCTCTCCACATGCTCAGTTCTGAGAGATAAGTGTGTGTGAAAGCCGTTCTTCACCTAGATTTGTTGGAACACAAAGTTCATTTTCAGTTGCATACTACACTCCATACATATATATGGGGAGGTACTAGCTCCAACTCGATTTTACACTGAACAATGTAGGAACTTCAAACCGGCACTAGGAAACAAACTGAGAAACCAGATTTAAAGTTTCTCCTGCAACCCGTTCCCTTTGTGCTAGATGAACGAACGTCTCTCCACATGCTCAGTTCTGAGAGATAAGTTTGTGTGAAAGCCGTACTTCACCTAGATTTTTGGGAACACAAAGTTCCTTTCCATTTGCAAACTACACTCCATACATATATATGGGGAGGTTCTAGCTCGAACTTGGTTTTACAGTGAAAACTGCAGGAACTTCAAACCGGCACTAGGAAACAGACTGAGAAACCAGAGTAAAAGTTTCTCCTGCAAACCGTTCCCTTTGTGCTAGATGAACGAACGTCTCTCCACATGCTCAGTTCTGCGAGATAAGTGTGTGTGAAAGCCGCCCTTCACCTAGATTGTTGGGAATACAATGTTCCTTTTCAGTTGCAAACTACACTCCATACATATATATGGGAATGTACTAGCTCCAACGCGGTTTTACGGTGAAAACTGCAGGAACTTCAAAACGGCACTAGGAAACAAACTGAGAAACAAGAGTAAAAGTTTCTCCTGCAACCAGTTCCCTTTGTGCTAGATGAACAAACGTCTCTCCACATGCTCATTTCTGAGAGAAATGTGTGTGTGAAAGCCGTCCTTCAACAGGATGTTAGGAACACAATGTTCCTTTTAAGTTGCAAACTACAATCCATACATATTTATGGGGAAGTACTAGCTCCATCTCGGTTTTACAGTGAAAAATGCAGTAATTTCAAATCAGCACTAGGAAACAGACTGAGAAACCAGAATAAAAGTTTCTCCTGCAACCAGTTCCCTTTGTGCTAGCTGAACGAACGTCTCTCCACATGCTCAGTTCTGAGATATAAGTGTGTGTCAAAGCCGTACTTCACATAGATTGTTGGGAACACAATGTTCCTTTTAATTTGCAAACTACATTCCATACATATATATGGGAAGGTACTAGCTCCTACTCGGGTTTACAGTGAAAAATGCAGGAAATTCAACCCGGCACTAGGAAACAGACTGAGAAACCAGAGTAAAATTTTCCCCTGCAACCCGTTCCCTTTGTGTTAGATGAACGAAAGTCTATCCACATGCTTAGTTCTGAGAGATAAGTGTGTGAGGAAGCCGTCCTTCACCTAGATTGTTGGGAACACAAAGTTCCTGTTCAGTTGCAAACTACACTCCATAGATATATATGGGGAGGTAGTAGCTCCAACTCGGTTTTACAGTGAAATCTGCAGGAACTTAAACTGGCACTAAGAAACACACTGAGAAACCAGAGTAAAAGTTTCCCCTGCAACCGGTTCCCGGTGTGCTAGATGAACGAACGTCTCTCCACATGCTCAGTTCTGAGAGATAATTGTGTGTGAAAGCCGTCCTTCACCAATATTGTTGGGAACACAAAGTTCCTTTTCAGTTGCAAACTAAACTCCATAAATATATATGGGGCGGTTTCCAGCCCCAACTCGGTTTTACAGTGAAAACTGCAGTAACTTCATCCCGGCACTAGGAAACAGACTGAGAAACCAGAGATGAAGTTTCCCCTGCAAACAGTTCCCTTTGTGCTAGATGAACGAAATTCTCTCCACCTGTTCAGTTCTGAGAGATAAGTGTGTTACAATGCCGTCCTTCACCTAGATTGTTGGGAACACAAAGTTCCTTTTCAGGTGCAAACTACACTCCATACATATATATGGGGAGGTACTAGCTCCAACTCGGTTTTACAGTGAAAACTGCAGGAACTTCAAACTTTCACTAGGAAACAGACTGAGAAATCAGAGTAAAAGTTTCTCCTGCAACCCGTTCCCTTTGTGCTAGATGAACAAACGTCTATCCACATGCTCAGTTCTGAGAGATAAGTGTGTGTGAAAGCCGTCATTTACCTAGATTGTTGGGAACACAAAGTTCCTATTCAGTTGCAAACTACAATCCATACATTTAAAAGGGGAGGTACTAGCTCCAACTCGTTTTTACAGTGAAAACTCAAGGAATTTGAAACCGGCACTAGGAAACAGACTGAGAAACCAGAGTAAAGTTTCCCATTCAACCCGTTCCCTTTGTGCTAGAAGAACGAAGGTCTCTCCACAAGCTCAGATCTGAGAGGTAAGTGTGTGTGAAACCCGTCCTTCACCTAGATTGTTGGGAACACAAAGTTCCTTTTAAGTTGTAAACTACAATCCATACATATATATGGGGATGTACTAGCTCCAAATCGGTTTTACAGTGAAAACTGCAGGAACTTCAAACTGGTACTAGGAAACAGACTGAGAAACCACTGTAAAAGTTTCACTTGCAAACCGTTCCCTTTGTGCTAGATGAACGAACGACTCTCCACATGCTCAGTTCTGAGAGATACGTGTGTGTGAAAGCCGTACTTCACCTAGATTGTTGGGAAAACAAAGTTCCTTTTCAGTTGCAAACTACACTCCATACATATATATGGGGAGGAAATAGCTCCAACTCGGATTTACAGTGAAAACTGCAGGAACTTCAAACCGGCACTAGGAAACAGACTGAGAAACCAGAGTAAAAATTTCTCCTGCAACACGTTCCCTTTTTGCTAGATGAACGAACGTCTCTCCAAATGCTCAGTTATGAGAGATATGTGCGTGTGAAAGCCGTCTTTCAACTAGATTGTTGGGAACACAAAGTTCCTTTTCAGTTGCAAACTACTCTCCATAAATATATATGGGTAACTACCAGCACCAAATCGGTTTTACAGTGAAAACTGCAGGAATTTCAAACTGGCACTAGGAAACAGACCGAGAAACCAGAGTAAAAGTTTCCCCTGCAAACCGTTCCCATAATGCTAGATGAACGAACGTCTCTCCACATGCTCAGTTCTGAGAGATAAGTGTGTGTGAAAACCGTCATTTACCTAGATTGTTGGGAACACAAAGTTCCTATTCAGTTTCAAACTACACTCCATACATATATATGGGGAGGTACTTGCTCCAAATCGGTTTTACAGTGAAAACTGCAGGAACTTCAAACCAGCGCTAGGGAACAGACTGAGAAACCAGAGAATTAGTTTCTCCTGCAAACAGTTCCCTTTGTGCTAGTTAAACGAACTTCTCTCCACATGCTCTGTTCTGAGAGATAAGTGTGTTTGAAAGCCGTCCTTCACCGAGATTGTTGAGAACACAAAGTTCCTTTTCAGTTGCAAACTACACTCCATACATATATATGGGGAGGTTCTAGCTCGAACTTGGTTTTACAGTGAAAACTGCAGGAACTTCAAACCGGCACTAGGAAACAGACTGAGAAACCAGAGAAAAAGTTTCCAATTCAACCCGTTCCCTTTGTGCTAGATGAACGAACGTCTCTCCACATGCTCATTCTGAGAGATAAGTGTGTGTGAAAGCCGTCCTTCACCTAGATTGTTGGGAACACAAAATTACTTTTCAGTTGCAAACTACATTCCATACATATATATGGGGAGGTTCTAGTTCCAACTCGGTTTTACAGTGAAAACTGCAAGAACTTCAAACAGGTACTAGGAAAAAGACTGAGATACCAGAGTAAAAGTTTCTCCTGTAACCCGTTCCCGGTGTGCTAGATGAACGAACATCTCTACAAATGCTCAGATATGAGAGATAATTGTGTGTGAAAGCCATTCTTCACCTACATTTTTGGGAACACAAAGTTCCTTCTCAGTTGCAAACTACACTCCATACATATATATGGAGAGGTACTAGCTCCAACTCAGTTTTACAGTGAAAACTGCAGGAATTTCAAACCGACACTAGGAAACAGACTGAGAAACCAGAGTAAAAGTTTCCCATGCAAACCGTTCCCTTTGTGCTAGATGAACGAACTTCTCTCCACTTGCTCAGTTCTGAGAGATAAGTGTGTGTGAATTCCGTCCTTCACCTAGATTGTTGGGAACACAAAGTTCATTTTCAGTTGCAAACTACACTCCATACATATATATGGGGAGGTACTAGCTCCAACTCGATTTTAGAGGGAAAACTCAGGAAATTCGAACCAGCACTAGGAAACAGACTGAGAAACCAGAGTAAAAGTTTCTCCTGCAACCGTTCTTTTTGTGCTAGATGAACGAACGTCTCTCCAGATGCTCAGATCTGAGAGATAAGTGTGTGTAAAAGCCGTCATTCACCTAGATTGTTGGGAACACAAAGTTCCTTTTCAGTTGCAAACTACACTCCATACATATATTTGGGGAGGTACTAGTCCCAACTCGGTTTTACAGTGAAAACTGCAGGAACTTCAAACAGGAACTAGGAAACAGACTGAGAATTCAGAGTAAAGTTTCCCCTGCAAACCGTTCCATTTGTGCTAGATGAACGAACGCCTCTCCACATGCTAAGTTCTGAGAGATAAGTGTGAGTGAATGCCATCATTCACCTAGATTGTTGGGAACACAAAATTCCTTTTCAGTTGCAAACAACACTCCATACATATATATGGGGAGGTACAAACTCCAACTCAGTTTTACAGTGAAAACTGCAGGAACTTCAACCCGGCACTAGGAAACAGACTGAGTAACCAGAGTAAAAGTTTCCCCTGCAACCCGTTCCCTTTGTGCTAGATGAACAAACGTGTCTCCACATGCTCAGTTCTGAGAGATAAGTGTGTGTTAAAGCCGTCCTTCACCTAGATTTTTGGGTACACAAAGTTCCTTTTAAGTTGCAAATTAAACTCCATACATATATATGGGGAGGTACTTGTTCGAACACTGTTTTACAGTGAAAACTGCAGGAACTTCATACCAGCACTATGAAACAGACTGAGAAAACAGAGTAAAAGTTTCCCCTGCAACCCGTTCCATTTGTGCTAAATGAACGAACTTCTCTCCACATGCTCAGTTCTGAGAGATAAGGGTGTGTGAAAGCCGTCCTTCACCTATACTGGTGGGAACACAAAGTTCATTTTCAATTGCAAACTACACTCCATACATATATTTTGGGAAGTACTAGACCCAACTCGGTTTTACATTGAAAACTGCAGGAACTTCAAAACGGAACTAGGAAACAGACTGAGAAATCAGAGTAAAGTTTCTCCTGCAACGCGTTCCATTTGTGCTAGATGAACGAAGGTCTCTCCACATGCTCAGTTCTGAGAGATAAGTGTGTGTCAAAGCCGTCCTTCACCTAGATTGTTGGGAACACAAAGTTCCTTTTCAGTTGCAAACTACACTCCATACATATATATGGGTAGGTACTAGCTCCAACTCGGTTTTACAGTGAAAACTGCAGGAACTTCAAACCGGCACTAGGAAACAGACTGAGAATCCAGAGTAAAAGTTGCCCTTCAACCAGTTCCTTTTTTGCTAGATGAACGAACTTCTATCCATATGCTCAGTTCTGAGAGATAAGTGTGTGTGAAAGCCGTACTTCACCTAGATTTGTGGGAACACAAAGTTCCTTTTTAGTTGCAAACTACACTCCGTACATATATATGGGGAGGTACTAGCTCTAAATCGGTTTTACAGTGAAAACTGCAGGAAATTCAAACCGGCAATAGGAAACAGAGTGAGAAACCAGAGTTAAAGTTTCTCCTGCAAACCGTTCCCTTTGTGCTAGATGAACGAACGTCTCTCCACATGCTCAGTTCTGAGAGATAAGTTTGTGTGAAAGCCGTACTTCACCTATATTTTTGGGAACACAAAGTTCCTTTCCATTTGCAAACTACACTCCATACATATATATGGGGAGGTTCTAGCTCGAACTTGGTTTTACAGTGAAAACTGCAGGAACTTCAAACCTGCACTAGGAAACAGACTGAGAAACCAGAGTAAAAGTTGCCAATTCAACCAGTTCCCTTTGTGCTAGATGAACGAACGTCTCTCCACATGCTCAGTTCTGAGAAATAAGTGTGTGTGAAAGCCGTCCTTCACCTAGATTGTTGGGAACACAAAATTACTTTTCAGTTGCAAACTACATTCCATACATATATATGGGGAGGTTCTAGTTCCAACTCGGTTTTACAGTGAAAACTGCAGGAACTTCAAACAGGTACTAGGAAAAAGACTGAGATACCAGAATAAAAGTTTCTCCTGTAACCCGTTCCCGTTGTGCTAAATGAACGAACATCTCTCCAAATGCTCAGATATGAGAGATAAGTGTGTGTGAAAGCCGTACTTCACCTAGATTGGTGGGAACACAAAGTTCCTTTTTAGTTGCAAACTACACTCCGTACATATATATGGGGAGGTACTAGCTCTAAATCGGTTTTACAGTGAAAACTGCAGGAAATTCAAACCGGCACTAGGAAACAGAGTGAGAAACCAGAGTTAAAGTTTCTCCTGCAAACCGTTCCCTTTGTGCTAGATGAACGAAAGTCTCTCCACATGCTCAGTTCTGAGAGATAAGTGTGAGTGAAAGCCGTCATTCACCTAGATTGTTTGGAACACAAAATTCCTTTTCAGTTGCAAACAACACTCCACACATATATATAGGGAGGTACAAACTCCAACTCGGTTTTACAGTGAAAACTGCATGAACTTCAACCCGGCACTAGGAAAAAGACTGATAAACCAGAGTAAAATTTTCCCCTGCAACCCATTCCATTTGTGCTAGATGAACGAACGTCTCTCCACATGCTCAGTTCTGAAAGATAAGTGTGTGTGAAAGCCGTACTTCACGTAGATTTTTGGGAACACAAAGTTCCTTTTCAGTTGCAAACTACACTCCATACATATATATGGGGATGTACTGGTTCGAACACTATTTTACAGTGAAAACTGCAGGAACTTCAAACCGGCACTAGGAAACAGACTGAGAAAACAGAGTAAAAGTTTCCCCTTCAAACCGTTCCCTTTGTGCTAAATGAATGAACTTCTCTCCACATGCTCAGTTCTGAGAGTTAAGAGTGTGTGAAAGCCGTCCTTCACCTAGATTGGTTGGAACACAAAGTTCATTTTCAGTTGCATACTACACTCCATACATATATATGGGGAGGTACTAGCTCCAACTCGATTTTACACTGAACAATGTAGGAACTTCAAACAGGCACTAGGAAACAGACTGAGAAACCAGATTTAAAGTTTCTCCTGCAACCCGTTCCCTTTGTGCTAGATGAACGAACGTCTCTCCACATGCTCAGTTCTGAGAGATAACTTTGTGTGAAAGCCGTACTTCACATAGATTTTTGGGAACACAAAGTTCCTTTCCATTTGCAAACTACACTCCATACATATATATGGGGAGGTTCTACCTCGAACTTGGTTTTACAGTGAAAACTGCAGGAACTTCAAACCGGCACTAGGAAACAGACTGAGAAACCAGAGTAAAAGTTGCCAATTCAACCCTTTCCCTTTGTGCTAGATGAACGAACGTCTCTCCACATGCTCATTCTGAGAGATAAGTGTGTGTGAAAGCCGTCCTTCACCTAGATTGTTGGGAACACAAAATTACTTTTCAGTTGCAAACTACATTCCATACATATATATGGGGAGGTTCTCGTTCCAACTCGGATTTACAGTGAAAACTGCAGGAACTTCAAACAGGTACTAGGAAAAAGACTGAGATACCAGAGTAAAAGTTTCTCCTGTAACCCGTTCCCGGTGTGCTAGATGAACGAACATCTCTACAAATGCTCAGATATGAGAGATAATTGTGTGTGAAAGCCATTCTTCACCTACATTTTTGGGAACACAATGTTCCTTCTCAGTTGCAAACTACATTCCATACATATATATGGAGAGGTACTAGCTCCAACTCAGTTTTACAGTGAAAACTGCAGGAATTTCAAACCGACACTAGGAAACAGACTGAGAAACCAGAGTAAAAGTTTCCCATGCAAACCGTTCCCTTTGTGCTAGATGAACGAACTTCTCTCCACTTGCTCAGTTCTGAGAGATAAGTGTGTGTGAATTCCGTCCTTCACCTAGATTGTTGGGAACACAAAGTTCATTTTCAGTTGCAAACTACACTCCATACATATATATGGGGAGGTACTAGCTCCAACTCGATTTTAGAGGGAAAACTCAGGAAATTCGAACCAGCACTAGGAAACAGACTGAGAAACCAGAGTAAAAGTTTCTCCTGCAACCGTTCTTTTTGTGCTAGATGAACGAACGTCTCTCCACATGCTCAGATCTGAGAGATAAGTGTGTGTAAAAGCCGTCATTCACCTAGATTGTTGGGAACACAAAGTTCCTTTTCAGTTGCAAACTACACTCCATACATATATTTGGGGAGGTACTAGTCCCAACTCGGTTTTACAGTGAAAACTGCAGGAACTTCAAACAGGAACTAGGAAACAGACTGAGAATTCAGAGTAAAGTTTCCCCTGCAAACCGTTCCATTTGTGCTAGATGAACGAACGCCTCTCCACATGCTAAGTTCTGAGAGATAAGTGTGAGTGAATGCCATCATTCACCTAGATTGTTGGGAACACAAAATTCCTTTTCAGTTGCAAACAACACTCCATACATATATATGGGGAGGTACAAACTCCAACTCAGTTTTACAGTGAAAACTGCAGGAACTTCAACCCGGCACTAGGAAACAGACTGAGTAACCAGAGTAAAAGTTTCCCCTGCAACCCGTTCCCTTTGTGCTAGATGAACAAACGTGTCTCCACATGCTCAGTTCTGAGAGATAAGTGTGTGTTAAAGCCGTCCTTCACCTAGATTTTTGGGTACACAAAGTTCCTTTTAAGTTGCAAATTAAACTCCATACATATATATGGGGAGGTACTTGTTCGAACACTGTTTTACAGTGAAAACTGCAGGAACTTCATACCAGCACTATGAAACAGACTGAGAAAACAGAGTAAAAGTTTCCCCTGCAACCCGTTCCATTTGTGCTAAATGAACGAACTTCTCTCCACATGCTCAGTTCTGAGAGATAAGGGTGTGTGAAAGCCGTCCTTCACCTATACTGGTGGGAACACAAAGTTCATTTTCAATTGCAAACTACACTCCATACATATATTTTGGGAAGTACTAGACCCAACTCGGTTTTACATTGAAAACTGCAGGAACTTCAAAACGGAACTAGGAAACAGACTGAGAAATCAGAGTAAAGTTTCTCCTGCAACGCGTTCCATTTGTGCTAGATGAACGAAGGTCTCTCCACATGCTCAGTTCTGAGAGATAAGTGTGTGTCAAAGCCGTCCTTCACCTAGATTGTTGGGAACACAAAGTTCCTTTTCAGTTGCAAACTACACTCCATACATATATATGGGTAGGTACTAGCTCCAACTCGGTTTTACAGTGAAAACTGCAGGAACTTCAAACCGGCACTAGGAAACAGACTGAGAATCCAGAGTAAAAGTTGCCCTTCAACCAGTTCCTTTTTTGCTAGATGAACGAACTTCTATCCATATGCTCAGTTCTGAGAGATAAGTGTGTGTGAAAGCCGTACTTCACCTAGATTTGTGGGAACACAAAGTTCCTTTTTAGTTGCAAACTACACTCCGTACATATATATGGGGAGGTACTAGCTCTAAATCGGTTTTACAGTGAAAACTGCAGGAAATTCAAACCGGCAATAGGAAACAGAGTGAGAAACCAGAGTTAAAGTTTCTCCTGCAAACCGTTCCCTTTGTGCTAGATGAACGAACGTCTCTCCACATGCTCAGTTCTGAGAGATAAGTTTGTGTGAAAGCCGTACTTCACCTATATTTTTGGGAACACAAAGTTCCTTTCCATTTGCAAACTACACTCCATACATATATATGGGGAGGTTCTAGCTCGAACTTGGTTTTACAGTGAAAACTGCAGGAACTTCAAACCGGCACTAGGAAACAGACTGAGAAACCAGAGTAAAAGTTGCCAATTCAACCAGTTCCCTTTGTGCTAGATGAACGAACGTCTCTCCACATGCTCAGTTCTGAGAAATAAGTGTGTGTGAAAGCCGTCCTTCACCTAGATTGTTGGGAACACAAAATTACTTTTCAGTTGCAAACTACATTCCATACATATATATGGGGAGGTTCTAGTTCCAACTCGGTTTTACAGTGAAAACTGCAGGAACTTCAAACAGGTACTAGGAAAAAGACTGAGATACCAGAATAAAAGTTTCTCCTGTAACCCGTTCCCGTTGTGCTAAATGAACGAACATCTCTCCAAATGCTCAGATATGAGAGATAAGTGTGTGTGAAAGCCGTACTTCACCTAGATTGGTGGGAACACAAAGTTCCTTTTTAGTTGCAAACTACACTCCGTACATATATATGGGGAGGTACTAGCTCTAAATCGGTTTTACAGTGAAAACTGCAGGAAATTCAAACCGGCACTAGGAAACAGAGTGAGAAACCAGAGTTAAAGTTTCTCCTGCAAACCGTTCCCTTTGTGCTAGATGAACGAAAGTCTCTCCCCATGCTCAGTTCTGAGAGATAAGTGTGAGTGAAAGCCGTCATTCACCTAGATTGTTTGGAACACAAAATTCCTTTTCAGTTGCAAACAACACTCCACACATATATATAGGGAGGTACAAACTCCAACTCGGTTTTACAGTGAAAACTGCATGAACTTCAACCCGGCACTAGGAAAAAGACTGATAAACCAGAGTAAAATTTTCCCCTGCAACCCATTCCATTTGTGCTAGATGAACGAACGTCTCTCCACATGCTCAGTTCTGAAAGATAAGTGTGTGTGAAAGCCGTACTTCACGTAGATTTTTGGGAACACAAAGTTCCTTTTCAGTTGCAAACTACACTCCATACATATATATGGGGATGTACTGGTTCGAACACTATTTTACAGTGAAAACTGCAGGAACTTCAAACCGGCACTAGGAAACAGACTGAGAAAACAGAGTAAAAGTTTCCCCTTCAAACCGTTCCCTTTGTGCTAAATGAATGAACTTCTCTCCACATGCTCAGTTCTGAGAGATAAGGGTGTGTGAAAGCCGTCCTTCACCTATACTGGTGGGAACACAAAGTTCATTTTCAATTGCAAACTACACTCCATACATATATTTTGGGAAGTACTAGACCCAACTCGGTTTTACATTGAAAACTGCAGGAACTTCAAAACGGAACTAGGAAACAGACTGAGAAATCAGAGTAAAGTTTCTCCTGCAACGCGTTCCATTTGTGCTAGATGAACGAAGGTCTCTCCACATGCTCAGTTCTGAGAGATAAGTGTGTGTCAAAGCCGTCCTTCACCTAGATTGTTGGGAACACAAAGTTCCTTTTCAGTTGCAAACTACACTCCATACATATATATGGGTAGGTACTAGCTCCAACTCGGTTTTACAGTGAAAACTGCAGGAACTTCAAACCGGCACTAGGAAACAGACTGAGAATCCAGAGTAAAAGTTGCCCTTCAACCAGTTCCTTTTTTGCTAGATGAACGAACTTCTATCCATATGCTCAGTTCTGAGAGATAAGTGTGTGTGAAAGCCGTACTTCACCTAGATTTGTGGGAACACAAAGTTCCTTTTTAGTTGCAAACTACACTCCGTACATATATATGGGGAGGTACTAGCTCTAAATCGGTTTTACAGTGAAAACTGCAGGAAATTCAAACCGGCAATAGGAAACAGAGTGAGAAACCAGAGTTAAAGTTTCTCCTGCAAACCGTTCCCTTTGTGCTAGATGAACGAACGTCTCTCCACATGCTCAGTTCTGAGAGATAAGTTTGTGTGAAAGCCGTACTTCACCTATATTTTTGGGAACACAAAGTTCCTTTCCATTTGCAAACTACACTCCATACATATATATGGGGAGGTTCTAGCTCGAACTTGGTTTTACAGTGAAAACTGCAGGAACTTCAAACCGGCACTAGGAAACAGACTGAGAAACCAGAGTAAAAGTTGCCAATTCAACCAGTTCCCTTTGTGCTAGATGAACGAACGTCTCTCCACATGCTCAGTTCTGAGAAATAAGTGTGTGTGAAAGCCGTCCTTCACCTAGATTGTTGGGAACACAAAATTACTTTTCAGTTGCAAACTACATTCCATACATATATATGGGGAGGTTCTAGTTCCAACTCGGTTTTACAGTGAAAACTGCAGGAACTTCAAACAGGTACTAGGAAAAAGACTGAGATACCAGAATAAAAGTTTCTCCTGTAACCCGTTCCCGTTGTGCTAAATGAACGAACATCTCTCCAAATGCTCAGATATGAGAGATAAGTGTGTGTGAAAGCCGTACTTCACCTAGATTGGTGGGAACACAAAGTTCCTTTTTAGTTGCAAACTACACTCCGTACATATATATGGGGAGGTACTAGCTCTAAATCGGTTTTACAGTGAAAACTGCAGGAAATTCAAACCGGCACTAGGAAACAGAGTGAGAAACCAGAGTTAAAGTTTCTCCTGCAAACCGTTCCCTTTGTGCTAGATGAACGAAAGTCTCTCCCCATGCTCAGTTCTGAGAGATAAGTGTGAGTGAAAGCCGTCATTCACCTAGATTGTTTGGAACACAAAATTCCTTTTCAGTTGCAAACAACACTCCACACATATATATAGGGAGGTACAAACTCCAACTCGGTTTTACAGTGAAAACTGCATGAACTTCAACCCGGCACTAGGAAAAAGACTGATAAACCAGAGTAAAATTTTCCCCTGCAACCCATTCCATTTGTGCTAGATGAACGAACGTCTCTCCACATGCTCAGTTCTGAAAGATAAGTGTGTGTGAAAGCCGTACTTCACGTAGATTTTTGGGAACACAAAGTTCCTTTTCAGTTGCAAACTACACTCCATACATATATATGGGGATGTACTGGTTCGAACACTATTTTACAGTGAAAACTGCAGGAACTTCAAACCGGCACTAGGAAACAGACTGAGAAAACAGAGTAAAAGTTTCCCCTTCAAACCGTTCCCTTTGTGCTAAATGAATGAACTTCTCTCCACATGCTCAGTTCTGAGAGTTAAGAGTGTGTGAAAGCCGTCCTTCACCTAGATTGGTTGGAACACAAAGTTCATTTTCAGTTGCATACTACACTCCATACATATATATGGGGAGGTACTAGCTCCAACTCGATTTTACACTGAACAATGTAGGAACTTCAAACAGGCACTAGGAAACAGACTGAGAAACCAGATTTAAAGTTTCTCCTGCAACCCGTTCCCTTTGTGCTAGATGAACGAACGTCTCTCCACATGCTCAGTTCTGAGAGATAACTTTGTGTGAAAGCCGTACTTCACCTAGATTTTTGGGAACACAAAGTTCCTTTCCATTTGCAAACTACACTCCATACATATATATGGGGAGGTTCTACCTCGAACTTGGTTTTACAGTGAAAACTGCAGGAACTTCAAACCGGCACTAGGAAACAGACTGAGAAACCAGAGTAAAAGTTGCCAATTCAACCCTTTCCCTTTGTGCTAGATGAACGAACGTCTCTCCACATGCTCAGTTCTGCGAGATAAGTGTGTGTGAAAGCCGCCCTTCACCTAGATTGTTGGGAATACAATGTTCCTTTTCAGTTGCAAACTACACTCCATACATATATATGGGAATGTACTAGCTCCAACGCGGTTTTATGGTGAAAACTGCAGAAACTTCAAAACGGCACTAGGAAACAAACTGAGAAACAAGAGTAAAAGTTTCTCCTGCAACCAGTTCCCTTTGTGCTAGATGAACAAACGTCTCTCCACATGCTCATTTCTGAGAGAAAAGTGTGTGTGAAAGCCGTCCTTCAACAGGATGTTAGGAACACAATGTTCCTTTTAAGTTGCAAACTACAATCCATACATATTTATGGGGAAGTACTAGCTCCATCTCGGTTTTACAGTGAAAAATGCAGTAATTTCAAATCAGCACTAGGAAACAGACTGAGAAACCAGAATAAAAGTTTCTCCTGCAACCGTTCCAGTTGTGCTAGATGAACGAAAGTCTCTCCACATGCTCAGTTCTGAGAGATAAGTGTGCGTGAAAGCCGCCCTTCACCTAGATTTTTGGGAACACATAGTTCCTTTCAGTTGCAAACTACACTCCATACATATATAAGGGTAGGTACAAGCTCCAACGCGGTTTTACAGTGAAAACTGCAGTAACTTCAACCCGGTACTAGGAAACAGACTGAGAAACCAGAGTAAAAGTTTCTCCTGCAACCGTTCCATTTGTGCTAGATTAACGAACGTCTCTCCACATGCTCAGTTCTGAGAGATAAGTGTGTGTGAAAGCCGTCCTTCACCTAGATTGTTGGGAACACAAAGTTCCTTTTCAGTTGCAAACTACACTCCATACATATATATGGGGAGGTACTAGCTCCAACTCTGTTTTACAGTGAAAACTGCAGGAACTTCAAACCTTCACTAGGAAACAGACAGAGAATCCAGAGTATAAGTTTCTACTGCAACAAGTTCCCTTTGTGCTAGCTGAACGAACGTCTCTCCACATGCTCAGTTCTGAGATATAAGTGTCTGTGAAAGCCGTACTTCACATAGATTGTTGGGAACACAATGTTCCTTTTAATTTGCAAACTACATTCCATACATATATATGGGAAGGTACTAGCTCCTACTCGGGTTTACAGTGAAAAATGCAGGAAATTCAACCCGGCACTAGGAAACAGACTGAGAAACCAGAGTAAAATTTTCCCCTGCAACCCGTTCCCTTTGTGTTAGATGAACGAAAGTATATCCACATGCTTAGTTCTGAGAGATAAGTGTGTGAGGAAGCCGTCCTTCACCTAGATTGTTGGGAACACAAAGTTCCTGTTCAGTTGCAAACTACATTCCATAGATATATATGGGGAGGTAGTAGCTCCAACTCGGTTTTACAGTGAAATCTGCAGGAACTTAAACTGGCACTAAGAAACACACTGAGAAACCAGAGTAAAAGTTTCCCCTGCAACCGGTTCCCGGTGTGCTAGATGAACGAACGTCTCTCCACATGCTCAGTTCTGAGAGATAATTGTGTGTGAAAGCCGTCCTTCACCAATATTGTTGGGAACACAAAGTTCCTTTTCAGTTGCAAACTACACTCCATAAATATATATGGGGCGGTACAAGCCCCAACTCGGTTTTACAGTGAAAACTGCAGTAACTTCATCCCGGCACTAGGAAAAAGACTGAGAAACCAGAGATGAAGTTTCCCCTGCAAACAGTTCCCTTTGTGCTAGATGAACGAAATTCTCTCGACCTGTTCAGTTCTGAGAGATAAGTGTGTTAGAATGCCGTCCTTCACCTAGATTGTTGGGAACACAAAGTTCCTTTTCAGGTGCAAACTACACTCCATACATATATATGGGGAGGTACAAGCTCCAACTCGGTTTTACAGTGAAAACTGCAGGAACTTCAAACTTTCACTAGGAAACAGACTGAGAAATCAGAGTAAAAGTTTCTCCTGCAACCCGTTCCCTTTGTGCTAGATGAACAAACGTCTATCCACATGCTCAGTTCTGAGAGATAAGTGTGTGTGAAAGCCGTCCTTCACCTAGATTGTTGGGAACACAAAGTTCCTTTACAGTTGTAAATTACAATCCATACATATATATGCTTAGATACTAGCTCCAACACGGTTTTACAGTAAAAACTGCAGGAATTTCAAACCGGCACTAGGAAACACACTGAGAAACCAGAGTAAAATTTTCTCCTGCAACCCGTTCCATTTTTGCTAGATGAACGAACGTCTCTCCACATGCTATGTTCTGAGAGATAAGTGTGTGTGAAAGCCGTCCTTCACCTAGATTGTTGGGAACACAAAGTTCGTTTTCAGTTGCAAACTACTCTCCATACATATATATGGGTAGGTACTAGCCCCAACTCGGTTTTACAGTGAAATCTGCAGGAACTTCAAACCGGCACAAGGAAACAGACTGAGAAACCAGAGTAAAATTTTCTCCTGCAACCCGTTCCCTTTGTGCTAGATGAACGAAGGTCTCTCCAAATGCTCAGTTATGAGAGATAAGTGTGTATGAAAGCCGTCCTTGACCTTGATTGTTGGGAACACAAAGTTCCTTTTAAGTTGCAAACTACACTCCATAAATATATATGGGGAAATACTAGCTCCAACTCGGTTTTACAGTGAAAACTGCAAGAATTTCAAACTGGCACTAGGAAACAGACCGAGAAACCAGAGTAAAATTTTCCCCTGCAAACCGTTCCCTTATTGCAAGATGAACGAAAGTCTCTCCACATGCTCAGTTCTGAGAGATAAGTGTGTGTGAAAGCCGTCCATCACCTAGATTGTTGGGAACACAAAGTTCCTTTTCAGTTGCAAACTGCAATCCATACATATATTATGAGAGGTACTTGCTCCAACACAGTTTTACAGAGAAAACTGCAGAAACTTCAACCCGGCACTAGGAAACAGACTGAGAAACTAGAGTAAATGTTTCTCCTACAAACCGTTCACTTTGTGCTAGATGAACGAACGTCTCTCCACATGTTCAGTTCTGAGAGATCAGTGTGTGTGAAAGCCGTCCTTCACATAGATTTTTGGGAAAACAAAGTTCCTTTTCAGTTGCAAACTACACTCCATACATATATTTGGGGAGGTACTAGCCCCAACTCGGTTTTACAGTGAAAACTGCAAGACCTTCAAACCGGCACTAGGAAACAGACCGAGAAACCAGATTTAAATTTCTCCTGCAACCCGTTCCCTTTGTGCTAGAAGAACGAACGTCTCTCCACAAGCTCAGAACTGAGAGGTAAGTGTGTGTGAAACCCGTTCTTCACCTAGATTGTTGGGAACACAAAGTTCCTTTTAAGTTGTAAACTACAATCCATACATATATATGGGGATGTACTAGCTCCAAATCGGTTTTAAAGTGAAAACTGCAGGAACTTCAAACCGGTACTAGGAAACAGACTGAGAAACCACTGTAAAAGTTTCACTTGCAAACCGTTCCCTTTGTGCTAGATGAACGAACGACTCTCCACATGCTCAGTTCTGAGAGATAAGTGTGTGTGAAAGCCGTACTTCACATAGATTGTTGGGAACACAAAGTTCCTTTTCAGTTGCAAACTACACTCCATACATATATATGGGGAGGAAATAGCTCCAACTCGGATTTACAGTGAAAACTGCAGGAAATTCAAACCGGCACTAGGAAACAGACTGAGAAACCAGAGTAAAAATTTCTCCTGCAACACGTTCCCTTTTTGCTAGATGAACGAACGTCTCTCCAAATGCTCAGTTATGAGAGATATGTGCGTGTGAAAGCCGTCCTTCACCGAAATTGTTGAGAACACAAAGTTCCTTTTCAGTTGCAAACTACACTCCATACATATATATGGGGAGGTTCTAGCTCGAACTTGGTTTTACAGTGAAAACTGCAGGAACTTCAAACCGGCACTAGGAAACAGACTGAGAAACCAGAGAAAAAGTTTCCAATTCAACCCGTTCCCTTTGTGCTAGATGAACGAACGTCTCTCCACATGCTCATTCTGAGAGATAAGTGTGTGTGAAAGCCGTCCTTCACCTAGATTGTTGGGAACACAAAATTACTTTTCAGTTGCAAACTACATTCCATACATATATATGGGGAGGTTCTCGTTCCAACTCGGATTTACAGTGAAAACTGCAGGAACTTCAAACAGGTACTAGGAAAAAGACTGAGATACCAGAGTAAAAGTTTCTCCTGTAACCCGTTCCCGGTGTGCTAGATGAACGAACATCTCTACAAATGCTCAGATATGAGAGATAATTGTGTGTGAAAGCCATTCTTCACCTACATTTTTGGGAACACAAAGTTCCTTCTCAGTTGCAAACTACACTCCATACATATATATGGAGAGGTACTAGCTCCAACTCAGTTTTACAGTGAAAACTGCAGGAATTTCAAACCGACACTAGGAAACAGACTGAGAAACCAGAGTAAAAGTTTCTCCTGCAACCGTTCTTTTTGTGCTAGATGAACGAACGTCTCTCCACATGCTCAGATCTGAGAGATAAGTGTGTGTAAATGCCATCATTCACTTAGATTGTTGGGAACACAAAGTTCCTTTTCAGTTGCAAACTACACTCCATACATATATTTGGGGAGGTACTAGTCCCAACTCGGTTTTACAGTGAAAACTGCAGGAACTTCAAACAGGAACTAGGAAACAGACTGAGAAATCAAAGTAAAGTTTCCCCTGCAAACCGTTCCATTTGTGCTAGATGAACGAACGCCTCTCCACATGCTAAGTTCTGAGAGATAAGTGTGAGTGAATACCATCATTCACCTAGATTGTTGGGAACACAAAATTCCTTTTCAGTTGCAAACAACACTCCATACATATATATGGGGAGGTACAAACTCCAACTCAGTTTTACAGTGAAAACTGCAGGAACTTCAACCCGGCACTAGGAAACAGACTGAGTAACCAGAGTAAAAGTTTCCCCTGCAACCCGTTCCCTTTGTGCTAGATGAACAAACGTGTCTCCACATGCTCAGTTCTGAGAGATAAGTGTGTGTGAAAGCCGTCCTTCACCTAGATTTTTGGGTACACAAAGTTCCTTTTCAGTTGCAAATTAAACTCCATACATATATATGGGGAGGTACTTGTTCGAACACTGTTTTACAGTGAAAACTGCAGGAACTTCATACCGGCACTATGAAACAGACTGAGAAAACAGAGTAAAAGTTTCCCCTGCAACCCATTCCATTTCTGCTAAATGAACAAACTTCTCTCCACATGCTCAGTTCTGAGAGATAAGTGTGTGTGAAAGCCGTCCTTCACCTATACTGGTGGGAACACAAAGTTCATTTTCAATTGCAAACTACACTCCATACATATATTTTGGGAAGTACTAGACCCAACTCGGTTTTACATTGAAAACTGCAGGAACTTCAAAACGGAACTAGGAAACAGACTGAGAAATCAGAGTAAAGTTTCTCCTGCAACGCGTTCCATTTGTGCTAGATGAACGAAGGTCTCTCCACATGCTCAGTTCTGAGAGATAAGTGTGTGTGAAAGCCGTCCTTCACCTAGATTGTTGGGAACACAAAGTTCCTTTTCAGTTGCAAACTACACTCCATACATATATATGGGTAAGTACTAGCTCCAACTCGGTTTTACAGTGAAAACTGCAGGAACTTCAAACCGGCACTAGGAAACAGACTGAGAATCCAGAGTAAAAGTTGCCCTTCAACCAGTTCCTTTTGTGCTAGATGAACGAACTTCTCTCCACATGCTCAGTTCTGAGAGATAAGTGTGTGTGAAAGCCGTACTTCACCTAGATTGGTGGGAACACAAAGTTCCTTTTTAGTGGCAAACTACACTCCGTACATATATATGGGGAGGTACTAGCTCTAAATCGGTTTTACAGTGAAAACTGCAGGAAATTCAAACCGGCACTAGGAAACAGAGTGAGAAACCAGAGTTAAAGTTTCTCCTGCAAACCGTTCCCTTTGTGTTAGATGAACGAACGTCTCTCCACATGCTCAGTTCTGAGAGATACGTGTGAGTGAAAGCCGTCATTCACCTAGATTGTTGGGAACACAAAGTTCCTTTTCAGTTGCAAACTACACTCTATACATATATATGGGGAGGTACAGGTTCGAACACTATTTTACAGTGAAAACTGCAGGAACTTCAAACCGGCACTAGGAAACAGACTGAGAAAACAGAGTAAAAGTTTCCCCTTCAAACCGTTCCCTTTGTGCTAAATGAATGAACTTCTCTCCACATGCTCAGTTCTGAGAGATAAGTGTGTGTGAAAGCCGTCCTTCACCTAGATTTATGGAACACAAAGTTCATTTTCAGTTGCATACTACACTCCATACATATATATGGGGAGGTACTAGCTCCAACTCGATTTTACACTGAACAATGTAGGAACTTCAAACCGGCACTAGGAAACAGACTGAGAAACCAGGTTTAAAGTTTCTCCTGCAACCCGTTCCCTTTGTGCTAGATGAACGAACGTCTCTCCACATGCTCAGTTCTGAGAGATAAGTTTGTGTGAAAGCCGTACTTCACCTAGATTTTTGGGAACACAAAGTTCCTTTCCATTTGCAAACTACACTCCATACATATATATGGGGAGGTTCTAGCTCGAACTTGGTTTTACAGTGAAAACTGCAGGAACTTCAAACCGGCACTAGGAAACAGACTGAGAAACCAGAGTAAAAGTTGCCAATTCAACCAGTTCCCTTTGTGCTAGATGAACGAACGTCTCTCCACATGCTCAGTTCTGAGAGATAAGTGTGTGTGAAAGCCGTCCTTTACCTAGATTGTTGGGAACACAAAATTACTTTTCAGTTGCAAACTACATTCCATACATATATATGGGGAGGTTCTAGTTCCAACTCGGTTTTACAGTGAAAACTGCAGGAACTTCAAACAGGTACTAGGAAAAAGACTGAGATACCAGAATAAAAGTTTCTCCTGTAACCCGTTCCCGTTGTGCTAAATGAACGAACATCTCTCCAAATGCTCAGATATGAGAGATAAGTGTGTGTGAAAGCCGTACTTCACCTAGATTGTTGGGAACACAAAGTTCCTTTTAAGTTGTAAACTACAATCCATACATATATATGGGGATGTACTAGCTCCAAATCGGTTTTACAGTGAAAACTGCAGGAACTTCAAACCGGTACTAGGAAACAGACTGAGAAACCACTGTAAAAGTTTCACTTGCAAACCGTTCCCTTTGTGCTAGATGAACGAACGACTCTCCACATGCTCAGTTCTGAGAGATAAGTGTGTGTGAAAGCCGTACTTCACATAGATTGTTGGGAACACAAAGATCCTTTTCAGTTGCAAACTACACTCCATACATATATATGGGGAGGAAATAGCTCCAACTCGGATTTACAGTGAAAACTGCAGGAAATTCAAACCGGCACTAGGAAACAGACTGAGAAACCAGAGTAAAAATTTCTCCTGCAACACGTTCCCTTTTTGCTAGATGAACGAACGTCTCTCCAAATGCTCAGTTATGAGAGATATGTGCGTGTGAAAGCCGTCCTTCACCGAGATTGTTGAGAACACAAAGTTCCTTTTCAGTTGCAAACTACACTCCATACATATATATGGGGAGGTTCTAGCTCGAACTTGGTTTTACAGTGAAAACTGCAGGAACTTCAAACCGGCACTAGGAAACAGACTGAGAAACCAGAGAAAAAGTTTCCAATTCAACCCGTTCCCTTTGTGCTAGATGAACGAACGTCTCTCCACATGCTCATTCTGAGAGATAAGTGTGTGTGAAAGCCGTCCTTCACCTAGATTGTTGGGAACACAAAATTACTTTTCAGTTGCAAACTACATTCCATACATATATATGGGGAGGTTCTCGTTCCAACTCGGATTTACAGTGAAAACTGCAGGAACTTCAAACAGGTACTAGGAAAAAGACTGAGATACCAGAGTAAAAGTTTCTCCTGTAACCCGTTCCCGGTGAGCTAGATGAACGAACATCTCTACAAATGCTCAGATATGAGAGATAATTGTGTGTGAAAGCCATTCTTCACCTACATTTTTGGGAACACAAAGTTCCTTCTCAGTTGCAAACTACACTCCATACATATATATGGAGAGGTACTAGCTCCAACTCAGTTTTACAGTGAAAACTGCAGGAATTTCAAACCGACACTAGGAAACAGACTGAGAAACCAGAGTAAAAGTTTCTCCTGCAACCGTTCTTTTTGTGCTAGATGAACGAACGTCTCTCCACATGCTCAGATCTGAGAGATAAGTGTGTGTAAATGCCATCATTCACCTAGATTGTTGGGAACACAAAGTTCCTTTTCAGTTGCAAACTACACTCCATACATATATTTGGGGAGGTACTAGTCCCAACTCGGTTTTACAGTGAAAACTGCAGGAACTTCAAACAGGGACTAGGAAACAGACTGAGAAATCAGAGTAAAGTTTCCCCTGCAAACCGTTCCATTTGTGCTAGATGAACGAACGCCTCTCCACATGCTAAGTTCTGAGAGATAAGTGTGAGTGAATACCATCATTCACCTAGATTGTTGGGAACACAAAATTCCTTTTCAGTTGCAAACAACACTCCATACATATATATGGGGAGGTACAAACTCCAACTCAGTTTTACAGTGAAAACTGCAGGAACTTCAACCCGGCACTAGGAAACAGACTGAGTAACCAGAGTAAAAGTTTCCCCTGCAACCCGTTCCCTTTGTGCTAGATGAACAAACGTGTCTCCACATGCTCAGTTCTGAGAGATAAGTGTGTGTGAAAGCCGTCCTTCACCTAGATTTTTGGGTACACAAAGTTCCTTTTCAGTTGCAAATTAAACTCCATACATATATATGGGGAGGTACTTGTTCGAACACTGTTTTACAGTGAAAACTGCAGGAACTTCATACCGGCACTATGAAACAGACTGAGAAAACAGAGTAAAAGTTTCCCCTGCAACCCATTCCATTTCTGCTAAATGAACGAACTTCTCTCCACATGCTCAGTTCTGAGAGATAAGTGTGTGTGAAAGCCGTCCTTCACCTATACTGGTGGGAACACAAAGTTCATTTTCAATTGCAAACTACACTCCATACATATATTTTGGGAAGTACTAGACCCAACTCGGTTTTACATTGAAAACTGCAGGAACTTCAAAACGGAACTAGGAAACAGACTGAGAATCCAGAGTAAAAGTTGCCCTTCAACCAGTTCCTTTTGTGCTAGATGAACGAACTTCTCTCCACATGCTCAGTTCTGAGAGATAAGTGTGTGTGAAAGCCGTACTTCACCTAGATTGGTGGGAACACAAAGTTCCTTTTTAGTTGCAAACTACACTCCGTACATATATATGGGGAGGTACTAGCTCTAAATCGGTTTTACAGTGAAAACTGCAGGAAATTCAAACCGGCACTAGGAAACAGAGTGAGAAACCAGAGTTAAAGTTTCTCCTGCAAACCGTTCCCTTTGTGTTAGATGAACGAACGTCTCTCCACATGCTCAGTTCTGAGAGATACGTGTGAGTGAAAGCCGTCATTCACCTAGATTGTTGGGAACACAAAGTTCCTTTTCAGTTGCAAACTACACTCTATACATATATATGGGGAGGTACTGGTTCGAACACTATTTTACAGTGAAAACTGCAGGAACTTCAAACCGGCACTAGGAAACAGACTGAGAAAACAGAGTAAAAGTTTCCCCTTCAAACCGTTCCCTTTGTGCTAAATGAATGAACTTCTCTCCACATGCTCAGTTCTGAGAGATAAGTGTGTGTGAAAGCCGTCCTTCACCTAGATTTATGGAACACAAAGTTCATTTTCAGTTGCATACTACACTCCATACATATATATGGGGAGGTACTAGCTCCAACTCGATTTTACACTGAACAATGTAGGAACTTCAAACCGGCACTAGGAAACAGACTGAGAAACCAGGTTTAAAGTTTCTCCTGCAACCCGTTCCCTTTGTGCTAGATGAACGAACGTCTCTCCACATGCTCAGTTCTGAGAGATAAGTTTGTGTGAAAGCCGTACTTCACCTAGATTTTTGGGAACACAAAGTTCCTTTCCATTTGCAAACTACACTCCATACATATATATGGGGAGGTTCTAGCTCGAACTTGGTTTTACAGTGAAAACTGCAGGAACTTCAAACCGGCACTAGGAAACAGACTGAGAAACCAGAGTAAAAGTTGCCAATTCAACCAGTTCCCTTTGTGCTAGATGAACGAACGTCTCTCCACATGCTCAGTTCTGAGAGATAAGTGTGTGTGAATTCCGTCCTTCACCTAGATTGTTGGGAACACAAAATTACTTTTCAGTTGCAAACTACATTCCATACATATATATGGGGAGGTTCTAGTTCCAACTCGGTTTTACAGTGAAAACTGCAGGAACTTCAAACAGGTACTAGGAAAAAGACTGAGATACCAGAATAAAAGTTTCTCCTGTAACCCGTTCCCGTTGTGCTAAATGAACGAACATCTCTCCAAATGCTCAGATATGAGAGATAAGTGTGTGTGAAAGCCGTACTTCACCTAGATTGGTGGGAACACAAAGTTCCTTTTTAGTTGCAAACTACAATCCGTACATATATATGGGGAGGTACTAGCTCTAAATCGGTTTTACAGTGAAAACTGCAGGAAATTCAAACCGGCACTAGGAAACAGAGTGAGAAACCAGAGTTAAATATTCTCCTGCAAACCGATCCCTTTGTGCTAGATGAACGAACGTCTCTCCACATGCTCAGTTCTGAGAGATAAGTGTGAGTGAAAGCCGTCATTCACCTAGATTGTTTGGAACACAAAATTCCTTTTCAGTTGGAAACAACACTCCACACATATATATAGGGAGGTACAAACTCCAACTCGGTTTTACAGTGAAAACTGCATGAACTTCAACCCGGCACTAGGAAAAAGACTGATAAACCAGAGTAAAATTTTCCCCTGCAACCCGTTCCATTTGTGCTAGATGAACGAACGTCTCTCCACATGCTCAGTTCTGAAAGATAAGTGTGTGTGAAAGCCGTACTTCACGTAGATTTTTGGGAACACAAAGTTCCTTTTCAGTTGCAAACTACACTCCATACATATATATGGGGAGGTACTGGTTCGAACACTATTTTACAGTGAAAACTGCAGGAACTTCAAACCGGCACTAGGAAACAGACTGAGAAAACAGAGTAAAAGTTTCCCCTTCAAACCGTTCCCTTTGTGCTAAATGAATGAACTTCTCTCCACATGCTCAGTTCTGAGAGATAAGTGTGTGTGAAAGCCGTCCTTCACCTAGATTGGTTGGAACACAAAGTTCATTTTCAGTTGCATACTACACTCCATACATATATATGGGGATGTACTAGCTCCAACTCGATTTTACACTGAACAATGTAGGAACTTCAAACAGGCACTAGGAAACAGACTGAGAAACCAGATTTAAGTTTCTCCTGCAACCCGTTCCCTTTGTGCTAGATGAACGAACGTCTCTCCACATGCTCAGTTCTGAGAGATAAGTTTGTGTGAAAGCCGTACTTCACCTAGATTTTTGGGAACACAAAGTTCCTTTCCATTTGCAAACTACACTCCATACATATATATGGGGAGGTTCTACCTCGAACTTGGTTTTACAGTGAAAACTGCAGGAACTTCAAACCGGCACTAGGAAACAGACTGAGAAACCAGAGTAAAAGTTGCCAATTCAACCCTTTCCCTTTGTGCTAGATGAACGAACGTCTCTCCACATGCTCAGTTCTGAGAGATAAGTGTGTGTGAAAGCCGTCATTCACCTAGATTGTTGGGAACACAAAATTACTTTTCAGTTGCAAACTACATTCCATACATATATATGGGGAGGTTCTAGTTCCAACTCGGTTTTACAGTGAAAACTGCAGGAACTTCAAACACGTACTAGGAAAAAGACTGAGATACCTGAATAAAAGTTTCTCCTGTAACCCGTTCCCGTTGTGCTAAATGAACGAACATCTCTCCAAATGCTCAGATATGAGAGAGAAGTGTGTGTGAAAGCCATTCTTCACCTACATTTTTGGGAACACAAAGTTCCTTTTAAGTTGCAAACTACACTCAATACATATATATAGGTAGGTACAAGCTCCAAATCGGTTCTACATTGAAAACTGCAGGAACTTCAACCAGGCACTAGGAAACAGACTGAGAAAACAGAGTAAAAGTTTCTCCTGCAAACCGTTCCCTTTGTGCTAGAAGAACGAACGTCCCTCCACATGCTCAGTTCTGAGAGAAAAGTGTGTGTGAATTCCGTCCTTCACCTAGATTGTTGGGAACACAAAGTTCATTTTCAGTTGCAAACTACACTCCATACATATATATGGGGAGGTACTAGCTCCAACTCGATTTTACATGGAAAACTGCAGGAAATTCAAACCAGCACTAGGAAACAGACTGAGAAACCAGAGTAAAAGTTTCTCCTGCAACCGTTCTTTTTGTGCTAGATGAACGAACGTCTCTCCACATGCTCAGATCTGAGAGATAAATGTGTGTAAAACCGTCATTCTCCTAGATAGTTGGGAACACAAAGTTCCTTTTCAGTTGCAAACTACACTCAATACATATATTTGGGGAGGTACTAGTCCCAACTCGTTTTTACAGTGAAAACTGCAGGAACTTCAAACCGGAACTAGGAAACAGACTGAGAAATCAGAGTATAGTTTCCCCTGCAACCTTTTCAATTTGTGCTAGATGAACAAAAGTCTCTCCACATGCTAAGTTCTGAGAGATAAGTTTGAGTGAAAGTCGTCATTCACCTAGAATGTTGGGAACACAAAATTCCTTTTCAGTTGCAAACAACACTCCATACATATATATGGGGAGGTACAAACTCCAACTCTGTTTTACAGTGAAAACTGCAGGAACTTCAACCCGGCACTAGGAAACAGACTGAGAAACCAGAGTAAAAGTTTCTCTTGCAACCCATTCCCTTTGTGCTAGATGAACAAACGTGTCTCCACATGCTCAGTTCTGAGAGATAAGTGTGTGTGAAAGCCGTCCTTCACCTAGATTTTTGGGTACACAAAGTTCCTTTTCAGTTGCAAATTAAACTCCATACATATATATGGGGAGGTACTTGTTCGAACACAGTTTTACAGTGAAAACTGCAGGAACTTCATACCGGCACTAGGAAACAGACTGAGAAAACAGAGTAAAATTTTCCCCTTCTAACCGTTCCCTTTGTGCTAAATGAATGAACTTCTCTCCACATGCTCAGTTCTGAGAGATAAGTGTGTGTGAAAGCCGTCCTTCACCTAGATTGGTTGGAACACAAAGTTCATTTTCAGTTGCATACTACACTCCATACATATATATGGGGAGGTACTAGCTCCAACTCGATTTTACACTGAACAATGTAGGAAATTCAAACCGGCACTAGGAAACAGACTGAGAAACCAGATTTAAAGTTTCTCCTGCAACCCGTTCCCTTTGTGCTAGATGAACGAACGTCTCTCCACATGCTCAGTTCTGAGAGATAAGTGTGTGTGAAAGCCGTCCTTCACCTAGATTGTTGGGAACACAAAATTACTTTTCAGTTGCAAACTACATTCCATACATATATATGGGGAGGTTCTAGTTCCAACTCGGTTTTACAGTGAAAACTGCAGGAACTTCAAACAGGTACTAGGAAAAAGACTGAGATACCTGAATAAAAGTTTCTCCTGTAACCCGTTCCCGTTGTGCTAAATGAACGAACATCTCTTCAAATGCTCAGATATGAGAGAGAAGTGTGTGTGAAAGCCATTCTTCACCTACATTTTTGGGAACACAAAGTTCCTTTTAAGTTGCAATCTACACTCAATACATATATATAGGTAGGTACAAGCTCCAAATCGGTTTTACAGTGAAAACTGCAGGAACTTCAACCAGGCACTAGGAAACAGACTGAGAAAACAGAGTAAAAGTTTCTCCTGCAAACCGTTCCCTTTGTGCTAGAAGAACGAACGTCCCTCCACATGCTCAGTTCTGAGAGAAAAGTGTGTGTGAATTCCGTCCTTCACCTAGATTGTTGGGAACACAAAGTTCATTTTCAGTTGCAAACTACACTCCATACATATATATGGGGAGGTACTAACTCCAACTCGATTTTACATGGAAAACTGCAGGAAATTCAAACCAGCACTAGGAAACAGACTGAGAAACCAGAGTAAAAGTTTCTCCTGCAACCGTTCTTTTTGTGCTAGATGAACGAACGTCTCTCCACATGCTCAGATCTGAGAGATAAATGTGTGTAAAAGCCGTCATTCACCTAGATAGTTGGGAACACAAAGTTCCTTTTCAGTTGCAAACTACACTCAATACATATATTTGGGGAGGTACTAGTCCCAACTCGATTTTACAGTGAAAACTGCAGGAACTTCAAACCGGAACTAGGAAACAGACTGAGAAATCAGAGTAAAGATTCTCCTGCAAACCGTATCATTTGTGCTAGATGAACGAACGTCTCTCCCCATGCTAAGTTCTGAGAGATAAGTTTGAGTGAAAGTCGTCATTCACCTAGAATGTTGGGAACACAAAATTCCTTTTCAGTTGCAAACAACACTCCATACATATATATGGGGAGGTACAAACTCCAACTCGGTTTTACAGTGAAAACTGCAGGAACTTCAACCCGGCACTAGGAAACAGACTGAGAAACCAGAGTAAAAGTTTCTCTTGCAACCCGTTCCCTTTGTGCTAGATGAACAAACGTGTCTCCACATGCTCAGTTCTGAGAGATAAGTGTGTGTGAAAGCCGTCCTTCACCTAGATTTTTGGGTACACAAAGTTCCTTTTCAGTTGCAAATTAAACTCCATACATATATATGGGGAGGTACTTGTTCGAACACAGTTTTACAGTGAAAACTGCAGGAACTTCATACCGGCACTAGGAAACAGACTGAGAAAACAGAGTAAAATTTTCCCCTTCTAACCGTTCCCTTTGTGCTAAATGAATGAACTTCTCTCCACATGCTCAGTTCTGAGAGATAAGTGTGTGTGAAAGCCGTCCTTCACCTAGATTGGTTGGAACACAAAGTTCATTTTCAGTTGCATACTACACTCCATACATATATATGGGGAGGTACTAGCTCCAACTCGATTTTACACTGAACAATGTAGGAACTTCAAACCGGCACTAGGAAACAGACTGAGAAACCAGATTTAAAGTTTCTCCTGCAACCCGTTCCATTTGTGCTAGATGAACGAACGTCTCTCCACATGCTCAGTTCTGAGAGATAAGTGTGTGTGAAAGCCGTCCTTCACCTAGATTGTTGGGAACACAAATTTACTTTTCAGTTGCAAACTACATTCCATACATATATATGGGGAGGTTCTAGTTCCAACTCGGTTTTACAGTGAAAACTGCAGGAACTTCAAACAGGTACTAGGAAAAAGACTGAGATACCTGAATAAAAGTTTCTCCTGTAACCCGTTCCCGTTGTGCTAAATGAACGAACATCTCTCCAAATGCTCAGATATGAGAGAGAAGTGTGTGTGAAAGCCATTCTTCACCTACATTTTTGGGAACACAAAGTTCCTTTTAAGTTGCAATCTACACTCAATACATATATATAGGTAGGTACAAGCTCCAAATCGGTTTTACAGTGAAAACTGCAGGAACTTCAACCAGGCACTAGGAAACAGACTGAGAAAACAGAGTAAAAGTTTCTCCTGCAAACCGTTCCCTTTGTGCTAGAAGAACGAACGTCCCTCCACATGCTCAGTTCTGAGAGAAAAGTGTGTGTGAATTCCGTCCTTCACCTAGATTGTTGGGAACACAAAGTTCATTTTCAGTTGCAAACTACACTCCATACATATATATGGGGAGGTACTAGCTCCAACTCGATTTTACATGGAAAACTGCAGGAAATTCAAACCAGCACTAGGAAACAGACTGAGAAACCAGAGTAAAAGTTTCTCCTGCAACCGTTCTTTTTGTGCTAGATGAACGAACGTCTCTCCACATGCTCAGATCTGAGAGATAAATGTGTGTAAAAGCCGTCATTCACCTAGATAGTTGGGAACACAAAGTTCTTTTCAGTTGCAAACTACACTCAATACATATATTTGGGGAGGTACTAGTCCCAACTCGGTTTTACAGTGAAAACTGCAGGAACTTCAAACCGGAACTAGGAAACAGACTGAGAAATCAGAGTAAAGTTTCTCCTGCAAACCGTTCCATTTGTGCTAGATGAACGAACGTCTCTCCACATGCTAAGTTCTGAGAGATAAGTTTGAGTGAAAGTCGTCATTCACCTAGAATGTTGGGAACACAAAATTCCTTTTCAGTTGCAAACAACACTCCATACATATATATGGGGAGGTACAAACTCCAACTCGGTTTTACAGTGAAAACTGCAGGAACTTCAAACCGGCACTAGGAAACAGACTGAGAAACCAGAGTTAAAGTTTCTCCTTCAAACCTTTCCCATTGTGCTAGATGAACGAACGTCTCTCCACATGCTCAGTTCTGAAAGATAAGTGTGTGTGAAAGCCGTACTTCACGTAGATTTTTGGGAACACAAAGTTCGTTTTCAGTTGCAAACTAAACTCCATACATATATATGGGGAGGTACTTGTTCGAACACTATGTTACAGTGAAAACTGCAGGAATTTCAAACCGGCACTAGGAAACAGACTGAGAAAACAGAGTAAAAGTTTACCCTGCAACCCGTTCCCTTTGTGCTAAATGAAGGAAATTCTTTCCACATGCTCAGTTCTGAGAGATAAGTGTGTGTGAAAGCCGTCCTTCACCTATATTGGTGGGAACACAAAGTTCATTTTCAATTGCAAACTACACTCCATACATATATTTTGGGAGGTACTAGACCCAACTCGGTTTTACATTGAAAACTGCAGGAACTTCAAACCGGAACTAGGAAACAGACTGAGAAATCAGAGTAAAGTTTCTCCTGCAACGCGTTCCATTTGTGCTAGATGAACCAACGTCTCTCCACATGCTCAGTTCTGAGAGATAAGTGTGAATGAAAGCCGTCATTCACCTAGATTGTTGGGAACACAAAATTCCTTTTCAGTTGCAAACAACACTCCACACATATATATGGGGAGGTACAAACTCCAACTCGATTTTACAGTGAAAACTGCAGGAACTTCAAACCGGCACTAAGAAACAGACTGAGAAACCAGTTTTAAAGTTTCTCCTGCAACACGTTCCCTTTGTGCTAGATGAACGAACGTCTCTCCACATGCTCAGTTCTGAAAGATAAGTGTGTGTGAAAGCCGTCCTTCACCTATATTGGTGGAAACACAAAGTTCCTTTTCAGTTGCAAACTACAGTCCATACATATATATGGGAAGGTACTAGCTCCAACTCGTTTTTACAGTGAAAACTGCAGGAAATTCAACGCGGCACTAGGAAACAGACTGAGAAACCAGAGTTAAAATTTCTCCTGCAAAGCGTTACCTTTGTGATAGATGAACGAACGTCTCTCCACATGCTCAGTTCTGAGAGATAAGTGTTTGTGAAAGCCGTCCTTCACCTATATTGGTGGGAACACAAAGTTCATTTTCATTTGCAAACTACACTCCATACATATATATGGGGGGGTACTAGCTCCAAATCGGTTTTACAGTGAAAACTGTAGGAACTTCAAACCGGCACTAGGAAACAGACTGAGAAACCAGGTTTAAAGTTTCTCCTGCAAACCGTTCCCTTTGTGCTAGATGAACGAACGTCTCTCCACATGCTCATTTCTTAGAGATAAATGTGTGTGAAAGCCGACCTTCACCTAGATTGTTGGGAACACAAAGTTCCTTTTCATTTGCTAACTAAACTCCATACATATATATGGGGAGGTTCTAGCTCGAACTCGGTTTTACAGTGAAAACTGCAGGAACTTCAAACCGGCACTAGGAAACAGACTGAGAAACCAGAGTAAAATTTCCCCTTCAACCCGTTCCCTTTGTGCTAGATGAACGAAATTCTCTACACATGCTCAGTTCTGAGAGATAAGTGTGTGTGAAAGCCGTCCTTCACCTAGATTGGTTGGAACACAAAGTTCCTTTTCAGTTGCAAACTACACTCCATACATATATATGGGGAGGTACTAGCTCCAACTCTGTTTTACAGTGAAAACTGCAGGAAATTCAACCAGGCACTTGGAAACAGACTGAGAAACCAGAGTTAAAATTTCTCCTGCAAAGCGTTCCCTTTGTGCTAGATGAACGAACGTCTCTCCACATGCTCAGTTCTGAGAAATAAATTTGTGTGAAAGCCGTCCTTCACCTAGATTGGTGGGAACACAAAGTTCCTTTTCAGTTTCAAACTACACTCCATAAATATATATGGGTATGTACTAGCTCTAAATCAGTTTTACAGTGAAAAATTCAGGAACTTCAAACAGGCACTAGGAAACACGCTGAGAAACCAAAGTTATAGTTTCTCGTGAAACCCGTTCCCTTTGTGCTAGATGAACGAACGTCTCTCCACATACTCAGTTCTGAGAGATAAGTGTGTGTGAAAGCCATTTTTACATAGATTGTTGGGAACACAAAGTTCCTTTTCAGTAGCAAACTACACTCCATACATATATATGGGGAAGTACTAGCTCGAACTCGGTATTACAGTGAAAATTGCAGGAACTTCAAACCGGAACTAGGAAACAGACTGAGAAATCACAGTAAAGTTTCTCCTGCAACCCGTTCCTTTTGTGCTAGATGAACGAAAGTCTCTCCACATTCTCAGTTCTGAGAGATAACTGTGAGTGAAAGCCGTCATTCACCTAGATTGTTGGGAACACAAAATTCCTTTTCAGTTGCAAACAACACTCCTCATATATATATGGGGAGGTACAAACTCCAACTCGATTTTACAGTGAAAACTGCAGGAACTTCAAACCGGCACTAGGAAACAGACTGAGAAACCAGAGTAAAAGTTTCTCCTGCAACCCGTTCCCTTTGTGCTATATGAAAGAACGTCTCTCCACATGCTCAGTTCTGAAAGATAAGTGTGTGTGAAAGCCGTCCTTCACCTAGATTGGTGGAAACACAAAGTTCATTTTCAATTGCAAACTACACTCCATACATATATATGGGAAGGTACTAGCTCCAACTCGTTTTTACAGTGAAAACTGCAGGAACTTCAAACCGGCACTAGGAAACAGACTGAGAAACCAGAGTAAAATTTCCCCTTCAACCCGTTCCCTTTGTGCTAGATGAACGAAATTCTCTACACATTCTCAGTTCTGAGAGATAAGTGTGTGTGAAAGCCGTCCTTCACCTAGATTGGTGGGAACACAAAGTTCCTTTTCAGTTGCAAACTACACTCCATACATATATATGGGGAGGTACTAGCTCCAACTCTGTTTTACAGTGAAAACTGCAGGAAATTCAACCAGGCACTTGGAAACAGACTGAGAAACCAGAGTTAAAATTTCTCCTGCAAAGCGTTCCCTTTGTGCTAGATGAACGAACGTCTCTCCACATGCTCAGTTCTGAGAAATAAATTTGTGTGAAAGCCATCCTTCACCTAGATTGGTGGGAACACAAAGTTCCTTTTCAGTTGCAAACTACACTCCATAAATATATATGGGTATGTACTAGCTCTAAATCGGTTTTACAGTGAAAAATTCAGGAACTTCAAACAGGCACTAGGAAACACGCTGAGAAACCAAAGTAATAGTTTCTCGTGAAACCCGTTCCCTTTGTGCTAGATGAACGAACGTCTCTCCACATACTCAGTTCTGAGAGATAAGTGTGTGTGAAAGCCATTCTTTACATAGATTGTTGGGAACACAAAGTTCCTTTTCAGTAGCAAACTACACTCCATACATATATATGGGGAAGTACTAGCTCGAACTCGGTATTACAGTGAAAATTGCAGGAACTTCAAACCGGAACTAGGAAACAGACTGAGAAATCACAGTAAAGTTTCTCCTGCAACCCGTTCCTTTTGTGCTAGATGAACGAAAGTCTCTCCACATTCTCAGTTCTGAGAGATAATTGTGAGTGAAAGCCGTCATTCACCTAGATTGTTGGGAACACAAAATTCCTTTTCAGTTGCAAACATCACTCCTCATATATATATGGGGAGGTACAAACTCCAACTCGATTTTACAGTGAAAACTGCAGGAACTTCAAACCGGCACTAGGAAACAGACTGAGAAACCAGAGTAAAAGTTTCTCCTGCAACCCGTTCCCTTTGTGCTAGATGAACGAACGTCTCTCCACATGCTCAGTTCTGAAATATAAGTGTGTGTGAAAGCCGTTCTTCACCTAGATTGGTGGAAACACAAAGTTCATTTTCAATTGCAAACTACACTCCATACATATATATGGGAAGGTACTAGCTCCAACTCGTTTTTACAGTGAAAACTGCAGGAAATTCAAACCGGCACTAGGAAACAGACTGAGAAACCAGAGTTAAAATTTCTCCTGCAAAGCGTTCCCTTTGTGCTAGATGAACGAACGTCTCTCCACATGCTCAGTTCTGAGAGATAAGTGTGTGTGAAAGCCGTCCTTCACCTAGATTGGTGGGAACACAAAGTTCCTTTATAGTTGCAAACTACACTCCGTACATATATATGGGGAGGTACTAGCTCTAAATCGGTTTTACAGTGAAAACTGCAGGAACTTCAAACCGGCACTTGGAAACAGACTGGGAAACCAGAGTTAAAGTTTCTTCTGTAAACCTTTCCCTTTGTGATAGATGAACGAACGTCTCTCCACATACTCATTTCTGAGAGATAAGTGTGAGTGAAAGCCGTAATTCACTTAGATTGTTGGGAACACAAAATTCCTTTTCAGTTGCAAACAACACTCCACACATATATATGGGGAGGTACAAACTCCAACTCGGTTTTACAGTGAAAACTGCAGGAAATTCAACCCGACACTAGGAAACAGACTGAGAAACCAGAGTAAAAGTTTCTCCTGCAACACGTTCCCTTTGTGCTAGATGAACGAACGTCTCTCCACATGCTCAGTTCTGAAAGATACGTGTGTGTGAAAGCCGTACTTCACGTAGATATTTGGGAACACAAAGTTCCTTTTCAGTTGCAAACTAAACTCCATACATATATATGGGGAGGTACTTGTTCGAACACTATTTTACAGAGAAAACTGCAGGAATTTCAAACCGGCCCTAGGAAAGAGACTGAGAAAACAGAGTAAAATTTACCCTGCAACCCGTTCCCTTTGTGCTAGATGAACGAACGTCTCTCCACATACTCAGTTCTGAGAGATAAGTGTGTGTGAAAACCGTCCTTCACCTATATTGGTGGGAACACAAAGTTCATTTTCAGTTGCAAACTACACTCCATACATATATATGGGGGGGTACTAGCTCCAACTCGGTTTTACAGTGAAAACTAGGAACTTCAAACCGGCACTAGGAAACAGACTGAGAAACCAGGTTTAAAGTTTCTCCTGCAACCCGTTCCGTTTGTTCTAGATGAACGAACGTCTCTCCACATGCTCAGTTCTTAGAGATAAGTGTGTGTGAAAGCCGACCTTCACCTAGATTGTTGGGAACACAAAGTTCCTTTTCATTTGCAAACTAAACTCCATACATATATATGGGGAGGTTCAAGCTCGAACTCGGTTTTACAGTGAAAACTGCAGGAAATTCAAACCGGCACTAGGAAACAGACTGAGAAACCAGAGTAAAATTTCCCCTTCAACCCGTTCCCTTTGTGCTAGATGAACGAATTTCTCTTCACATGCTCAGTTCTGAGAGATAAGTGTGTGTGAAAGCCGTCCTTCACCTAGATTGGTGGGAACACAAAGTTCCTTTTCAGTTGCAAACTACACTCCATAAATATATATGGGGAGGTACTAGCTCCAACTCTGTTTTACAGTGAAAACTGCAGGAAATTCAACCCGGCACTAGGAAACAGACTGAGAAACCAGAGTTAAAATTTATCCTGCAAAGCGTTCCCTTTGTGCTAGATGAACGAACGTCTCTCCACATGCTCAGTTCTGAGAGATAAGTGTGTGTGAAAGCCGTCCTTTACATTGATTGTTGGGAACACAAAGTTCCTTTTCAGTTGCAAACTACACTCCATACATATATATGGGGAAGTACTAGCTTGAACTCTGTATTAAAGTGAAAATTGCAGGAACTTCAAACCGGAACTAGAAAACAGACTGAGAAATCAGAGTAAAGTTTCTCCTGCAACCCGTTCCATTTCTGCTAGATGAACGAACGTCTCCCCACATGCTATGTTCTGAGAGATAAGTGTGAGTGAAAGTCGTCATTCACCTAGATTGTTGGGAACACAAAATTCCTTTTCAGTTGCAAACAACACTCCATACATATATATGGGTAGGTACAAACTCCAAGTCTGTTTTACAGTGAAAACTGCAGGATCTTCAACCCGGCACTAGGAAACAGACTGAGAAACCAGAGTAAAAGTTTCTCCTGCAACACGTTCCCTTTGTGCTAGATGAACGAACGTCTCTCCACATGCTCGGTTCTGAAAGATAAGTGTGTGTGAAAGCCGTACTTCACGTAGATTTTTGGGAACACAAAGTTCCTTTTCAGTTGCAAACTAAACTCCATACATATATATGGGGAGGTACTTGTTCGAACACTATTTTACAGTGAAAACTAGGAACTTCAAACCGGCACTAGGAAACAGACTGAGAAACCAGGTTTAAAGTTTCTCCTGCAACCCGTTCCGTTTGTGCTAGATGAACGAACGTCTCTCCACATGCTCAGTTCTTAGAGATAAGTGTGTGTGAAAGCCGTCCTTCACCTAGATTGTTGGGAACACAAAGTTCCTTTTCATTTGCAAACTAAACTCCATACATATATATGGGGAGGTTCAAGCTCGAACTCGGTTTTACAGTGAAAACTGCAGGAAATACAAACCGGCAGTAGGAAACAGACTGAGAAACCAGAGTAAAATTTCCCCTTCAACCCGTTCCCTTTGTGCTAGATGAACGAACTTCTCTGCACATGCTCAGTTCTGAGAGATAAGTGTGTGTGAAAGCCGTCCTTCACCTAGATTGGTGGGAACACAAAGTTCCTTTTCAGTTGCAAACTACACTCCATAAATATATATGGGGAGGTACTAGCTCCAACTCTGTTTTACAGTGAAAACTGCAGGAAATTCAACCCGGCACTAGGAAACAGACTGAGAAACCAGAGTTAAAATTTATCCTGCAAAGCGTTCCCTTTGTGCTAGATGAACGAACGTCTCTCCACATGCTCAGTTCTGAGAGATAAGTATGTGTGAAAGCCGTCCTTTACATTGATTTTTGGGAACACAAAGTTCCTTTTCAGTTGCAAACTACACTCCATACATATATATGGGGAAGTACTAGCTTGAACTCGGTATTAAAGTGAAAATTGCAGGAACTTCAAACCGGAACTAGAAAACAAACTGAGAAATCAGAGTAAAGTTTCTCCTGCAACCCGTTCCCTTTGTGCTAGATGAACAAACGTGTCTCCACATGCTCAGTTCTGAGAGATAAGTGTGTGTGAAAGCCGTCCTTCATCTAGATTTATGGGTACACAAAGTTCCTTTTCAGTTGCAAATTAAACTCCATACATATATATGGGGAGGTACTTGTTCGAACACTGTTTTACAGTGAAAACTGCAGGAATTTCATACCGGCACTAGGAAACAGACTGAGAAAACAGAGTAAAAGTTTCCCCTGCAACCCGTTCCCTTTGTGCTAAATGAACGAAATTCTCTCCACATGCACAGTTCTGAGAGATAAGTGTGTGTGAAAGCCGTCCTTCACCTATATTGGTGGGAACACAAAGTTCATTTTCAATTGCAAACTACACTCCATACATATATTTTGGGAGGTACTAGTCCCAACTCGGTTTTACAGTGAAATCTGCAGGAACTTCAAACCGGAACTAGGAAACAGACTGAGAAATCAGAGTAAAGTTTCTCCTGCAACGCGTTCCCTTTGTGCTAGATGAACGAACGTCTCTCCACATGCTCAGTTCTGAGAGATAAGTGTGTGTGAAAGCCGTCCTTCACCTAGATTGTTCGGAAAACAAAGTTCCTTTTCAGTTGCAATCTACACTCCATAAATATATATGGGTATGTACTAGCTCCAAATCGGTTTTACAGTGAAAACTGCAGGAACTTCAAACAGGCACTAGGAAACACACTGAGAAACCAAAGTAAAAGTTTCTCGTGAAACCCGTTCAATTTGTGCTAGATGAACGAACGTCTCTCCACATGCTCAGTTCTGAGAGATAAGTGTGTTTGAAAGCCGCCTTTACATAGATTGTTGGGAACACAAAGTTCCTTTTCAGTTGCAAACTGCACTCCATATATATATATGGAGAAGTCCTAGCTCGAACTCGGTTTTACAGTTAAAATTGCAGGAACTTCAAACCGGCACTAGGAAACAGACTGAGGAAACAGAGTTAAATTTTCTCCTGCAAACCGTTCCCTTTGTGCTAGATGAACGAACGTCACTACACATGCTCAGTTCTGAAAGATAAGTGTGTGTGAAAGCCGTCCTTCACCTAGATTTTTGGGAACACAAAATTCTTTTTCAGTTGCAAACTACATTCCATACATATATATGGGGAGGTACTAGCTCCAACTCGGTTTTAGAGTGAAAACTACAGGAACTTCAAACCGGCACTAGGAAACAGACTGAGAAACCAGAGTAAAAGTTGCCCTTCAACCAGTTCCTTTTGTGCTAGATGAACGAACGTCTCTCCACATGCCCAGTTCTGAAAAATAAGTGTGTTTGAAAGCCGCCTTCAAGTAGATATTTGGGAACACAAAGTTCCTTTTCAGTTGCAAACTGAACTCCATACATATATATGGGGAAGTTCTTGTTCGAACACTATTTTACAGTGAAAACTGCAGGAATTTCAAACCGGCACTAGGAAACAGAATGTGAAAACAGAGTAAAAGTTTACCCTGCAACCCGTTCCCTTTGTGCTAAATGAAGGAACTTCTCTCCACATGCTCAGTTCTGAGAGATAAGTGTTTGTGAAAGCCGTCCTTCACCTATATTGGTGGGAACACAAAGTTCATTTTCAATTGCAAACTACACTCCATACATATATTTTGGGAGGTACTAGACCCAACTCGATTTTACATTGAAAACTGCAGGAACTTCAAACAGGAACTAGGAAACAGACTGAGAAATCAGAGTAAAGATTCTCCTGCAACGCGTTCCATTTGTGCTAGATGAACGAACGTCTCTCCACATGCTCAGTTCTGAGAGATAAGTGTGAGTGAAAGCCGTAATTCACCTAGATTGTTGGGAACACAAAATTCCTTTTCAGTTGCAAACAACACTCCACACATATATATGGGGATGTACAAACTCCAACTCGGTTTTACAGTGAAAACTGCAGGAATTTCAAACCGGCACTAGGAAACAGACTGAGAAACCAGAGTAAAATTTTCTCCTGCAACCCGTTCCCTTTGTGCTAGATGAACGAACGTCTCTCCACATGCTCAGTTCTGAGAGATAAGTGTGTGTGAAAGCCGTCCTTCACCTAGATTGTTGGGAACACAAAATTCCTTTTCAGTTGCAATCTACACTCCATAAATATATATGGGTATGAACTAGCTCCAAATCGGTTTTACAGTGAAAACTGCAGGAACTTCAAACAGGCACTAGGAAACACACTGAGAAACCAAAGTATAAGTTTCACGTGAAACCCGTTCCCTTTGTGCTAGATGAACGAACGTCTCTCCACATGCTCAGTTCTGAGAGATAAGTGTGTGTGAAAGCCGCCTTTACATAGATTGTTGGGAACACAAAGTTCCTTTTCCGTTGCAAACTACACTCCATACATATATATGGGGAAGTCCTAGCTCGAACTCTGTTTTACAGTGAAAATTGCAGGAACTTCAAACCAGCACTAGGAAACAGACTGAGAAAACAGATATAAAGTTTCTCCTGCAACCCGCTCCTTTGTGCAAGATGAACGAACGTCACTCCACATGCTCAGTTCTGAGAGATAAGTGTGTGTGAAAGCCGTCCTTCACCTAGATTGTTGGGAACACAAAATTCCTTTTCAGTTGCAAACTACATTCCATACATATATATGGGGTGTTACTAACTCCAACTCGGTTTTACAGTGAAAACTGCAGGAACTTCAAACCGGCACTAGGAAACAGACTGAGAAACCAGAGTAAAAGTTGCTCTTCAACCAGTTCCTTTTGTGCTAGATGAACGAACTTCTCTCCACATGCTCAGTTCTGAGAGATAAGTGTGTGTGAAAGCCGTACTTCACCTAGATTGGTGGGAACACAAAGTTCCTTTTTAGTTGCAAACTACACTCCGTACATATATATGGGGAGGTACTAGCTCTAAATCGTTTTTACAGTGAAAACTGCAGGAAATTCAAACCGGCACTAGGAAACAGAGTGAGAAACCAGAGTTAAAGTTTCTCCTGCAACCCGTTCCCTTTGTGCTAGATGAACGAACGTCTCTCCACATGCTCAGTTCTGAGAGATAAGTGTGAGTGAAAGCGTCTTTCACCTAGATTGTTGGGAACACAAAATTCCTTTTCAGTTGCAAACAACACTCCACACATATATATAGGGAGGTACAAACTCCAACTCGGTTTTAGAGTGAAAACTGCAGGAACTTCAACCCGGCACTAGGAAAAAGACTGATAAACCAGAGTAAAATTTTCCCCTGCAACCCGTTCACTTTGTGCTAGATGAACGAACGTCTCTCCACATGCTCAGTTCTGAAAGATAAGTGTGTGTGAAAGCTGTACTTCACGTTGATTTTTGGGAACACAAAGTTCCTTTTCATTTGCAAAGTACACTCCATACATATATATGGGGAGGTACTGGTTCGAACACTATTTTACAGTGAAAACTGCAGGAACTTCAAACCGGCACTAGGAAACAGACTGAGAAAACAGAGTAAAAGTTTCCCTTCAAACCGTTCCCTTTGTGCTAAATGAAGGAACTTCTCTCAACATGCTCAGTTCTGAGAGATAAGTGTGAGTGAAAGCTGTCCTTCACCTAGATTGGTTGGAACACAAAGTTCATTTTCAGTTGCATACTACACTCCATACATATATATGGGTTGTACTAGCTCCAAATCGATTTTACACTGAACAATGTAGGAACTTCAAACCGGCACTAGGAAACAGACTGAGAAATCAGATTTAAAGTTTCTCCTGCAATCCGTTCCCTTTGTGCTAGATGAACGAACGTCTCTCCACATGCTCAGTTCTGAGAGATAAGTTTGTGTGAAAGCCGTACTTCACCTAGATTTTTGGGAACACAAAGTTACTTTCCATTTGCAAACTACACTCCATACATATATATGGGGAGGTTCTAGCTCGAACTTGGTTTTACAGTGAAAACTGCAGGAAATTCAAACCGGCACTAGGAAACAGACTGAGAAACCAGAGTAAAAGTTGCAAATTCAACCCGTTCCCTTTGTGCTAGATGAACGAACGTCTCTCCACATGCTCAGTTCTGAGAGATAAGTGTGTGTGAAAGACGACCTTCACCTAGATTGTTGGGAACACAAAATTACTTTTCAGTTGCAAACTACATTCCATACATATATATGGGGAGGTTCTAGTTCCAACTCGGTTTTACAGTGAAAACTGCAGGAACTTCAAACAGGTACTAGGAAAAAGACTGAGATACCAGAATAAAAGTTTCTCCTGTAACCCGTTCCCGTTGTGCTAAATGAACGAACATCTCTCCAAATGCTCAGATATGAGAGAGAAGTGTGTGTGAAAGCCATTCTTCAACTACATTTTTGGGAACACAAAGTTCCTTTTAAGTTGCAAACTACACTCAATACATATATATAGGTAGGTACAAGCTCAAATCGGTTTTACATTGAAAACTGCAGGAACTTCAAAACGGCACTAGGAAACAGACTGAGAAAACAGAGTTAAATTTTCTCCTGCAACCCGTTCCCTTTGTGCTAGATGAACGAACGTCACTCCACATGCTCAGTTCTGAGAGATAAGTGTGTGTGAAAGCCGTCCTTCACCTAGATTTTTGGGAACACAAAATTCTTTTTCAGTTGCAAACTACATTCCATACATATATTTGGGGAGGTACTAGCTCCAACGCGGTTTTACAGTGAAAACTGCAGGAACTTCAAACCGGCACTAGGAAACAGACTGAGAAATCTGAGTATAAGTTTACCCTGCAACCCGTTCCCTTTGTGCTAAATGAAGGAACTTCTCTCCACATGCTCATTTCTGAGAGATAAGTGTGTGTGAAAGCCGTCCTTCACATACATTGGTGGGAACACAAAGTTCATTTTCACTTGCAAACTACACTCCATACATATATATGGGGGGGTACTAGCTCCAACTCGGTTTTACAGTGAAAACTGTAGGAACTTCAAACCGGCACTAGGAAACAGACTGAGAAACCAGGTTTAAAGTTTCTCCTGCAACCCGATCCGTTTGTGCTAGATGAACGAACGTCTCTCCACATGCTCATTTCTTAGAGATAAGTGTGTGTGAAAGCCGACCTTCACCTAGATTGTTGGGAACACAAAATTCCTTTTCATTTGCAAACTAAACTCCATGCATATATATGGGGAGGTTCTAGCTCGAACTCATTTTTACAGTGAAAACTGCAGGAACTTCAACCCGGCACTAGGAAACAGACTGAGAAACCAGAGTAAAATTTCCCCTTCAACCCGTTCCTTTGTGCTAGATGAACGAACTTCTCTACACATGCTCAGTTCTGAGAGATAAGTGTGTGTGAAAGCCGTCCTTCACCTAGATTGGTGGGAACAGAAAGTTCCTTTTCAGTTGCAAAATACACTCCATACATATATATGGGGAGGTACTAGCTCCAACTCTGTTTTACAGTGAAAACTGCAGGAAATTCAACCCGGCACTAGGAAACAGACTGAGAAACCAGAGTTAAAATTTCTCCTGCAAAGCGTTCCCTTTGTGCTAGATGAACGAACGTCTCTCCACATGCTCAGTTCTGAGAGATAAGTTTGTGAGAAAGCCGTACTTCACCTAGATTGTTGGGAACACAAAGTTCCTTTTCAGTTACAAACTACACTCCATAAATATATATGAGTATGTACTAGCTCTAAATCGGTTTTACAGTGAAAACTTCCGGAACTTCAAACAGGCACTAGGAAACACACTGAGAAACCAAAGTAAAAGTTTCTCGTGAAACCCGTTCCCTTTGTGCTAGATGAACGAACGTCTCTCCACATATTCTGTTCTGAGAGATAAGTGTGTGTGAAAGCCGTCCGTTACATAGATTGTTGGGAACACAAAGTTCCTTTTCAGTTGCAAACTACACTCCATACATATATATGGGGAAGTACTATCTCGAACTCGTTATTACAGTGAAAATTGCAGGAACTTCAATCCGGAACTAGGAAACAGACTGAGAAATCAGAGTAAAGTTTCTCCTGCAAACCGTTCCCTTTGTGCTAGATGAACGAACGTCTCTCCACATGCTCATTTCTGAGAGATAAGTGTGTGTGAAAGCCGTCCTTCAACTAGATTGTTGGGAACACAAAATTCCTTTTCAGTTGCCAAGAACACTCCATACATATATATGGGTAGGTACAAACTCCAACTCGGTTTTACAGTGAAAACTGCAGGAACTTCAAACCGGCACTAGGAAACAGACTGAGAAACCAGAGTAAAAGTTTCTCCTGCAACCCGTTCCCTTTGTGCTAGATGAACGAACGTCTCTCCACATGCTCAGTTCTGAAAGATAAGTGTGTGTGAAAGCCGTTCTTCACCTAGATTGGTGGAAACACAAAGTTCCTTTTCAGTTGCAAACTACACTCCATACATATATATGGGAAGGTACTAGCTCTAACTCGTTTTTACAGTGAAAACTGCAGGAAATTCAAACCGGCACTAGGAAACAGACTGAGAATCCAGAGTTAAAATTTCTCCTGCAAAGCGTTCCCTTTGTGCTAGATGAACGAACGTCTGTCCACATGCTCAGTTCTGAGAGATAAGTGTGTGTGAAAGACGTCCTTCACCTAGATTGTTGGGAACACAAAATTACTTTTCAGTTGCAAACTACATTCCATACATATATATGGGGAGGTTCTAGTTCCAACTCGGTTTTACAGTGAAAACTGCAGGAACTTCAAACAGGTACTAGGAAAAAGACTGAGATACCAGAATAAAAGTTTCTCCTGTAACCCGTTCCCGTTGTGCTAAATGAACGAACATCTCTCCAAATGCTCAGATATGAGAGATAAGTGTGTGTGAAAGCCATTTTTCAACTACATTTTTGGGAACACAAAGTTCCTTTTAAGTTGCAAACTACACTCAATACATATATATAGGTAGGTACAAGCTCCAAATCGGTTTTACATTGAAAACTGCAGGAACTTCAAAACGGCACTAGGAAACAGACTGAGAAAACAGAGTTAAATTTTCTCCTGCAACCCGTTCCCTTTGTGCTAGATGAACGAACGTCACTCCACATGCTCAGTTCTGAGAGATAAGTGTGTGTGAAAGCCGTCCTTCACCTAGATTTTTGGGAACACAAAATTCTTTTTCAGTTGCAAACTACATTCCATACATATATTTGGGGAGGTACTAGCTCCAACGCGGTTTTACAGTGAAAACTGCAGGAACTTCAAACCGGCACTAGGAAACAGACTGAGAAATCTGAGTATAAGTTTACCCTGCCACCCGTTCCCTTTGTGCTAAATGAAGGAACTTCTCTCCACATGCTCATTTCTGAGAGATAAGTGTGTGTGAAAGCCGTCCTTCACATACATTGGTGGGAACACAAAGTTCATTTTCACTTGCAAACTACACTCCATACATATATATGGGGGGGTACTAGCTCCAACTCGGTTTTACAGTGAAAACTGTAGGAACTTCAAACCGGCACTAGGAAACAGACTGAAAAACCAGGTTTAAAGTTTCTCCTGCAACCCGATCCGTTTTTTCTAGATGAACGAACGTCTCTCCACATGCTCATTTCTTAGAGATAAGTGTGTGTGAAAGCCGACCTTCACCTAGATTGTTGGGAACACAAAGTTCCTTTTCATTTGCAAACTAAACTCCATGCATATATATGGGGAGGTTCTAGCTCGAACTCGGTTTTACAGTGAAAACTGCAGGAACTTCAAACCGGCACTAGGAAACAGACTGAGAAACCAGAGTAAAATTTCCCCTTCAACCCGTTCCTTTGTGCTAGATGAACGAACTTCTCTACACATGCTCAGTTCTGAGAGATAAGTGTGTGTGAAAGCCGTCCTTCACCTAGATTGGTGGGAACAGAAAGTTCCTTTTCAGTTGCAAAATACACTCCATACATATATATGGGGAGGTACTAGCTCCAACTCTGTTTTACAGTGAAAACTGCAGGAAATTCAACCCGGCACTAGGAAACAGACTGAGAAACCAGAGTTAAAATTTCTCCTGCAAAGCGTTCCCTTTGTGCTAGATGAACGAACGTCTCTCCACATGCTCAGTTCTGAGAGATAAGATTGTGAGAAAGCCGTACTTCACCTAGATTGTTGGGAACACAAAGTTCCTTTTCAGTTACAAACTACAATCCATAAATATATATGAGTATGTACTAGCTCTAAATCAGTTTTACAGTGAAAACTTCAGGAACTTCAAACAGGCACTAGGAAACACACTGAGAAACCAAAGTAAAAGTTTCTCGTGAAACCCGTTCCCTTTGTGCTAGATGAACGAACGTCTCTCCACATATTCTGTTCTGAGAGATAAGTGTGTGTGAAAGCCGTCCTTTACATAGATTGTTGGGAACACAAAGTTCCTTTTCAGTTGCCAACTACACTCCATACATATATATGGGGAAGTACTATCTCGAACTCGTTATTACAGTGAAAATTGCAGGAACTTCAAACCGGAACTAGGAAACAGACTGAGAAATCAGAGTAAAGTTTCTCCTGCAACCCGTTCCCTTTGTGCTAGATGAACGAACGTCTCTCCACATGCTCATTTCTGAGAGATAAGTGTGTGTGAAAGCCGTCCTTCAACTAGATTGTTGGGAACACAAAATTCCTTTTCAGTTGCAAAGAACACTCCATACATATATATGGGTAGGTACAAACTCCAACTCGGTTTTACAGTGAAAACTGCAGGAACTTCAAACCGGCACTAGGAAACAGACTGAGAAACCAGAGTAAAAGTTTCTCCTGCAACCCGTTCCCTTTGTGCTAGATGAACGAACGTCTCTCCACATGCTCAGTTCTGAAAGATAAGTGTGTGTGAAAGCCGTCCTTCACCTAGATTGGTGGAAACACAAAGTTCCTTTTCAGTTGCAAACTACACTCCATACATATATATGGGAAGGTACTAGCTCTAACTCGTTTTTACAGTGAAAACTGCAGGAAATTCTAACCGGCACTAGGAAACAGACTGAGAATCCAGAGTTAAAATTTCTCCTGCAAAGCGTTCCCTTTGTGCTAGATGAACGAACGTCTGTCCACATGCTCAGTTCTGAGAGATAAGTGTGTGTGAAAGCCGTCCTTCAACTAGATTGGTGGGAACCCAAAGTTACTTTTTAGTTGCAAACTACACTCCGTACATATATATGGGGAGATACTAGCTCTAAATCGGTTTTACAGTGAAAACTGCAGGAACTTCAAACCGGCACTTGAAAACAGACTAGGAAACCAGAGTTAAAGTTTCTCCTGCAAACCTTTCCCTTTGTGCTAGATGAACGAACGTCTCTCCACATGCTCATTTCTGAGAGATAAGTGTGAGTGAAAGCCGTCATTCAATTAGATTGTTGGGAACACAAAATTCCTTTTCAGTTGCAAAAAACACTCCACACTTATATATGGGGAGGTACAAATTCCAACTCGGTTTTACAGTGAAAACTGCAGGAACTTCAAACCGGAACTAGGAAACAGACTGAGAAATCAGAGTAAAGTTTCTCCTGCAACGCGTTCCCTTTGTGCTAGATGAACGAAAGTCTCTCCACATGCTCAGTTCTGAGAGATAAGTGTGTTTGAAAGCCGTCCTTCACCTAGATTGTTGGGAACACAAAGTTCCTTTTCAGTTGCAAACTACACTCCATAAATATATATGGGTATGTACTAGCTCCAAATCGGTTTTACAGTGAAAACTGCAGGAACTTCAAACAGGCACTAGGAAACACACTGAGAAACCAAAGTAAAAGTTTCTCGTGAAACCCGTTCCTTTGTGCTAGATGAACGAACGTCTCTCCACATGCTCAGTTCTGAGAGATAAGTGTGTTTGAAAGCCGCCTTTACATAGATTGTTGGGAACACAAAGTTCCTTTTCAGTTGCAAACTACACTCCATACATATATATGGAGAATTCCTAGCTCGAACTCGGTTTTACAGTGAAAATTGCAGGAAATTCATACCGGCACTAGGAAACAGACTGAGGAAACAGAGTTAAATTTTTTCCTGCAACCCGTTCCCTTTGTGCTAGATGAACGAACGTCACTACACATGCTCAGTTCTGAGGGATAAGTGTGTGTGAAAGCCGTCCTTCACCTAGATTTTTGGGAACACAAAATTCTTTTTCAGTTGCAAACTACATTCCATACATATATTTGGGGAGGTACTAGCTCCAAAGCGGTTTTACAGTGAAAACTGCAGGAACTTCAAACCGGCACTAGGAAACAAACTGAGAAACCAGAGTAAAAGTTGCCCTTCAACCAGTTCGTTTTGTGCTAGATGAACGAACTTCTCTCCACTTGCTCAGTTCTGAGAGATAAGTGTGTGTGAAAGCCGTCCTTCATCTAGATTGGTGGGAACACAAAGTTCCTTTTTAGTTGCAAACTACACTCCGTACATATATATGGGGAGGTACTAGCTCTAAATCGGTTTTACAATGAAAACTGCAGGAACTTCAAACCGGCACTTGGAAACATTCTGAGAAACCAGAGTTAAAGTTTCTCCTGCAAACCTTTCCCTGTGTGCTAGATGAACGAACATCTCTCCACATGCTCAGTTCTGAGAGATAAGTTTGTGTGAAAGCCGTACTTCACCTAGATTGTTTGGAACACAAAGTTCCTTTTCAGTTGCAAACTACACTCCATACATATATATGGGGAGGTAATAGCTCCAACTCGGTTTTACAGTGAAAACTGCAGGAAATTCAAAACGGCACTAGGAAACCAACTGAGAATCCAGAGTAATAGTTTCTCATGCAACCATTCCCTTCGTGCTAGATGAACGAACGACTCTCCACATGCTCATTTCTGAGAGATTAGTGTGTGTATGGAAGCCGTACTTTACATAAATTGTTGGGAACACAAAGTTCCTTTTCAGTTGCAAACTACACTCCATACATATATATGGCGATTTACAAGCTACTAATCGGTTTTACAGTGAAAACTGCAGGAAATACAAACCGGCACTAGGAAACAGACAGAGAAACCAGTGTAAAATTTTTCCTGCAACCGTTCTTTTTGTGCTAGATGAACGAATGTCTCTCCACATGCTAAGTTCTTAGAGATAAGTGTGTATGAAAGCCGTCCTTCACCTAGTTTGTTGGGAACACAAAATTCATTTTCAGTTGCAAACTGCATTCCATAAATATATATGGGTAAGTACTAGCTCCAACTCGGTTTTACAGTGAAAACTGCAGGAACTTCAAACCGTCACTAGGAAACAGTCTGAAAATTCAGAGTAAATGTTTCCCCTGCAACCCGTTCCCTTTGTGCTAGATTAACAAACGTCTCTCCACATGCTCAGTTCTGAGAGATACGTGTGTGTGAAATCCGTCCTTCACCTAGATTGTAGGGAACACAAAGTTCTTTTTCAGTTGCAAACTACACTCCATACATAAATATGGGGAGGTACTAGCTCCAACTCTGTTTTACAGTGAAAACTGCAGGAATATCAACCCGGCACTAGGAAACAGACTGAGAAACCAAAGTGATAGTTTCTCCTGCAAACCGTTCCCTTTGTGCTATAAGAACGAAAATTTCTCCACATGCTCAGTTCTGAGAGATAAGTGTGTGTGAAAGCCGTCCTTCACCTAGATTGTTGGGAACAAAAATATCCTTTTCAGTTGCAAACTACACTCCATACTTATATTTGGGGAGGTACTAGCACCAAGACGGTTTTACACTGAAAACTGCAGTAACTTGAAACTGGCATTAGGAAATAGTCTGAGAAACCAGAGTTAAATTTTTTCTGCAATCCGTTCCCTTTGTGCTAGATGAACGAACGTCTCTCCACATGCTCATTTCTGAGAGATAAGTGTGTGTGAAAACCGTCCTTCACCTTGATTGTTGGGAACACAAAGTTTCTTTTCAGTTGCTAACTACACTCCATACACATATTTGGGAAAGTACTAGACCCAACACGATTTTACAGGAAAAATTCAGGACCTTCAAACTGACACTAGGAAACAGACTGAGAAACAGAGTAAAAGTTTCACCTGCAAACCGCTCCCTTTGTGCTAGATGAACGAACGTCTCTCCACATGCTCATTTCTGAGAGATAAGTGTGTGTGAAAGCCGTCCTTCACCTTGATTGTTGGGAACACAAAGTTCCTTTTCAGTTGCAAACTAAAATCCATACATATATATGAGGAGGTACTAGCTCCAACTCGATTTTACAGAGAAAACTGCAGGAACTTCAAACCGGCACTAGGAAACAAACTGAGAAACCAGAGTAAAAGTTTCCCCTGCAACCCATTCCGTTTTTGCTAGATGAACGAACTTCTCTCCACATGTTGAGTTCTGAGAGATCTGTGTGTGTGAAAGCCTTCCTTCACCTAGATTGCTAGGAACACAAAGTTCCTTTTCAGTTGCAAACTACACTCCATACATATATATGGGGAGGTACTAGCTCTAAAACGGTTTTACAGTGAAAACTGCAGGAACTTCAAACCGGCACTAGGAAACAGACTGAGAAAACAGAGTTAAAGTTTTCCTGCAAACCGTTCCCTTTGTGCTAGATGAACGAACGTCTCTCCACATGCTAAGTTCTGAGAGATAAGTGTGTGTGAAAGCCGTCCGTTACCAAGATTCTTTGGAACACAAAGTTACTTTTCAGTTGCAAATTACACTCCATACATATATATGGGGAGGTACTAGCTCACACTCGATTTTACAGTGAAAACTGCAGGAACTTAAAACCGGCAAAAAGAAACAGACTGAGAAACCAGAGATAAAATTTCCCCTGCAACCCGTTCCCTTTGTGCTAGATGAACGAACTTCTCTCCACATGCTCATTTCTGAGAGATAATGTGTGTATGGAAGCCGTACTTTAAGTAGATTTTTGGGAACACAAAGTTCCTTTTCAGTTGCAAACTACACTTCATACATATATATGGGGAGTTACAAGCTCCAACTCGGTTTTACAGTGAAAACTGCAGGAACATCAAACCGGCAATAGGAAACATACTGAGAAACCAGAGTAAATGTTTTCCTGCAAGCGTTCTTTTTGTTCTAGATAAACGAACGTCTCTCCAATGCTCAGTTGTGAGAGATAAGTGTGTGAGAAAGCCGTCCTTCACCTAGATTGTTGGGAACACACAGTTCCTTTTCAGATGCTAACTACAATCTATACATATATATGGGGAGGTACAAGCTCCAAATCGGTTTTACAGTGAAAACTGCAGGAACTTCAAACCGGCACTAGGAAACAGACTGAGATACCAGAGTAAAAGTTTCTCCTGCAAGCCGTTCCATTTTTGCTTGAAGAACGAACGTCTCTCCACATGCTCACTTCTGAGAGGTAAGGGTGTGTGAAAGCCGCCCTTCAACTAGATTGTTGGGAACACAAAGTTCCTTTTCAGTTGCAAACTACACTCCATACTTATATATGGGGAGGTACTAGCTCCAAATCGGTTTTACAGTGAAAACTGCAGGAACTTCTAACCTGCACTAGGAAACAGACTGAGAAACCACAGTAAAATTTCCCCTGCAAACAGTTCCCTTTGTGCTATATGAACGAAAGTCTCTCCACATGCTCAGTTCAGAGAGATAAGTGTGTGTGAAAGCCGTCCTTCACCTAGATTGTTGGGAACACAAAGTTCCTTTTCAGTTGCAAACTACACTCCATAAATATATATGGGGAGGTACTAGCTCAAACTCGATTTTACAGTGAAAACTGCAGGAACTTCAAACTGGCACTAGGAAACAGACTCAGAAACCAGTGTAAAATTTTTTCCTGCGACCGTTCTTTTTGTGCTAGATGAACGAACGTCTCTCCACATGCACAGTTCTGAGAGATATGTGTGTGTGAAAGCCTACCTTCACCTAGATTGTTGGGAACACAAAGTTCCTTTTCAGTTGCAAACTACACTCCATACATATATACGGGTAGGTACTAGCTCCAACTCGGTTTTACAGTGAAAACTGCAGGAACTTCAAACCGGCACTAGGAAACAGACTGAGAAACCAGAGTAATAGTTTCCCCTGCAACCAGTTCCCTTTGTGCTAGATGAACGAACGTCTCTCCACATTCTCATTTCTGAGAGATAAGTGTGTCTGAAAGCCGTCCTTCACCTAGATTGTTGGGAACACAAAGTTACTATTCAGTTGCAAACTACAATCCATACATATATATGGGTAGGTACTAGTTCCAACTCGGTTTTACAGTGAAAACTGCAGGAACTTCAAACCGGCACTAGGAAACAGACTGAGAAACCAGTGTAAAAGTTTCCCATGCAACCCGTTCCATTTGTGCTAGATGAACGAACGTCTCACGACTTGCTCAGTTCTGAGAGATAAATGTGTGTGAAAGCCGTCCTTCACCTAGATTGTTGGGAACACAAAGTTTCTTTTCATTTGCAAACTACACTCCATACATATATATGGGGAGGTACTAGCTCCAACTCGGTTTTACAGTGGAAACTGCAGGAACTTCAAACCGGCACTAGGAAACAGATTGAGAAACCAGAGTAATAGTTTCTCCTGCAACCAGTTCCCTTTGTGCTAGATGAACGAACGTCTCTCCACATTCTAATTTCTGAGAGATAAGTGTGTGTGAAAGCCGTCCTTCACCTAGATTGTTGGGAACACAAAGTTCCTACTCAGTTGCAAACTACAATCCATACATATATATGGGTAGATACTAGTTCCAAATCAGTTTTACAGTGAAAACTGCAGGAACTTCAAACCGGCACTAGGAAACAGACTGAGAAACCAGAGTAAAAGTTTCCCATGCAACCCGTTCCATTTGTGCTAGATGAACGAACGTCTCACGACTTGCTCAGTTCTGAGAGATAAATATGTGTGAAAGCCGTCCTTCACCTAGATTGTTGGGAACACAAAGTTTCTTTTCATTTGCAAACTACACTCCATAAATATATATGGGGTGGTACTAGCCCCAACTCGGTTTTACAGTGAAAACTGCAGGAACTTCATACCGGCACTAGGAAACAGACTGAGAAACCAGAGTAAAAGTTTCCCGTGCAAATCGTTTCCATTGTGTTAGATGAACGAACGTCTCTCCACATGCTCATTTCTGAGAGATAAGTGTTTGTGAAAGCCGTCCTTCACCTAGATTGTTGGGAACACAAAGTTCCTTTTCAGTTGCAAACTACACTCCATACATATATATGGGTAGGTACTAGCTCCAACTCGGTTTTACAGTGAAAACTGCAGGAACTTCAAACCGGCACTAGGAAACAGACAGAGAAACCAGAGTAAAAGTTCCCCTGCAACCCGTTCCCTTTGTGCTAGATGAACGAACGTCTCTCCACATGCACAGTTCTGAGAGATATGTGTGTGTGAAAGCCTACCTTCACCTAGATTGTTGGGAAAACAAAGTTCCTTTTCAGTTGCAAACTACACTCCATACATATATATGGGTAGGTACCAGCTCTAACTCGGTTTTACAGTGAAAACTGCAGGAAATTCAAACTGGCCCTAGGAAACAGACTGAGAAAACAGAGTAAATGTTTCCCTTGCAACCCGTTTCCTTTGTGCTAGATGAACAAACGTCTCTCCACATGCTCAATTCTGAGAGATAAGTGTGTGGGAAAGCCGTCCTTCACCTAGATTGTTGGGAACACAAAGTTCCTTTTAAGCTGCAAACTACAGTCCATACATATATATGGTTAGGTACTAGCTCCAACTCGGTTTTACAGTGAAAACTGCAGGAACTTCAAACCGGCACTAGGAAACAGACTGAGAAACCAGAGTAAAAGTTTCCCCTGCAAACCGTTCCCTTTGTGCTAGATGAACGAAAGTCTCTCCACATGAAAAGTTCTGAGAGATATGTGTGTGGGAAAGCCGTCCTTCACCTAGATTGTTGGGAACACAAAGTTCCTTTTCAGTTGCAAACTACACTCCATACATATATATGGGGAGGTACTAGCTCCAACTAGGTTTTACAGTGAAACTGCAGGAACTTCAAACCGGCATTAGGAAAGAGACTGAGAAATCAGAGTAAAAGTTTCCCCCGCAAATCGTTTACCTTGTGCTAGTGAACGAACGTCTCTCCACATGCTCAGATCTGAGAGATAAGTGTTTGTGAAAGCCGCCCTTCACCTAGTTTGTTGGGAACACAAAGTTCCTTTTCAGTTGCAAACTACACTCCATACATATATATGGGGAGGTAATATCTCCAACTTGGTTTTACTGTGAAAACTGCAGGAACTTCAAACTGGCCCTAGGAAACAGACTGAGAAAACAGAGAAAAAGTTGCCCCTGCAAGTCGTTTCCTTTGTTCTAGATGAACGAAAGTCTCTCCACATGCTCAGTTCTGAGAGATAACTGTTTGTGAAAGCCGTCCTTCACCTAGATGGTTGGGAACACAAAGTTCCTTTTCAACTGCAAACTACAGTCCATACATATATATGGTTAGCTACTAGCTCCAACTCGGATTTACAGTGAAAACTGCAGGAACTTCAAACCGGCACTAGGAAACACACTGAGAAACCAGAGTAAAAGTTTCCCCTGCAACCCGTTCCCTTTGTGCTAGATGAACGAACATTTCTCCACATGCACAGTTCTGAGAGATAAGTGTGTGGGAAAGCCGTCCTTCACCTAGATTGTTGGGAACACAAAGTTCCTTTTCAGTTGCAAACTACACTCCATACATATATATGGGGAGGTACTAGCTCCAACTAAATTTTACAGTGAAAACTGCAGGAACTTCAAACCGGCACTTGGAAAGAGACTGAGAAACCAGAGTAAAAGTTTCCCCTGCAAATCGTTTACTTTGTGCTAGTGAACGAACGTCTCTCAACATGCTCAGTTCTGAGAGATAAGTTTTTGTGAAAGCCGCCCTTCACATAGATTGTTTGGAACACAAATTTCCTTTTCAGTTGCAAACTACACTCCATACATATATATGGGTAGGTACTAGCTCCAACTCGGTTTTACAGTGAAAACTGCAGGAACTTCAAACTGGCCCTAGGAAACAGACTGAGAAAACAGAGTAAATGTTTCCCCTGCAACTCGTTTCCTTTGTGCTAGATGAACAAACGTCTCTCCACATGCTCAGTTCTGAGAGATATGTGTGTGGGAAAGCCGTACTTCACCTAGATTGTTGGGAACAAAAAATTCCTTTTCAGTTGCAAATTACACTCCATAAATATATATGGGTAGGCACTAGCTCCAACTAGGTTTTACAGTGAAAACTGCAGGAACTTCAAACCGGAACTAGGGAACAGTCTGAGAAACCAGAGTAAAAGTTTCCCCTGCAACTCGTTTCCATTGTGCTAGATGAACGAACGTCTCTCCACATGCTCAGTTCTGAGAGATAAGTGTGTGTGAAAGCCGTCCTTCAAATAGATTGATGGGAACACAAATTTCCTTTTCAGTTGCAAACTACACACCATACATATATATGGGTAGGTACTAGCTCCAACTAGGTTTTAATGTGAAAACTGCAGGAACTTCAAACCGACACTAGGAAACAGACTGAGAAACCAGAGTAAAAGTTTCCCCTGCAAATCGTTTACATTGTGCTACATGAACGAACCTCTCTCCACATGCTCATTTCAGAGAGATAATTGTGTGTGAAAGCCGTCCTTCACCTAGATTGTTGGGAACACAAAGTTCCTTTTCAGCAGCAAACTACAGTCCATACGTATATATGGTTAGGTACTAGCTCCAACTCGATTTTACAGTGAAAACTGCAGGAAATTCAAACCGGCACTAGGAAACAGACTGAGAAACCAGAGTAAAAGTTTACCCTGCAAACCGTTCCCTTTGTGCTAGATGAACGAATGTCTCTCCACATGCTCAGTTCTGAGAGATAAATGTTTGTGAAAGCCGCCCATCACCTAGATTGTTGGGAACACAAAGTTCCTTTTCAGTTGCAAACTACACTCCATACATATATATGGGGAGGTACTAGCTCCAACTCTGTTTTACAGTGAAAACTGCAGGAACTTCAAACTGGCCCTAGGAAACAGACTGAGAAAACAGAGTAAAAGTTTCCCCTGCAACTCGTTTCCTTTGTTCTAGATGAACGAACATCTCTCCACATGCTCAGTTGTGAGAGATAATTGTGTGTGAAAGCCGTCCTTCACATAGATTGTTGGGAACACAAAGTTCCTTTTCAGCTGAAAAATACAGTCCATACATATATATGGATAGGTACAAGCTCCAACTCGGTTTTACAGTGAAAACTGCAGGAACTTCAAAACGGCACTAGGAAACAGACTGAGAACCCAGAGTAAAAGTTTCCCCTGCAACCCGTTCCCTTTTTGCTAGGTGAACGAAAGTCTCTCCACATGCAGAGTTCTGAGAGATATGTGTGTGTGAAAGCCTACCTTCACCTAGATTGTTGGGAACACAAAGTTCCTTTTCAGTTGCAAACTACACTCCATACATATATATGGGTAGGTACTAGCTCCAACTCGGTTTTACAGTGAAAACTGCAGGAACTTCAAACCGGCACTAGGAAACAGATTGAGAAACCAGAGTAATAGATTCCCCTGCAACCAGTTCCCTTTGTACTAGATGAACGAACGTCTCTCCACATGCTCAGTTCTGAGAGATAAGTGTGTGTGAAAGCCGTCCTTCACCTAGAGTGTTGGGAACACAAAGTTCCTTTTCAGTTGCAAACTACAATCCATACATTTATATGGGTAGGTACTAGTTCCAACTCGGTTTTACAGTGAAAACTGCAGGAACTTCAAACCGGCACTAGGAAACAGACTGAGAAACCAGAGTAAAAGTTTCCCATGCAACCCGTTCCATTTGTGCTAGATGAACGAATGTCTCACTACTTGCTCAGTTCTGAGAGATAAATGTGTGTGAAAGCCGTCCTTTACCTAGATTGTTGGGAACACAAAGTTTCTTTTCAGATGCATACTACACTCCATACATATATATGGGTAGGTACTAGCTCCAACTCGGTTTTACAGTGAAAACTGCAGGAACTTCAAACCGGCACTAGGAAACAGACTGAGAAACCACAGTAAAAGTTGCAACTGCAACCCGTTCCCTTTGTGCTAGATGAACGAACGTCTCTCCACATGCACAGTTCTGAGAGATAAGTGTGTGTGAAAGCCTACCTTCACCCAGATTTTTGGGAACACAAAGTTCCTTTTCATTTGCAAACTACACTCCATACATATATATGGGTAGGTACTAGCTCCAACTAGGTTTTACAGTGAAAACTGCAGGAACTTCAAACCGGAACTAGGAAACAGTCTGAGAAACCAGAGTAAAAGTTTCCCCTGAAAATCGTTTCCTTTGTGCTAGATGAACGAACGTCTCTCCACATGCTCAGTTCTGAGAGATAAGTGTGTGTGAAAGCCGTCCTTCAAATAGATTGTTGGGAACACAAATTTCCTTTTCAGTTGCTAACTACACACCATACATATATATGGGGAGGTACTAGCTCCAACTAAGTTTACAGTGAAAACTGCAGGAACTTCAAACCGACACTAGGAAACAGACTGAGAAACCAGAGTAAAAGTTTCCCCTTCAAATCGTTTCCTTTGTGCTACATGAACGAACCTTCCTCCACATGCTCAGTTCAGAGAGATAAGTGTGTGTTAAGCCGACCTTCACCTAGATTGTTGGGAACACAAAGTTCCTTTGAAGCTGCAAACTACAGTCCATACATATATATGGTTAGGTAATAGCTCCAACACTGTTTTACAGTGAAAACCGCAGGAACTTCAAACCGGCACTAGGAAAAAGACGGAGAAACCAGAGTAAAAGTTTCCCCTGCAACCCGTTCCCTTTGTACTAGATGAACGAAAGTCTCTCCACATGCACAGTTCTGAGAGATAAGTGTGTGGGAAAGCCGTCCTTCACCTAGATTGTTGGGAACACAAAGTTCCTTTTCAGTTGCAAACTACACTCCATATATATATATGGGGAGGTACTAGCTCCAAAAAGGTTTTACAGTGAAAACTGCAGGAACTTCAAACCGGCACTAGGAAAGACACTGAGAAACCAGAGTAAAAATTTCCCCTGCAAATCGTTTACTTTGTGCTAGTGAACGAAAGTCTCTCCACATGCTCAGTTCTGAGAGATAAGTGTTTGTGAAAGCGGCCCTGCACCTAGATTGTTGGGAACACAAAGTTCTTTTTCAGTTGCATACTACACTCCATACATATATATGGGGAGGTACTAGCTCCAACACGGTTTTACAGTGAAAACTGCAGGAACTTCAAACCGGCCCTAGGAAACAGACTGAGAAACCAGAGTAAAAGTTTCCCCTGCAATTCGTTTCCTTTGTGCTCCATGAACGAACGTCTCTCCACTTGCTCAGTTCTGAGAGATAAGTGTGTGGGAAAGCCGTCCTTCACCTAGATTGTTGGGAACACAAAGTTCCTTTTCAGTTGCAAACTACACTCCATACATATATATGGGGAGGTACTAGCTCCAACTCGGGTTTACAGTGAAAACTGCAGGGACTTCAAACCGGCACTGGGAAACAGACTGAGAAACAAGAGGAAAAGTTTCCCCTGCAACTCGTTCCCTTTGTGCTAGATGAATCAACATCTCTCAACATGCACAGTTCTGAGAAATAAGTGTGTGTGATAGCCGTTCTTCACCTAGATTGTTGGGAACACAAAGTTCCTTTTCAGTTGCAAACTACACTCCATACATATATATGGGTAGATACTAGCTCCAACTCGGTTTTACAGTGAAAACTGCAGGAACTTCAAACCGGCACTAGGAAACAGACTGAGAAACCAGAGTAAAAGTTTCCCCTGCAATTCGTTTCCTTTGTGCTCCATGAACGAACGTCTCTCCACTTGCTCAGTTCTGAGAGATAAGTGTGTGGGAAAGCCGTCCTTCACCTAGATTGTTGGGAACACAAAGTTCCTTTTCAGTTGCAAACTACACTCCATACATATATATGGGTAGGAACTAGCTCCAACTCGGTTTTACAGTGAAAACTGCAGGAAATTCAAACCGGCACTGGGAAACAGACTGAGAAACCAGAGGAAAATTTTCCCCTGCAACTCGTTCCCTTTGTGCTAGATGAACCAACCTCCCTCCACATGCACAGTTCTGAGAGATAAGTGTGTGTGATAGCCGTTCTTCACCTAGATTGTTGGGAACACAAAGTTCCTTTTCAGTTGCAAACTACACTCCATACATATATATGGGTAGATATTAGCTCCAACTCGGTTTTTCAGTGAAAACTGCAGGAACTTCAAGCCGGCACTAGGAAACAGACTGAGAAACCAGAGTAAAATTTCCCCTGCAAATCGTTTACTTTGTGCTAGTGAACGAAGGTCTCTCCACATGCTCAGTTCTGAGAGATAAGTATTTGTGAAAGCCGCCCTTCACCTAGATTGTTGGGAACTCAAATTTCCTTTTCAGTTGCAAACTACACTCCATAAATATATATGGGGAGGTACTAGCTCCACCTCTGTTTTACAGTGAAAACTGCAGGAACTTCAAACTGGCCCTAGGAAACAGACTGAGAAAACAGAGTAAAAGTTTCCCCTGCATCTCGTTTCCTTTGTGCTAGATGAACGAACGTCTCTCCACATGCTCAGTTCTGAGAGATAAGTGTGTGTGAAAGCCGTAGTTCACTTAAATTATTGGGAACACAAAGTTCCTTTTCAGTTGCAAACTACAATCCATACATATATATGGGTAGGTACTAGCTCCAACTCGGTTTTACAGTGAAAACTGCAGGAACTTCAAACCGGCCCTAGGAAACAGACTGAGAAACCAGAGTAATAGATTCCCCTGCAACCAGTTCCCTTTGTGCTAGATGAACGAACGTCTCTCCACATTCTCATTTCTGAGAGATAAGTGTGTGTGAAAGCCGTCCTTCACCTAGATTGTTGGGAACACAAAGTTCCTTTTCAGTTGCAAACTACAATCCATACATATATATGGGTAGGTACAAGTTCCAACTCGGGTTTACAGTGAAAATTGCAGGAACTTCAAACCGGCACTAGGAAACAGACTGAGAAACCAGAGTAAAAGTTTCCCATGCAACCCGTTCCATTTGTGAGAGATGAACGAACGTCTCTCCACATGCTCAGTTCTGAGAGATAAGTGTGTGTGAAAGCCGTCCTTCAAATAGATTGTTGGGAACACAAATTTCCTTTTCAGTTGCTAACTACACACCATACATATATATGGGGAGGTACTAGCTCCAAATAAGTTTACAGTGAAAACTGCAGGAACTTCAAACCGACACTAGGAAACAGACTGAGAAACCAGAGTAAAAGTTTCCCCTTCAAATCGTTTCTATTGTGCTACATGAACGAACCTTCCTCCACATGCTCAGTTCAGAGAGATAAGTGTGTGTTAAGCCGACCTTCACCTAGATTGTTGGGAACACAAAGTTCCTTTGAAGCTGCAAACTTCAGTCCATACATATATATGGTTAGGTACTAGCTCCAACACTGTTTTACAGTGAAAACCGCAGGAACTTCAAACCGGCACTAGGAAAAAGACGGAGAAACCAGAGTAAAAGTTTCCCCTGCAACCCGTTCCCTTTGTACTAGATGAACGAAAGTCTCTCCACATGCACAGTTCTGAGAGATAAGTGTGTGGGAAAGCCGTCCTTCACCTAGATTGTTGGGAACACAAAGTTCCTTTTCAGTTGCAAACTACACTCCATATATATATATGGGGAGGTACTAGCTCCAAAAAGGTTTTACAGTGAAAACTGCAGGAACTTCAAACCGGCACTAGGAAAGACACTGAGAAACCAGAGTAAAAGTTTCCCCTGCAAAACGTTTACTTTGTGCTAGTGAACGAAAGTCTCTCCACATGCTCAGTTCTGAGAGATAAGTGTTTGTGAAAGCGGCCCTGCACCTAGATTGTTGGGAACACAAAGTTCTTTTTCAGTTGCATACTACACTCCATACATATATATGGGGAGGTACTAGCTCCAACACGGTTTTACAGTGAAAACTGCAGGAACTTCAAACCGGCCCTAGGAAACAGACTGAGAAACCAGAGTAAAAGTTTCCCCTGCAATTCGTTTCCTTTGTGCTCCATGAACGAACGTCTCTCCACTTGCTCAGTTCTGAGAGATAAGTGTGTGGGAAAGCCGTCCTTCACCTAGATTGTTGGGAACACAAAGTTCCTTTTCAGTTGCAAACTACACTCCATAAATATATATGGGGAGGTACTAGCTCCAACTCGGGTTTACAGTGAAAACTGCAGGGACTTCAAACCGGCACTGGGAAACAGACTGAGAAACAAGAGGAAAAGTTTCCCCTGCAACTCGTTCCCTTTGTGCTAGATGAATCAACATCTCTCAACATGCACAGTTCTGAGAAATAAGTGTGTGTGATAGCCGTTCTTCACCTAGATTGTTGGGAACACAAAGTTCCTTTTCAGTTGCAAACTACACTCCATACATATATATGGGTAGATACTAGCTCCAACTCGGTTTTACAGTGAAAACTGCAGGAACTTCAAACCAGCACTAGGAAACAGACTGAGAAACCAGAGTAAAAGTTTCCCCTGCAATTCGTTTCCTTTGTGCTCCATGAACGAACGTCTCTCCACTTGCTCAGTTCTGAGAGATAAGTGTGTGGGAAAGCCGTCCTTCACCTAGATTGTTGGGAACACAAAGTTCCTTTTCAGTTGCAAACTACACTCCATACATATATATGGGTAGGAACTAGCTCCAACTCGGTTTTACAGTGAAAACTGCAGGAAATTCAAACCGGCACTGGGAAACAGACTGAGAAACCAGAGGAAAATTTTCCCCTGCAACTCGTTCCCTTTGTGCTAGATGAACCAACCTCCCTCCACATGCACAGTTCTGAGAGATAAGTGTGTGTGATAGCCGTTCTTCACCTAGATTGTTGGGAACACAAAGTTCCTTTTCAGTTGCAAACTACACTCCATACATATATATGGGTAGATATTAGCTCCAACTCGGTTTTTCAGTGAAAACTGCAGGAACTTCAAGCCGGCACTAGGAAACAGACTGAGAAACCAGAGTAAAATTTCCCCTGCAAATCGTTTACTTTGTGCTAGTGAACGAAGGTCTCTCCACATGCTCAGTTCTGAGAGATAAGTATTTGTGAAAGCCGCCCTTCACCTAGATTGTTGGGAACTCAAATTTCCTTTTCAGTTGCAAACTACACTCCATAAATATATATGGGGAGGTACTAGCTCCACCTCTGTTTTACAGTGAAAACTGCAGGAACTTCAAACTGGCCCTAGGAAACAGACTGAGAAAACAGAGTAAAAGTTTCCCCTGCATCTCGTTTCCTTTGTGCTAGATGAACGAACGTCTCTCCACATGCTCAGTTCTGAGAGATAAGTGTGTGTGAAAGCCGTAGTTCACTTAGATTATTGGGAACACAAAGTTCCTATTCAGTTGCAAACTACAATCCATACATATATATGGGTAGGTACTAGCTCCAACTCGGTTTTACAGTGAAAACTGCAGGAACTTCAAACCGGCACTAGGAAACAGACTGAGAAACCAGAGTAATATTTTCCCCTGCAACCAGTTCCCTTTGTGCTAGATGAACGAACGTCTCTCCACATTCTCATTTCTGAGAGATAAGTGTGTGTGAAAGCCGTCCTTCACCTAGATTGTTGGGAACACAAAGTTCCTTTTCAGTTGCAAACTACAATCCATACATATATATGGGTAGGTACTAGTTCCAACTCGGGTTTACAGTGAAAATTGCAGGAACTTCAAACCGGCACTAGGAAACAGACTGAGAAACCAGAGTAAAAGTTTCCCATGCAACCCGTTCCATTTGTGAGAGATGAACGAAAGTCTCACGACTTGCTCAGTTCTGAGAGATAAATGTCTGTGAAAGCCGTCCTTCACATCGATTGTTGGGAACACAAAGTTTCTTTTCAGTTGCTAACTACAATCCATACATATATATGGGGAGGGACTAGCTCCAACTCGGTTTTACAGTGAAAACTGCAGGAACTTCAAACCGGCCCTAGGAAACAGACTGAGAAACCAGAGTAAAAGTTTCCCCTGCAACTCATTTTCATTGTGCTAAATGAACGAACGTCTCTCCACATGCTCAGTTCTGAGAGATAAGTGTTTGTGAAAGCCGTCCTTCACCTAGATTGTTGGGAACACAAAGTTCCTTTTCAGTTGCAAACTACAGTCCATACATATATATGGGTAGGTACTAGCTCCAACTCGGTTTTACAGTGAAAACTGCAGGAACTTCAAACCGGCACTAGGAAACAGACTGAGAAACCAGAGTAAAAGTTTCCCCTGCAACCCGTTCCATTTGTGTTAGATGAACGAACGTCTCTCCACATGCTCAGTTCTGAGAGATAAGTGTGTGTGAAAGCCGTCCTTCAAATAGATTGTTTGGAACACAAATTTCCTTTTCAGTTGCAAACTACAAACCATACATATATATGGGGAGGTACTAGCTCCAACTAGGTTTTACAGTGAAAACTGCAGGAACTTCAAACTGACACTAGGAAACAGACTGAGAAACCAGAGTAAAAGTTTCCCCTTCAAATCGTTTCCTTTGTGCTACATGAACGAACCTCTCTCCACATGCTCAGTTCAGAGAGATAATTGTGTGTGAAAGTCGTCCTTCACCTAGATTGTTGGGAACACAAAGTTTCTTTTCAGCTGCAAACTACAGTCCATACATATATATGGTTAGGTACTAGCTCCAACACGGTTTTACAGTGAAAACTGCAGGAAATTCAAACCGGCACTAGGAAACAGACTGAGAAACCAGAGTAAAAGTTTCCCCTGCAACCCGTTCCCTTTGTGCTAGATGAACGAATGTCTCTCTACATGCACAGTTCTGAGAGATAAGTGTGTGGGAAAGCCGTCCTTCACCTAGATTGTTGGGAACACAAAGTTCCTTTTCAGTTGCAAACTACACTCCATATATATGTATGGGGTGGTACTAGCTCCAAATAGGTTTTACAGTGAAAACTGCAGGAACTTCAAACCGGCACTAGGAAAGAGACTGAGAAACCAGAGTAAAAGTTTCCCCTGCAACCCATTCCCTTTGTGCTAGATGAACAAACGTCTCTCCACATGCTCAGTTCTGAGAGATACGTGTGTGTGAAATCCGTCCTTCACCTAGATTGTAGGGAACACAAAGTTCTTTTTCAGTTGCAAACTACACTCCATACATAAATATGGGGAGGTACTAGCTCCAACTCTGTTTTACAGTGAAAACTGCAGGAATATCAACCCGGCACTAGGAAACAGACTGAGAAACCAAAGTGATAGTTTCTCCTGCAAACCGTTCCCTTTGTGCTATAAGAACGAAAATTTCTCCACATGCTCAGTTCTGAGAGATAAGTGTGTGTGAAAGCCGTCCTTCACCTAGATTGTTGGGAACAAAAATATCCTTTTCAGTTGCAAACTACACTCCATACTTATATTTGGGGAGGTACTAGCACCAAGACGGTTTTACACTGAAAACTGCAGTAACTTGAAACTGGCATTAGGAAATAGTCTGAGAAACCAGAGTTAAATTTTTTCTGCAATCCGTTCCCTTTGTGCTAGATGAACGAACGTCTCTCCACATGCTCATTTCTGAGAGATAAGTGTGTGTGAAAACCGTCCTTCACCTTGATTGTTGGGAACACAAAGTTTCTTTTCAGTTGCTAACTACACTCCATACACATATTTGGGAAAGTACTAGACCCAACACGATTTTACAGGAAAAATTCAGGACCTTCAAACTGACACTAGGAAACAGACTGAGAAACAGAGTAAAAGTTTCACCTGCAAACCGCTCCCTTTGTGCTAGATGAACGAACGTCTCTCCACATGCTCATTTCTGAGAGATAAGTGTGTGTGAAAGCCGTCCTTCACCTTGATTGTTGGGAACACAAAGTTCCTTTTCAGTTGCAAACTAAAATCCATACATATATATGAGGAGGTACTAGCTCCAACTCGATTTTACAGAGAAAACTGCAGGAACTTCAAACCGGCACTAGGAAACAAACTGAGAAACCAGAGTAAAAGTTTCCCCTGCAACCCATTCCGTTTTTGCTAGATGAACGAACTTCTCTCCACATGTTGAGTTCTGAGAGATCTGTGTGTGTGAAAGCCTTCCTTCACCTAGATTGCTAGGAACACAAAGTTCCTTTTCAGTTGCAAACTACACTCCATACATATATATGGGGAGGTACTAGCTCTAAAACGGTTTTACAGTGAAAACTGCAGGAACTTCAAACCGGCACTAGGAAACAGACTGAGAAAACAGAGTTAAAGTTTTCCTGCAAACCGTTCCCTTTGTGCTAGATGAACGAACGTCTCTCCACATGCTAAGTTCTGAGAGATAAGTGTGTGTGAAAGCCGTCCGTTACCAAGTTTCTTTGGAACACAAAGTTACTTTTCAGTTGCAAATTACACTCCATACATATATACGGGGAGGTACTAGCTCAAACTCGATTTTACAGTGAAAACTGCAGGAACTTAAAACCGGCAAAAAGAAACAGACTGAGAAACCAGAGATAAAATTTCCCCTGCAACCCGTTCCCTTTGTGCTAGATGAACGAACTTCTCTCCACATGCTCATTTCTGAGAGATAATGTGTGTATGGAAGCCGTACTTTAAGTAGATTTTTGGGAACACAAAGTTCCTTTTCAGTTGCAAACTACACTTCATACATATATATGGGGAGTTACAAGCTCCAACTCGGTTTTACAGTGAAAACTGCAGGAACATCAAACCGGCAATAGGAAACATACTGAGAAACCAGAGTAAATGTTTTCCTGCAAGCGTTCTTTTTGTTCTAGATAAACGAACGTCTCTCCAATGCTCAGTTGTGAGAGATAAGTGTGTGAGAAAGCCGTCCTTCACCAAGATTGTTGGGAACACACAGTTCCTTTTCAGTTGCTAACTACAATCTATACATATATATGGGGAGGTACAAGCTCCAAATCGGTTTTACAGTGAAAACTGCAGGAACTTCAAACCGGCACTAGGAAACAGACTGAGATACCAGAGTAAAAGTTTCTTCTGCAAGCCGTTCCATTTTTGCTAGAAGAACGAACGTCTCTCCACATGCTCACTTCTGAGAGGTAAGGGTGTGTGAAAGCCGCCCTTCAACTAGATTGTTGGGAACACAAAGTTCCTTTTCAGTTGCAAACTACACTCCATACTTATATATGGGGAGGTACTAGCTCCAAATCGGTTTTACAGTGAAAACTGCAGGAACTTCTAACCTGCACTAGGAAACAGACTGAGAAACCACAGTAAAATTTCCCCTGCAAACAGTTCCCTTTGTGCTATATGAACGAAAGTCTCTCCACATGCTCAGTTCAGAGAGATAAGTGTGTGTGAAAGCCGTCCTTCACCTAGATTGTTGGGAACACAAAGTTCCTTTTCAGTTGCAAACTACACTCCATAAATATATATGGGGAGGTACTAGCTCAAACTCGATTTTACAGTGAAAACTGCAGGAACTTCAAACTGGCACTAGGAAACAGACTCAGAAACCAGTGTAAAATTTTTTCCTGCAACCGTTCTTTTTGTGCTAGATGAACGAACGTCTCTCCACATGCACAGTTCTGAGAGATATGTGTGTGTGAAAGCCTACCTTCACCTAGATTGTTGGGAACACAAAGTTCCTTTTCAGTTGCAAACTACACTCCATACATATATACGGGTAGGTACTAGCTCCAACTCGGTTTTACAGTGAAAACTGCAGGAACTTCAAACCAGCACTAGGAAACAGACTGAGAAACCTGAGTAATAGTTTCCCCTGCAACCAGTTCCCTTTGTGCTAGATGAACGAACGTCTCTCCACATTCTCATTTCTGAGAGATAAGTGTGTCTGAAAGCCGTCCTTCACCTAGATTGTTGGGAACACAAAGTTACTATTCAGTTGCAAACTACAATCCATACATATATATGGGTAGGTACTAGTTCCAACTCGGTTTTACAGTGAAAACTGCAGGAACTTCAAACCGGCACTAGGAAACAGACTGAGAAACCAGTGTAAAAGTTTCCCATGCAACCCGTTCCATTTGTGCTAGATGAACGAACGTCTCACGACTTGCTCAGTTCTGAGAGATAAATGTGTGTGAAAGCCGTCCTTCACCTAGATTGTTGGGAACACAAAGTTTCTTTTCATTTGCAAACTACACTCCATACATATATATGGGGAGGTACTAGCTCCAACTCGGTTTTACAGTGGAAACTGCAGGAACTTCAAACCGGCACTAGGAAACAGACTGAGAAACCAGAGTAATAGTTTCTCCTGCAACCAGTTCCCTTTGTGCTAGATGAACGAACGTCTCTCCACATTCTAATTTCTGAGAGATAAGTGTGTGTGAAAGCCGTCCTTCACCTATATTGTTGGGAACACAAAGTTCCTTCTCAGTTGCAAACTACAATCCATACATATATATGGGTAGGTACTAGTTCCAAATCAGTTTTACAGTGAAAATTGCAGGAACTTCAAACCGGCACTAGGAAACAGACTGAGAAACCAGAGTAAAAGTTTCCCATGCAACCCGTTCCATTTGTGCTAGATGAACGAACGTCTCACGACTTGCTCAGTTCTGAGAGATAAATATGTGTGAAAGCCGTCCTTCACCTAGATTGTTGGGAACACAAAGTTTCTTTTCATTTGCAAACTACACTCCATACATATATATGGGGTGGTACTAGCCCCAACTCGGTTTTACAGTGAAAACTGCAGGAACTTCAAACCGGCACTAGGAAACAGACTGAGAAACCAGAGTAAAAGTTTCCCGTGCAAATCGTTTCCATTGTGTTAGATGAACGAACGTCTCTCCACATGCTCATTTCTGAGAGATAAGTGTTTGTGAAAGCCGTCCTTCACCTAGATTGTTGGGAACACAAAGTTCCTTTTCAGTTGCAAACTACACTCCATACATACATATGGGTAGGTACTAGCTCCAACTCGGTTTTACAGTGAAAACTGCAGGAACTTCAAACCGGCACTAGGAAACAGACTGAGAAACCAGAGTAAAAGTTCCCCTGCAACCCGTTCCCTTTGTGCTAGATGAACGAACGTCTCTCCACATGCACAGTTCTGAGAGATATGTGTGTGTGAAAGCCTACCTTCACCTAGATTGTTGGGAAAACAAAGTTCCTTTTCAGTTGCAAACTACACTCCATACATATATATGGGTAGGTACCAGCTCTAACTCGGTTTTACAGTGAAAACTGCAGGAAATTCAAACTGGCCCTAGGAAACAGACTGAGAAAACAGAGTAAATGTTTCCCTTTCAACCCGTTTCCTTTGTGCTAGATGAACAAACGTCTCTCCACATGCTCAATTCTGAGAGATAAGTGTGTGGGAAAGCCGTCCTTCACCTAGATTGTTGGGAACACAAAGTTCCTTTTAAGCTGCAAACTACAGTCCATACATATATATGGTTAGCTACTAGCTCCAACTCGGTTTTACAGTGAAAACTGCAGGAACTTCAAACCGGCACTAGGAAACAGACTGAGAAACCAGAGTAAAAGTTTCCCCTGCAAACCGTTCCCTTTGTGCTAGATGAACGAAAGTCTCTCCACATGAAAAGTTCTGAGAGATATGTGTGTGGGAAAGCCGTCCTTCACCTAGATTGTTGGGAACACAAAGTTCCTTTTCAGTTGCAAACTACACTCCATACATATATATGGGGAGGTACTAGCTCCAACTAGGTTTTACAGTGAAACTGCAGGAACTTCAAACCGGCATTAGGAAAGAGACTGAGAAATCAGAGTAAAAGTTTCCCCCGCAAATCGTTTACCTTGTGCTAGTAAACGAACGTCTCTCCACATGCTCAGATCTGAGAGATAAGTGTTTGTGAAAGCCGCCCTTCACCTAGTTTGTTGGGAACACAAAGTTCCTTTTCAGTTGCAAACTACACTCCATACATATATATGGGGAGGTAATATCTCCAACTTGGTTTTACTGTGAAAACTGCAGGAACTTCAAACTGGCCCTAGGAAACAGACTGAGAAAACAGAGAAAAAGTTGCCCCTGCAAGTCGTTTCCTTTGTTCTAGATGAACGAACGTCTCTCCACATGCTCAGTTCTGAGAGATAACTGTTTGTGAAAGCCGTCCTTCACCTAGATGGTTGGGAACACAAAGTTCCTTTTCAACTGCAAACTACAGTCCATACATATATATGGTTAGCTACTAGCTCCAACACGGATTTACAGTGAAAACTGCAGGAACTTCAAACCGGCACTAGGAAACACACTGAGAAACCAGAGTAAAAGTTTCCCCTGCAACCCGTTCCCTTTGTGCTAGATGAACGAACGTCTCTCCACATGCACAGTTCTGAGAGATAAGTGTGTGGGAAAGCCGTCCTTCACCTAGATTGTTGGGAACACAAAGTTCCTTTTCAGTTGCAAACTACACTCCATACATATATATGGGGAGGTACTAGCTCCAACTAAATTTTACAGTGAAAACTGCAGGAACTTCAAACCGGCACTTGGAAAGAGACTGAGAAACCAGAGTAAAAGTTTCCCCTGCAAATCGTTTACTTTGTGCTAGTGAACGAACGTCTCTCAACATGCTCAGTTCTGAGAGATAAGTTTTTGTGAAAGCCGCCCTTCACATAGATTGTTTGGAACACAAATTTCCTTTTCAGTTGCAAACTACACTCCATACATATATATGGGTAGGTACTAGCTCCAACTCGGTTTTACAGTGAAAACTGCAGGAACTTCAAACTGGCCCTAGGAAACAGACTGAGAAAACAGAGTAAATGTTTCCCCTGCAACTCGTTTCCATTGTGCTAGATGAAGGAACGTCTCTCCACATGCTCAGTTCTGAGAGATAAGTGTGTGTGAAAGCCGTCCTTCAAATAGATTGATGGGAACACAAATTTCCTTTTCAGTTGCAAACTACACACCATACATATATATGGGTAGGTACTAGCTCCAACTAGGTTTTAATGTGAAAACTGCAGGAACTTCAAACCGACACTAGGAAACAGACTGAGAAACCAGAGTAAAAGTTTCCCCTGCAAATCGTTTAGATTGTGCTACATGAACGAACCTCTCTCCACATGCTCAGTTCAGAGAGATAATTGTGTGTGAAAGCCGTCCTTCACCTAGATTGTTGGGAACACAAAGTTCCTTTTCAGCAGCAAACTACAGTCCATACGTATATATGGTTAGGTACTAGCTCCAACTCGATTTTACAGTGAAAACTGCAGGAAATTCAAACCGGCACTAGGAAACAGACTGAGAAACCAGAGTAAAAGTTTACCCTGCAAACCGTTCCCTTTGTGCTAGATGAACGAATGTCTCTCCACATGCTCAGTTCTGAGAGATAAATGTTTGTGAAAGCCGCCCTTCACCTAGATTGTTGGGAACACAAAGTTCCTTTTCAGTTGCAAACTACACTCCATACATATATATGGGGAGGTACTAGCTCCAACTCTGTTTTACAGTGAAAACTGCAGGAACTTCAAACTGGCCCTAGGAAACAGACTGAGAAAACAGAGTAAAAGTTTCCCCTGCAACTCGTTTCCTTTGTTCTAGATGAACGAACATCTCTCCACATGCTCAGTTGTGAGAGATAATTGTGTGTGAAAGCCGTCCTTCACATAGATTGTTGGGAACACAAAGTTCCTTTTCAGCTGAAAAATACAGTCCATACATATATATGGATAGGTACAAGCTCCAACTCGGTTTTACAGTGAAAACTGCAGGAACTTCAAAACGGCACTAGGAAACAGACTGAGAACCCAGAGTAAAAGTTTCCCCTGCAACCCGTTCCCTTTTTGCTAGGTGAACGAAAGTCTCTCCACATGCAGAGTTCTGAGAGATATGTGTGTGTGAAAGCCTACCTTCACCTAGATTGTTGGGAACACAAAGTTCCTTTTCAGTTGCAAACTACAATCCATACATTTATATGGGTAGGTACTAGTTCCAACTCGGTTTTACAGTGAAAACTGCAGGAACTTCAAACCGGCACTAGGAAACAGACTGAGAAACCAGAGTAAAAGTTTCCCATGCAACCCGTTCCATTTGTGCTAGATGAACGAATGTCTCACTACTTGCTCAGTTCTGAGAGATAAATGTGTGTGAAAGCCGTCCTTAACCTAGATTGTTGGGAACACAAAGTTTCTTTTCAGATGCATACTACACTCCATACATATATATGGGTAGGTACTAGCTCCAACTCGGTTTTACAGTGAAAACTGCAGGAACTTCAAACCGGCACTAGGAAACAGACTGAGAAACCACAGTAAAAGTTGCAACTGCAACCCGTTCCCTTTGTGCTAGATGAACGAACGTCTCTCCACATGCACAGTTCTGAGAGATAAGTGTGTGTGAAAGCCTACCTTCACCCAGATTTTTGGGAACACAAAGTTCCTTTTCATTTGCAAACTACACTCCATACATATATATGGGTAGGTACTAGCTCCAACTAGGTTTTACAGTGAAAACTGCAGGAACTTCAAACCGGAACTAGGAAACAGTCTGAGAAACCAGAGTAAAAGTTTCCCCTGAAAATCGTTTCCTTTGTGCTAGATGAACGAACGTCTCTCCACATGCTCAGTTCTGAGAGATAAGTGGGTGTGAAAGCCGTCCTTCAAATAGATTGTTGGGAACACAAATTTCCTTTTCAGTTGCTAACTACACACCATACATATATATGGGGAGGTACTAGCTCCAACTAAGTTTACAGTGAAAACTGCAGGAACTTCAAACCGACACTAGGAAACAGACTGAGAAACCAGAGTAAAAGTTTCCCCTTCAAATCGTTTCCTTTGTGCTACATGAACGAACCTTCCTCCACATGCTCAGTTCAGAGAGATAAGTGTGTGTTAAGCCGACCTTCACCTAGATTGTTGGGAACACAAAGTTCCTTTGAAGCTGCAAACTACAGTCCATACATATATATGGTTAGGTAATAGCTCCAACACTGTTTTACAGTGAAAACCGCAGGAACTTCAAACCGGCACTAGGAAAAAGACGGAGAAACCAGAGTAAAAGTTTCCCCTGCAACCCGTTCCCTTTGTACTAGATGAACGAAAGTCTCTCCACATGCACAGTTCTGAGAGATAAGTGTGTGGGAAAGCCGTCCTTCACCTAGATTGTTGGGAACACAAAGTTCCTTTTCAGTTGCAAACTACACTCCATATATATATATGGGGAGGTACTAGCTCCAAAAAGGTTTTACAGTGAAAACTGCAGGAACTTCAAACCGGCACTAGGAAAGACACTGAGAAACCAGAGTAAAAATTTCCCCTGCAAATCGTTTACTTTGTGCTAGTGAACGAAAGTCTCTCCACATGCTCAGTTCTGAGAGATAAGTGTTTGTGAAAGCGGCCCTGCACCTAGATTGTTGGGAACACAAAGTTCTTTTTCAGTTGCATACTACACTCCATACATATATATGGGGAGGAACTAGCTCCAACACGGTTTTACAGTGAAAACTGCAGGAACTTCAAACCGGCCCTAGGAAACAGACTGAGAAACCAGAGTAAAAGTTTCCCCTGCAATTCGTTTCCTTTGTGCTCCATGAACGAACGTCTCTCCACTTGCTCAGTTCTGAGAGATAAGTGTGTGGGAAAGCCGTCCTTCACCTAGATTGTTGGGAACACAAAGTTCCTTTTCAGTTGCAAACTACACTCCATACATATATATGGGGAGGTACTAGCTCCAACTCGGGTTTACAGTGAAAACTGCAGGGACTTCAAACCGGCACTGGGAAACAGACTGAGAAACAAGAGGAAAAGTTTCCCCTGCAACTCGTTCCCTTTGTGCTAGATGAATCAACATCTCTCAACATGCACAGTTCTGAGAAATAAGTGTGTGTGATAGCCGTTCTTCACCTAGATTGTTGGGAACACAAAGTTCCTTTTCAGTTGCAAACTACACTCCATACATATATATGGGTAGATACTAGCTCCAACTCGGTTTTACAGTGAAAACTGCAGGAACTTCAAACCGGCACTAGGAAACAGACTGAGAAACCAGAGTAAAAGTTTCCCCTGCAATTCGTTTCCTTTGTGCTCCATGAACGAACGTCTCTCCACTTGCTCAGTTCTGAGAGATAAGTGTGTGGGAAAGCCGTCCTTCACCTAGATTGTTGGGAACACAAAGTTCCTTTTCAGTTGCAAACTACACTCCATACATATATATGGGTAGGAACTAGCTCCAACTCGGTTTTACAGTGAAAACTGCAGGAAATTCAAACCGGCACTGGGAAACAGACTGAGAAACCAGAGGAAAATTTTCCCCTGCAACTCGTTCCCTTTGTGCTAGATGAACCAACCTCCCTCCACATGCACAGTTCTGAGAGATAAGTGTGTGTGATAGCCGTTCTTCACCTAGATTGTTGGGAACACAAAGTTCCTTTTCAGTTGCAAACTACACTCCATACATATATATGGGTAGATATTAGCTCCAACTCGGTTTTTCAGTGAAAACTGCAGGAACTTCAAGCCGGCACTAGGAAACAGACTGAGAAACCAGAGTAAAATTTCCCCTGCAAATCGTTTACTTTGTGCTAGTGAACGAAGGTCTCTCCACATGCTCAGTTCTGAGAGATAAGTATTTGTGAAAGCCGCCCTTCACCTAGATTGTTGGGAACTCAAATTTCCTTTTCAGTTGCAAACTACACTCCATAAATATATATGGGGAGGTACTAGCTCACCTCTGTTTTACAGTGAAAACTGCAGGAACTTCAAACTGGCCCTAGGAAACAGACTGAGAAAACAGAGTAAAAGTTTCCCCTGCATCTCGTTTCCTTTGTGCTAGATGAACGAACGTCTCTCCACATGCTCAGTTCTGAGAGATAAGTGTGTGTGAAAGCCGTAGTTCACTTAGATTATTGGGAACACAAAGTTCCTTTTCAGTTGCAAACTACAATCCATACATATATATGGGTAGGTACTAGCTCCAACTCGGTTTTACAGTGAAAACTGCAGGAACTTCAAACCGGCACTAGGAAACAGACTGAGAAACCAGAGTAATAGTTTCCCCTGCAACCAGTTCCCTTTGTGCTAGATGAACGAACGTCTCTCCACATTCTCATTTCTGAGAGATAAGTGTGTGTGAAAGCCGTCCTTCACCTAGATTGTTGGGAACACAAAGTTCCTTTTCAGTTGCAAACTACAATCCATACATATATATGGGTAGGTACAAGTTCCAACTCGGGTTTACAGTGAAAATTGCAGGAACTTCAAACCGGCACTAGGAAACAGACTGAGAAACCAGAGTAAAAGTTTCCCATGCAACCCGTTCCATTTGTGAGAGATGAACGAACGTCTCTCCACATGCTCAGTTCTGAGAGATAAGTGTGTGTGAAAGCCGTCCTTCAAATAGATTGTTGGGAACACAAAGTTCCTTTTCAGTTGCTAACTACACACCATACATATATATGGGGAGGTACTAGCTCCAAATAAGTTTACAGTGAAAACTGCAGGAACTTCAAACCGACACTAGGAAACAGACTGAGAAACCAGAGTAAAAGTTTCCCCTTCAAATAGTTTCTATTGTGCTACATGAACGAACCTTCCTCCACATGCTCAGTTCAGAGAGATAAGTGTGTGTTAAGCCGACCTTCACCTAGATTGTTGGGAACACAAAGTTCCTTTGAAGCTGCAAACTTCAGTCCATACATATATATGGTTAGGTACTAGCTCCAACACTGTTTTACAGTGAAAACCGCAGGAACTTCAAACCGGCACTAGGAAAAAGACGGAGAAACCAGAGTAAAAGTTTCCCCTGCAACCCGTTCCCTTTGTACTAGATGAACGAAAGTCTCTCCACATGCACAGTTCTGAGAGATAAGTGTGTGGGAAAGCCGTCCTTCACCTAGATTGTTGGGAACACAAAGTTCCTTTTCAGTTGCAAACTACACTCCATATATATATATGGGGAGGTACTAGCTCCAAAAAGGTTTTACAGTGAAAACTGCAGGAACTTCAAACCGGCACTATTAAAGACACTGAGAAACCAGAGTAAAAGTTTCCCCTGCAAATCGTTTACTTTGTGCTAGTGAACGAAAGTCTCTCCACATGCTCAGTTCTGAGAGATAAGTGTTTGTGAAAGCCGCCCTGCACCTAGATTGTTGGGAACACAAAGTTCCTTTTCAGTTGCATACTACACTCCATACATATATATGGGGAGGAACTAGCTCCAACACGGTTTTACAGTGAAAACTGCAGGAACTTCAAACCGGCCCTAGGAAACAGACTGAGAAACCAGAGTAAAAGTTTCCCCTGCAATTCGTTTCCTTTGTGCTCCATGAACGAACGTCTCTCCACTTGCTCAGTTCTGAGAGATAAGTGTGTGGGAAAGCCGTCCTTCACCTAGATTGTTGGGAACACAAAGTTCCTTTTCAGTTGCAAACTACACTCCATACATATATATGGGGAGGTACTAGCTCCAACTCGGGTTTACAGTGAAAACTGCAGGGACTTCAAACCGGCACTGGGAAACAGACTGAGAAACAAGAGGAAAAGTTTCCCCTGCAACTCGTTCCCTTTGTGCTAGATGAATCAACATCTCTCAACATGCACAGTTCTGAGAAATAAGTGTGTGTGATAGCCGTTCTTCACCTAGATTGTTGGGAACACAAAGTTCCTTTTCAGTTGCAAACTACACTCCATACATATATATGGGTAGATACTAGCTCCAACTCGGTTTTACAGAGAAAACTGCAGGAACTTCAAACCGGCACTAGGAAACAGACTGAGAAACCAGAGTAAAAGTTTCCCCTGCAATTCGTTTCCTTTGTGCTCCATGAACGAACGTCTCTCCACTTGCTCAGTTCTGAGAGATAAGTGTGTGGGAAAGCCGTCCTTCACCTAGATTGTTGGGAACACAAAGTTCCTTTTCAGTTGCAAACTACACTCCATACATATATATGGGTAGGAACTAGCTCCAACTCGGTTTTACAGTGAAAACTGCAGGAAATTCAAACCGGCACTGGGAAACAGACTGAGAAACCAGAGGAAAATTTTCCCCTGCAACTCGTTCCCTTTGTGCTAGATGAACCAACCTCCCTCCACATGCACAGTTTTGAGAGATAAGTGTGTGTGATAGCCGTTCTTCACCTAGATTGTTGGGAACACAAAGTTCCTTTTCAGTTGCAAACTACACTCCATACATATATATGGGTAGATATTAGCTCCAACTCGGTTTTTCAGTGAAAACTGCAGGAACTTCAAGCCGGCACTAGGAAACAGACTGAGAAACCAGAGTAAAATTTCCCCTGCAAATCGTTTACTTTGTGCTAGTGAACGAAGGTCTCTCCACATGCTCAGTTCTGAGAGATAAGTATTTGTGAAAGCCGCCCTTCACCTAGATTGTTGGGAACTCAAATTTCCTTTTCAGTTGCAAACTACACTCCATAAATATATATGGGGAGGTACTAGCTCCACCTCTGTTTTACAGTGAAAACTGCAGGAACTTCAAACTGGCCCTAGGAAACAGACTGAGAAAACAGAGTAAAAGTTTCCCCTGCATCTCGTTTCCTTTGTGCTAGATGAACGAACGTCTCTCCACATGCTCAGTTCTGAGAGATAAGTGTGTGTGAAAGCCGTAGTTCACTTAGATTATTGGGAACACAAAGTTCCTATTCAGTTGCAAACTACAATCCATACATATATATGGGTAGGTACTAGCTCCAACTCGGTTTTACAGTGAAAACTGCAGGAACTTCAAACCGGCACTAGGAAACAGACTGAGAAACCAGAGTAATAGTTTCCCCTGCAACCAGTTCCCTTTGTGCTAGATGAACGAACGTCTCTCCACATTCTCATTTCTGAGAGATAAGTGTGTGTGAAAGCCGTCCTTCACCTAGATTGTTGGGAACACAAAGTTCCTTTTCAGTTGCAAACTACAATCCATACATATATATGGGTAGGTACTAGTTCCAACTCGGGTTTACAGTGAAAATTGCAGGAACTTCAAACCGGCACTAGGAAACAGACTGAGAAACCAGAGTAAAAGTTTCCCATGCAACCCGTTCCATTTGTGAGAGATGAACGAAAGTCTCACGACTTGCTCAGTTCTGAGAGATAAATGTCTGTGAAAGCCGTCCTTCACATCTATTGTTGGGAACACAAAGTTTCTTTTCAGTTGCTAACTACAATCCATACATATATATGGGGAGGGACTAGCTCCAACTCGGTTTTACAGTGAAAACTGCAGGAACTTCAAACCGGCCCTAGGAAACAGACTGAGAAACCAGAGTAAATGTTTCCCCTGCAACTAGTTTTCATTGTGCTAGATGAACGAACGTCTCTCCACATGCTCAGTTCTGAGAGATAAGTGTTTGTGAAAGCCGTCCTTCACCTAGATTGTTGGGAACACAAAGTTCCTTTTCAGTTGCAAACTACAGTCCATACATATATATGGGTAGGTACTAGCTCCAACTCGGTTTTACAGTGAAAACTGCAGGAACTTCAAACCGGCACTAGGAAACAGACTGAGAAACCAGAGTAAAAGTTTCCCCTGCAACCCGTTCCATTTGTGTTAGATGAACGAACGTCTGTCCACATGCTCAGTTCTGAGAGATAAGTGTGTGTGAAAGCCGTCCTTCAAATAGATTGTTTGGAACACAAATTTCCTTTTCAGTTGCAAACTACAAACCATACATATATATGGGGAGGTACTAGCTCCAACTAGGTTTTACAGTGAAAACTGCAGGAACTTCAAACCGACACTAGGAAACAGACTGAGAAACCAGAGAAAAGTTTCCCCTTCAAATCGTTTCCTTTGTGCTACATGAACGAACCTCTCTCCACATGCTCAGTTCAGAGAGATAATTGTGTGTGAAAGCCGTCCTTCACCTAGATTGTTGGGAACACAAAGTTTCTTTTCAGCTGCAAACTACAGTCCATACATATATATGGTTAGGTACTAGCTCCAACACGGTTTTACAGTGAAAACTGCAGGAAATTCAAACCGGCACTAGGAAACAGACTGAGAAACCAGAGTAAAAGTTTCCCCTGCAACCCGTTCACTTTGTGCTAGATGAACGAACGTCTCTCCACATGCTCAGTTCTGAGAGATAAGTGTGTGTGAAAGCCGTAGTTCACTTAGATTATTGGGAACACAAAGTTCCTATTCAGTTGCAAACTACAATCCATACATATATATGGGTAGGTACTAGCTCCAACTCGGTTTTACAGTGAAAACTGCAGGAACTTCAAACCGGCACTAGGAAACAGACTGAGAAACCAGAGTAATAGTTTCCCCTGCAACCAGTTCCCTTTGTGCTAGATGAACGAACGTCTCTCCACATTCTCATTTCTGAGAGATAAGTGTGTGTGAAAGCCGTCCTTCACCTAGATTGTTGGGAACACAAAGTTCCTTTTCAGTTGCAAACTACAATCCATACATATATATGGGTAGGTACTAGTTCCAACTCGGGTTTACAGTGAAAATTGCAGGAACTTCAAACCGGCACTAGGAAACAGACTGAGAAACCAGAGTAAAAGTTTCCCATGCAACCCGTTCCATTTGTGAGAGATGAACGAAAGTCTCACGACTTGCTCAGTTCTGAGAGATAAATGTCTGTGAAAGCCGTCCTTCACATCTATTGTTGGGAACACAAAGTTTCTTTTCAGTTGCTAACTACAATCCATACATATATATGGGGAGGGACTAGCTCCAACTCGGTTTTACAGTGAAAACTGCAGGAACTTCAAACCGGCCCTAGGAAACAGACTGAGAAACCAGAGTAAATGTTTCCCCTGCAACTCGTTTTCATTGTGCTAGATGAACGAACGTCTCTCCACATGCTCAGTTCTGAGAGATAAGTGTTTGTGAAAGCCGTCCTTCACCTAGATTGTTGGGAACACAAAGTTCCTTTTCAGTTGCAAACTACAGTCCATACATATATATGGGTAGGTACTAGCTCCAACTCGGTTTTACAGTGAAAACTGCAGGAACTTCAAACCGGCACTAGGAAACAGACTGAGAAACCAGAGTAAAAGTTTCCCCTGCAACCCGTTCCATTTGTGTTAGATGAACGAACGTCTGTCCACATGCTCAGTTCTGAGAGATAAGTGTGTGTGAAAGCCGTCCTTCAAATAGATTGTTTGGAACACAAATTTCCTTTTCAGTTGCAAACTACAAACCATACATATATATGGGGAGGTACTAGCTCCAACTAGGTTTTACAGTGAAAACTGCAGGAACTTCAAACCGACACTAGGAAACAGACTGAGAAACCAGAGAAAAGTTTCCCCTTCAAATCGTTTCCTTTGTGCTACATGAACGAACCTCTCTCCACATGCTCAGTTCAGAGAGATAATTGTGTGTGAAAGCCGTCCTTCACCTAGATTGTTGGGAACACAAAGTTTCTTTTCAGCTGCAAACTACAGTCCATACATATATATGGTTAGGTACTAGCTCCAACACGGTTTTACAGTGAAAACTGCAGGAAATTCAAACCGGCACTAGGAAACAGACTGAGAAACCAGAGTAAAAGTTTCCCCTGCAACCCGTTCACTTTGTGCTAGATGAACGAATGTCTCTCTACATGCACAGTTCTGAGAGATAAGTGTGTGGGAAAGCCGTCCTTCACCTAGATTGTTGGGAACTCAAATTTCCTTTTCAGTTGCAAACTACACTCCATAAATATATATGGGGAGGTACTAGCTCCACCTCTGTTTTACAGTGAAAACTGCAGGAACTTCAAACTGGCCCTAGGAAACAGACTGAGAAAACAGAGTAAAAGTTTCCCCTGCATCTCGTTTCCTTTGTGCTAGATGAACGAACGTCTCTCCACATGCTCAGTTCTGAGAGATAAGTGTGTGTGAAAGCCGTAGTTCACTTAGATTATTGGGAACACAAAGTTCCTATTCAGTTGCAAACTACAATCCATACATATATATGGGTAGGTACTAGCTCCAACTCGGTTTTACAGTGAAAACTGCAGGAACTTCAAACCGGCACTAGGAAACAGACTGAGAAACCAGAGTAATAGTTTCCCCTGCAACCAGTTCCCTTTGTGCTAGATGAACGAACGTCTCTCCACATTCTCATTTCTGAGAGATAAGTGTGTGTGAAAGCCGTCCTTCACCTAGATTGTTGGGAACACATAGTTCCTTTTCAGTTGCAAACTACAATCCATACATATATATGGGTAGGTACTAGTTCCAACTCGGGTTTACAGTGAAAATTGCAGGAACTTCAAACCGGCACTAGGAAACAGACTGAGAAACCAGAGTAAAAGTTTCCCATGCATCCCGTTCCATTTGTGAGAGATGAACGAAAGTCTCACGACTTGCTCAGTTCTGAGAGATAAATGTCTGTGAAAGCCGTCCTTCACATCTATTGTTGGGAACACAAAGTTTCTTTTCAGTTGCTAACTACAATCCATACATATATATGGGGAGGGACTAGCTCCAACTCGGTTTTACAGTGAAAACTGCAGGAACTTCAAACCGGCCCTAGGAAACAGACTGAGAAACCAGAGTAAATGTTTCCCCTGCAACTCGTTTTCATTGTGCTAGATGAACGAACGTCTCTCCACATGCTCAGTTCTGAGAGATAAGTGTTTGTGAAAGCCGTCCTTCACCTAGATTGTTGGGAACACAAAGTTCCTTTTCAGTTGCAAACTACAGTCCATACATATATATGGGTAGGTACTAGCTCCAACTCGGTTTTACAGTGAAAACTGCAGGAACTTCAAACCGGCACTAGGAAACAGACTGAGAAACCAGAGTAAAAGTTTCCCCTGCAACCCGTTCCATTTGTGTTAGATGAACGAACGTCTGTCCACATGCTCAGTTCTGAGAGATAAGTGTGTGTGAAAGCCGTCCTTCAAATAGATTGTTTGGAACACAAATTTCCTTTTCAGTTGCAAACTACAAACCATACATATATATGGGGAGGTACTAGCTCCAACTAGGTTTTACAGTGAAAACTGCAGGAACTTCAAACCGACACTAGGAAACAGACTGAGAAACCAGAGTAAAAGTTTCCCCTTCAAATCGTTTCCTTTGTGCTACATGAACGAACCTCTCTCCACATGCTCAGTTCAGAGAGATAATTGTGTGTGAAAGCCGTCCTTCACCTAGATTGTTGGGAACACAAAGTTTCTTTTCAGCTGCAAACTACAGTCCATACATATATATGGTTAGGTACTAGCTCCAACACGGTTTTACAGTGAAAACTGCAGGAAATTCAAACCGGCACTAGGAAACAGACTGAGAAACCAGAGTAAAAGTTTCCCCTGCAACCCGTTCCCTTTGTGCTAGATGAACGAATGTCTCTCTACATGCACAGTTCTGAGAGATAAGTGTGTGGGAAAGCCGTCCTTCACCTAGATTGTTGGGAACACAAAGTTCCTTTTCAGTTGCAAACTACACTCCATATATATGTATGGGGTGGTACTAGCTCCAAATAGGTTTTACAGTGAAAACTGCAGGAACTTCAAACCGGCACTAGGAAAGAGACTGAGAAACCAGAGTAAAAGTTTCCCCTGCAAATCGTTTACTTTGTGCTAGTGAACGAAAGTCTCTCCACATGCTCAGTTCTGAGAGATAAGTGTTTGTGAAAGCCGCCTTCAACTAGATTGTTGGGAACACAAAGTTCCTTTTCAGTTGCAAACTACTCTCCATACATATACATGGGGATGTACAAGCCCCAACTCGGTTTTACAGTGAAAGCTGCAGGAACTTCAAACCAGCACTAGGAAACAGACTGAGAAACCGTAGTAAAAGTTACCCCTGCAATCTGGTCCCTTTGTGCTAGATGAACGATAGTCTCTCCACATGCACATTTCTGAGAGATAATTGTGTGGGAAAGCCGTCCTTCACCTAGATTGTTGGGAACACAAAGTTCCTTCTCAGTTGCAAACTACACTCCATATATATATATGGGGAGGTACTAGCTCCAAATAGGTGTTACAGTGAAAACTGCAGGAACTTCAAACCGGCACTAGGAAAGAGACTGAGAAACCAGAGTAAAAGTTTCCCCTGCAAATCGTTTCCTTTGTTCTAGATGAACGAACGTCTCTCCACATGCTCAGTTCTGAGAGATAATTGTGTGTGAAAGCCGTCCTTCACCTAGATTGTTGGGAACACAAAGTTCCTTTTCAGCTGCAAACTACAGTCCATACATATATATGGGGAGGTACTAGCTCCAACTCGGTTTTACAGTGAAAACTGCAGGAACTTCAAAACGGTACTAGGAAACAGAATGAGAAACCTGAGTAAAAGTTTCCCTGCAACCCGTTCCCTTTGTGCTAGATGAACGAAAGTCTCCCCACATGCACATTTCTGAGAGATAAGAGTGTGTGAAAGCCGCCCTTCACCTAGATTGTTGGGAACACAAAGTTCCTTTTCAGTTGCAAACTACACTCCATACATATATATGGGGAGGTACTAGCTCCAAATAGATTTTACAGTGAAAACTGCAGGAACTTCAAACCGGCACTAGGAAAGAGACTGAGAAACCAGAGTAAAAGTTTCCCCTGCAACCAGTTCCCTTTGTGCTAGATGAACGAACGTCTCTCCACATGCTCATTTCTGAGAGATAAGTGTGTGTGAAAGCCGTCCTTCACCTATATTCTTGGGAACACAAAGTTCCTTTTCAGTTGCAAACTACACTCCATAAATATATATGGGTAGGTACTAGCTCCAACTAGGTTTTACAGTGAAAACTGCAGGAAATTCAAACCGGACCTAGGAAACAGTCTGAGAAACCAGAGTAAAAGTTTCCCCTGCAAATCGTTTCCTTTGTGCTACATGAACGAACCTCTCTCCACATGCTCAGTTCAGAGAGATAATTGTGTGTGAAAGCCGTCCTTCACCTAGATTGTTGGGAACACAAAGTTCCTTTTCAGCTGCAAACAACAGTCCATACATATATATGGTTAAGTACTAGCTCCAACACGGTTTTACAGTGAAAACCGCAGGAACTTCAAATCGGCACCAGAAAACAGACTAAGAAACCAGAGTAAAAGTTTCCCCTGCAACCCGTTCCCTTTGTGCTAGATGAACGAAAGTCTCTCCACATGCACAGTTCTGAGAGATAAGTGTTTGGGAAAGCCGTCCTTCACCTAGATTGTTGGGAACACAAAGTTCCTTTTCAGTTGCAAACTACACACCATATAAATATATGGGGAGGTACTAGCTCCAAATAAGTTTTACAGTGAAAACTGCAGGAACTTCAAACCGGCACTAGGAAACAGACTGAGAAACCGGAGTAAAAGTTTCCCCTGCAAATCGTTTACTTTTTGCTAGTGAACGAAAGTCTCTCCACATGCTCAGTTCTGAGAGATAAGTGTTTGTGAAAGCCGCCTTCAACTAGATTGTTGGGAACACAAAGTTCCTTTTCAGTTGCAAACTACACTCTATACATATATATGGGGAAGTAAAAGCCCCAACTCGGTTTTACAGTGAAAACTGCAGGAACTTCAAACCGGCCCTAGGAAACAGACTGAGAAACCGGAGTAAAAGTTTCCCCTGCAACGCGGTCCATTTGTGCTAGATGAACGAAAGTCTCTCCACATGCACAGTTCTGAGAGATAAGTGTGTGTGAAAGCCGTCCTTCACCTAGATTGTTGGGAACACAAAGTTCCTTTTCAGTTGCAAACTACACTCCATACATATATAAGGGGAGGTACTAGCTCCAACTCGGTTTTACAGTGAAAACTGCAGGAACTTCAAACCGGCACTAGGAAAGAGACTGAGAAACCAGAGTAAAAGTTTCCCTGCAAATCGTTTATTTGTGCTAGTGAACTAACGTCTCTCCACATGCTCAGTTCTGAGAGATAAGTTTGTGTGAAAGCCGCCCTTCACCTAGATTGTTGGGAACACAAAGTTCCTTTTCAGTTGCAATCTACACTCCATACATATATATGGGGAGGTAATAGCTCCAACTCGGTTTTACAGTGAAAACTGCAGGATCTTCAAACTGGGCCTAGGAAACAGACTGAGAAAACAGAGTAATTGTTTCCCCTGCAACTCGTTTCTTTTTGCTAGATGAACGAACGTCTCTCCACATGCTCAGTTCTGAGAGATAAGTGTGTGTGAAAACCGTCCTTCACCTAGATTGTTGGGAACACAAAGTTCCTTTTCAGTTGCAAACTACACTCCATACATATATATAGGGAAGGTACTAGCTCCAACTCGGTTTTACAGTGAAAACTGCAGGAACTTCAAACCGGCACTAGGAAAAAGACTGAGAAACCAGAGTAAAAGTTTCCCCTGCAACCAGTTCCCTTTGGGCTAGATGAACGAACGTCTCTCCACATGCTCAGTTCTGAGAGATAAGTGTGTGTGAAAGCCGCCCTTCACCTAGATTGTTGGGAACACAAAGTTCCTTTTCAGTTGCAAAGTACAATCCATACATATATATGGGTAGGTACAAGCTCCAACTCGATTTTACAGTGAAAACTGCAGGAAATTCAAACCGAAACTAGGAAACTGACTGAGAAACCAGAGAAAAAGTTTCCCCTGCAAATCGTTTCCTTTGTGCTAGATGAACAAACCTATCTCCACATGCCCAGTTCAGAGAGATAAGTGTGTGTGAAAGCCGCCCTGCACCTAGATTGTTGGGAACACAAAGTTCCTTTTCAGTTGCAAACTACACTCCATACATATATATGGGTAGATACTAGCTCCAACTCGGTTTTACAGTGAAATCTGCAGGAACTTCAAACCGGCACTAGGAAACAGACTGAGAAACCAGAGTAAAAGTTTCCCCTGCAACTGGTTTCCTTTGTTCTAGATGAACGAACGTCTCTCCACATGCTCAGTTCTGAGAGATAATTGTGTGTGAAAGCCGTCCTTCACCTAGATTGTTGGGAACACAAAGTTCCTTTTCAGCTGCAAACTACAGTCCATACATATATATGGGGAGGTACTAGCTCCAACTCGGTTTTACAGTGAAAACTGCAGGAACTTCAAACCGGTACTAGGAAACAGACTGAGAAACCTGAGTAAAAGTTTCCCCTGCAACCCGTTCCCTTTGTGCTAGATGAACGAAAGTCTCTCCACATGCACATTTCTGAGAGATAATTGTGTGGGAAAGCCGTCCTTCACCTAGATTGTTGGGAATACAAAGTTCCTTTTCAGCTGCAAACTACAGTCCATACATATATATGGGGAGGTACTAGCTCCAACTCGGTTTTACAGTGAAAACTGCAGGAACTTCAAACCGGTACTAGGAAACAGACTGAGAAACCTGAGTAAAAGTTTCCCCTGCAACCCGTTCCCTTTGTGCTAGATGAACGAACGTCTCTCCACATGCTCATTTCTGAGAGATAAGTGTGTGTGAAAGCCGTCCTTCACCTAGATTGTTGGGAACACAAAGTTCCTTTTCAGTTGCAAACTACACTCCATAAATATATATGGGTAGGTACTAGCTCCAACTAGGTTTTACAGTGAAAACTGCAGGAAATTCAAACCGGACCTAGGAAACAGTCTGAGAAACCAGAGTAAAAGTTTCCCCTGCAAATCGTTTCCTTTGTGCTACATGAACGAACCTCTCTCCACATGCTCAGTTCAGAGAGATAATTGTGTGTGAAAGCCGTCCTTCACCTAGATTGTTGGGAACACAAAGTTCCTTTTCAGCTGCAAACAACAGTCCATACATATATATGGTTAAGTACTAGCTCCAACACGGTTTTACAGTGAAAACCGCAGGAACTTCAAACCGGAACCAGGAAACAGACTGAGAAACCAGAGTAAATTTTCCCCTGCAACCCGTTCCCTTTGTGCTAGATGAACGAAAGTCTCTCCACATGCACAGTTCTGAGAGATAAGTGTGTGTGAAAGCCGTCCTTCACCTAGATTGTTGGGAACACAAAGTTCCTTTTCAGTTGCAAACTACACACCATATATATATATGGGGAGGTACTAGCTCCAAATAAGTTTTACAGTGAAAACTGCAGGAACTTCAAACCGGCACTAGGAAACAGACTGAGAAACCGGAGTAAAAGTTTCCCCTGCAAATCGTTTACTTTTTGCTAGTGAACGAAAGTCTCTCCACATGCTCAGTTCTGAGAGATAAGTGTTTGTGAAAGCCGCCTTCAACTAGATTGTTGGGAACACAAAGTTCCTTTTCAGTTGCAAACTACACTCTATACATATATATGGGGAAGTACAAGCCCCAACTCGGTTTTACAGTGAAAACTGCAGGAACTTCAAACCGGCACTAGGAAACAGACTGAGAAACCGGAGTAAAAGTTTCCCCTGCAACGCGGTCCATTTGTGCTAGATGAACGAAAGTTTCACCACATGCACAGTTCTGAGAGATAAGTGTGTGGGAAAGCCGTCCTTCACCTAGATTGTTGGAAACACAAAGTTCCTTCTCAGTTGCAAACTTCACTCCATATATATATATGGGGAGGTACTAGCTCCAACTCGGTTTTACAGTGAAAACTGCAGGAACTTCAAACCGGCACTAGGAAAGAGACTCAAGAACCAGAGTAAAAGTTTCCCCAGCAACTCGTTTCTTTTGTTCTAGATGAACGAACGTCTCTCCACATGCTCAGTTCTGAGAGATAATTGTGTGTGAAAGCCGTCCTTCACCTAGGTTGTTGGGAACAAAAAGTTCTTTTTCAGCTGCAAACTACAGTCCATACATATATATGGGGAGGTACTAGCTCCAACTAGGTGTTACAGTGAAAACTGCAGGAACTTCAAACCGGCACTAGGAAAGAGACTGAGAAACCAGAGTAAAAGTTTCCCCTGCAAATCGTTTCCTTTGTTCTAGATGAACGAACGTCTCTCCACATGCTCAGTTCTGAGAGATAATTGTGTGTGAAAGCCGTCCTTCACCTAGATTGTTGGGAACACAAAGTTCCTTTTCAGCTGCAAACTACAGTCCATACATATATATGGGGAGGTACTAGCTCCAACTCGGTTTTACAGTGAAAACTGCAGGAACTTCAAAACGGTACTAGGAAACAGAATGAGAAACCTGAGTAAAAGTTTCCCTGCAACCCGTTCCCTTTGTGCTAGATGAACGAAAGTCTCCCCACATGCACATTTCTGAGAGATAAGAGTGTGTGAAAGCCGCCCTTCACCTAGATTGTTGGGAACACAAAGTTCCTTTTCAGTTGCAAACTACACTCCATACATATATATGGGGAGGTACTAGCTCCAAATAGATTTTACAGTGAAAACTGCAGGAACTTCAAACCGGCACTAGGAAAGAGACTGAGAAACCAGAGTAAAAGTTTCCCCTGCAACCAGTTCCCTTTGTGCTAGATGAACGAACGTCTCTCCACATGCTCATTTCTGAGAGATAAGTGTGTGTGAAAGCCGTCCTTCACCTATATTCTTGGGAACACAAAGTTCCTTTTCAGTTGCAAACTACACTCCATAAATATATATGGGTAGGTACTAGCTCCAACTAGGTTTTACAGTGAAAACTGCAGGAAATTCAAACCGGACCTAGGAAACAGTCTGAGAAACCAGAGTAAAAGTTTCCACTGCGAATCGTTTCCTTTGTGCTACATGAACGAACCTCTCTCCACATGCTCAGTTCAGAGAGATAATTGTGTGTGAAAGCCGTCCTTCACCTAGATTGTTGGGAACACAAAGTTCCTTTTCAGCTGCAAACAACAGTCCATACATATATATGGTTAGGTACTAGCTCCAACACGGTTTTACAGTGAAAACCGCAGGAACTTCAAATCGGCACCAGAAAACAGACTAAGAAACCAGAGTAAAAGTTTCCCCTGCAACCCGTTCCCTTTGTGCTAGATGAACGAAAGTCTCTCCACATGCACAGTTCTGAGAGATAAGTGTTTGGGAAAGCCGTCCTTCACCTAGATTGTTGGGAACACAAAGTTCCTTTTCAGTTGCAAACTACACACCATATAAATATATGGGGAGGTACTAGCTCCAAATAAGTTTTACAGTGAAAACTGCAGGAACTTCAAACCGGCACTAGGAAACAGACTGAGAAACCGGAGTAAAAGTTTCCCCTGCAAATCGTTTACTTTTTGCTAGTGAACGAAAGTCTCTCCACATGCTCAGTTCTGAGAGATAAGTGTTTGTGAAAGCCGCCTTCAACTAGATTGTTGGGAACACAAAGTTCCTTTTCAGTTGCAAACTACACTCTATACATATATATGGGGAAGTAAAAGCCCCAACTCGGTTTTACAGTGAAAACTGCAGGAACTTCAAACCGGCCCTAGGAAACAGACTGAGAAACCGGAGTAAAAGTTTCCCCTGCAACGCGGTCCATTTGTGCTAGATGAACGAAAGTCTCTCCACATGCACAGTTCTGAGAGATAAGTGTGTGTGAAAGCCGTCCTTCACCTAGATTGTTGGGAACACAAAGTTCCTTTTCAGTTGCAAACTACACTCCATACATATATAAGGGGAGGTACTAGCTCCAACTCGGTTTTACAGTGAAAACTGCAGGAACTTCAAACCGGCACTAGGAAAGAGACTGAGAAACCAGAGTAAAAGTTTCCCTGCAAATCGTTTATTTGTGCTAGTGAACTAACGTCTCTCCACATGCTCAGTTCTGAGAGATAAGTTTGTGTGAAAGCCGCCCTTCACCTAGATTGTTGGGAACACAAAGTTCCTTTTCAGTTGCAATCTACACTCCATACATATATATGGGGAGGTAATAGCTCCAACTCGGTTTTACAGTGAAAACTGCAGGATCTTCAAACTGGGCCTAGGAAACAGACTGAGAAAACAGAGTAATTGTTTCCCCTGCAACTCGTTTCTTTTTGCTAGATGAACGAACGTCTCTCCACATGCTCAGTTCTGAGAGATAAGTGTGTGTGAAAACCGTCCTTCACCTAGATTGTTGGGAACACAAAGTTCCTTTTCAGTTGCAAACTACACTCCATACATATATATAGGGAAGGTACTAGCTCCAACTCGGTTTTACAGTGAAAACTGCAGGAATTTCAAACCGGCACTAGGAAAAAGACTGAGAAACCAGAGTAAAAGTTTCCCCTGCAACCAGTTCCCTTTGGGCTAGATGAACGAACGTCTCTCCACATGCTCAGTTCTGAGAGATAAGTGTGTGTGAAAGCCGCACTTCACCTAGATTGTTGGGAACACAAAGTTCCTTTTCAGTTGCAAAGTACAATCCATACATATATATGGGTAGGTACAAGCTCCAACTCGATTTTACAGTGAAAACTGCAGGAAATTCAAACCGAAACTAGGAAACTGACTGAGAAACCAGAGAAAAAGTTTCCCCTGCAAATCGTTTCCTTTGTGCTAGATGAACAAACCTATCTCCACATGCCCAGTTCAGAGAGATAAGTGTGTGTGAAAGCCGCCCTGCACCTAGATTGTTGGGAACACAAAGTTCCTTTTCAGTTGCAAACTACACTCCATACATATATATGGGTAGATACTAGCTCCAACTCGGTTTTACAGTGAAATCTGCAGGAACTTCAAACCGGCACTAGGAAACAGACTGAGAAACCAGAGTAAAAGTTTCCCCTGCAACTGGTTTCCTTTGTTCTAGATGAACGAACGTCTCTCCACATGCTCAGTTCTGAGAGATAATTGTGTGTGAAAGCCGTCCTTCACCTAGATTGTTGGGAACACAAAGTTCCTTTTCAGCTGCAAACTACAGTCCATACATATATATGGGGAGGTACTAGCTCCAACTCGGTTTTACAGTGAAAACTGCAGGAACTTCAAACCGGTACTAGGAAACAGACTGAGAAACCTGAGTAAAAGTTTCCCCTGCAACCCGTTCCCTTTGTGCTAGATGAACGAAAGTCTCTCCACATGCACATTTCTGAGAGATAATTGTGTGGGAAAGCCGTCCTTCACCTAGATTGTTGGGAATACAAAGTTCCTTTTCAGCTGCAAACTACAGTCCATACATATATATGGGGAGGTACTAGCTCCAACTCGGTTTTACAGTGAAAACTGCAGGAACTTCAAACCGGTACTAGGAAACAGACTGAGAAACCTGAGTAAAAGTTTCCCCTGCAACCCGTTCCCTTTGTGCTAGATGAACGAACGTCTCTCCACATGCTCATTTCTGAGAGATAAGTGTGTGTGAAAGCCGTCCTTCACCTAGATTGTTGGGAACACAAAGTTCCTTTTCAGTTGCAAACTACACTCCATAAATATATATGGGTAGGTACTAGCTCCAACTAGGTTTTACAGTGAAAACTGCAGGAAATTCAAACCGGACCTAGGAAACAGTCTGAGAAACCAGAGTAAAAGTTTCCCCTGCAAATCGTTTCCTTTGTGCTACATGAACGAACCTCTCTCCACATGCTCAGTTCAGAGAGATAATTGTGTGTGAAAGCCGTCCTTCACCTAGATTGTTGGGAACACAAAGTTCCTTTTCAGCTGCAAACAACAGTCCATACATATATATGGTTAAGTACTAGCTCCAACACGGTTTTACAGTGAAAACCGCAGGAACTTCAAACCGGAACCAGGAAACAGACTGAGAAACCAGAGTAAATTTTCCCCTGCAACCCGTTCCCTTTGTGCTAGATGAACGAAAGTCTCTCCACATGCACAGTTCTGAGAGATAAGTGTGTGTGAAAGCCGTCCTTCACCTAGATTGTTGGGAACACAAAGTTCCTTTTCAGTTGCAAACTACACACCATATATATATATGGGGAGGTACTAGCTCCAAATAAGTTTTACAGTGAAAACTGCAGGAACTTCAAACCGGCACTAGGAAACAGACTGAGAAACCGGAGTAAAAGTTTCCCCTGCAAATCGTTTACTTTTTGCTAGTGAACGAAAGTCTCTCCACATGCTCAGTTCTGAGAGATAAGTGTTTGTGAAAGCCGCCTTCAACTAGATTGTTGGGAACACAAAGTTCCTTTTCAGTTGCAAACTACACTCTATACATATATATGGGGAAGTACAAGCCCCAACTCGGTTTTACAGTGAAAACTGCAGGAACTTCAAACCGGCACTAGGAAACAGACTGAGAAACCGGAGTAAAAGTTTCCCCTGCAACGCGGTCCATTTGTGCTAGATGAACGAAAGTTTCACCACATGCACAGTTCTGAGAGATAAGTGTGTGGGAAAGCCGTCCTTCACCTAGATTGTTGGAAACACAAAGTTCCTTCTCAGTTGCAAACTTCACTCCATATATATATATGGGGAGGTACTAGCTCCAACTCGGTTTTACAGTGAAAACTGCAGGAACTTCAAACCGGCACTAGGAAAGAGACTCAAGAACCAGAGTAAAAGTTTCCCCAGCAACTCGTTTCTTTTGTTCTAGATGAACGAACGTCTCTCCACATGCTCAGTTCTGAGAGATAATTGTGTGTGAAAGCCGTCCTTCACCTAGGTTGTTGGGAACAAAAAGTTCTTTTTCAGCTGCAAACTACAGTCCATACATATATATGGGGAGGTACTAGCTCCAACTCGGGTTTAGAGTGAAAACTGCAGGAACTTCAAAACGGCACTAGGAAACAGACTGAGAAACCTGAGTAAAAGTTTCCCTGCAACCCGTTCCCTTTGTGCTAGATGAACGAAAGTCTCTCCACATGCACAGTTCTGAGAGATAAGTGTGTGTGAAAGCCGTCCTTCACCTAGATTGTTGGGAACACAAACTTCCTTTTCAGTTGCAAACTACACTCCATACATATATATGGGGAGGTACTAGCTCCAACTCGGTTTTACAGTGAAAACTGCAGGAACTTCAAACCGGCACTAGGAAAGAGACTGAGAAACCAGAGTAAAAGTTTCCCTGCAAATCGTTTATTTGTGCTAGTGAACTAACGTCTCTCCACATGCTCAGTTCTGAGAGATAAGTTTGTGTGAAAGCCGCCCTTCACCTAGATTGTTGGGAACACAAAGTTCCTTTTCAGTTGCAAACTACACTCCATACATATATATGGGGAGGTAATAGCTCCAACTCGGTTTTACAGTGAAAACTGCAGGAACTTCAAACTGGCCCTAGGAAACAGACTGAGAAAACAGAGTAATTGTTTCCCCTGCAACTCGTTTCTTTGTGCTAGATGAACGAAAGTCTCTCCACATGCTCAGTTCTGAGAGATAAGTGTGAGTGAAAGCCGTCCTTCACCTAGATGGTTGGGAACACAAAGTTCCTTTTCAGTTGCAAACTACACTCCATACATATATATGGGGAGGAACAAGCTCCAACTCGGTTTTACAGTGAAAACTGCAGTAACTTCAAACTGGCACTAGGAAAAAGACTGAGAAACCAGAGTAAAAGTTTCCCCTTCAACCAGTTCCCTTTGGGCTAGATGAACGAACGTCTCTCCACATGCTCAGTTCTGAGAGATAAGTGTGTGTGAAAGCCGCCCTTCACCTAGATTGTTGGGAACACAAAGTTCCTTTTCAGTTGCAAAGTACAATCCATACATATATATGGGTAGGTACAAGCTCCAACTCGATTTTACAGTGAAAACTGCAGGAACTTCAAACCGACACTAGGAAACTGACTGAGAAACCAGAGTAAAAGTTTCCCCTGCAAATCGTTTCCTTTGTGCTAGATGAACGAACCTATCTTCACATGCCCAGTTCAGAGAGATAAGTGTGTGTGAAAGCCGCCCTGCACCTAGATTGTTGGGAACACAAAGTTCCTTTTCAGTTGCAAACTACACTCCATACATATATATGGGTAGATTCTAGCTCCAACTCGGTTTTACAGTGAAATCTGCAGGAACTTCAAACCGGCACTAGGAAACAGACTGAGAAACCAGAGTAAAAGTTTCCCCTGCAACTGGTTTCCTTTGTTCTAGATGAACGAACGTCTCTCCACATGCTCAGTTCTGAGAGATAATTGTGTGTGAAAGCCGTCTTTCACCTAGATTGTTGGGAACACAAATTTCCTTTTCAGCTGCAAAATACAGTCCATACATATATATGGATAGGTACGAGCTCCAACTGGGTTTTACAGTGAAAACTTAAGGAACTTCAAACCGGCACTAGGAAACAGACTGAGAAACCAGAGTAAAAGTTTCCCCTTCAAACCTTTCCCTTTGTGCTAGATGAACGAAAGTCTCTCCACATGCACAGTTCTGAGAGATAAGTGTGTGGGAAAGCCGTCCTTCACCTAGATTGTTGGGAACACAAAGTTACTTTTCAGTTTCAAACTACACTCCATACATATATATGGGGAGTTACTAGCTCCAACTAGGTTTTACAGTGAAAACTGCAGGAACTTCAAACCGGCACTAGGAAACAGACTGAGATACCAGAGTAAAAGTTTCCCCTGCAAATCGTTTAATTTGTGCTAGTGAACGAAAGTCTATCCACATGCTCAGTTCTGAAGGATAAGTGTTTGTGAAAGCCGCCCTTCACCTAGATTGTTGGGAACACAAAGTTCCTTTTCAGTTGCAAACTACACTCCATACATATATATGGGTAGATTCTAGCTCCAACTCGGTTTTACAGTGAAATCTGCAGGAACTTCAAACCGGCACTAGGAAACAGACTGAGAAACCAGAGTAAAAGTTTCCCCTGCAACTGGTTTCCTTTGTTCTAGATGAACGAACGTCTCTCCACATGCTCAGTTCTGAGAGATAATTGTGTGTGAAAGCCGTCTTTCACCTAGATTGTTGGGAACACAAATTTCCTTTTCAGCTGCAAAATACAGTCCATACATATATATGGATAGGTACGAGCTCCAACTGGGTTTTACAGTGAAAACTTAAGGAACTTCAAACCGGCACTAGGAAACAGACTGAGAAACCAGAGTAAAAGTTTCCCCTTCAAACCGTTCCCTTTGTGCTAGATGAACGAAAGTCTCTCCACATGCACAGTTCTGAGAGATAAGTGTGTGGGAAAGCCGTCCTTCACCTAGATTGTTGGGAACACAAAGTTACTTTTCAGTTTCAAACTACACTCCATACATATATATGGGGAGTTACTAGCTCCAACTAGGTTTTACAGTGAAAACTGCAGGAACTTCAAACCGGCACTAGGAAACAGACTGAGATACCAGAGTAAAAGTTTCCCCTGCAAATCGTGTAATTTGTGCTAGTGAACGAACGTCTATCCACATGCTCAGTTCTGAAGGATAAGTGTTTGTGAAAGCCGCCCTTCACCTAGATTGTTGGGAACACAAAGTTCCTTTTCAGTTGCAAACTACACTCCATACATATATATGGGTAGATTCTAGCTCCAACTCGGTTTTACAGTGAAATCTGCAGGAACTTCAAACCGGCACTAGGAAACAGACTGAGAAACCAGAGTAAAAGTTTCCCCTGCAACTGGTTTCCTTTGTTCTAGATGAACGAACGTCTCTCCACATGCTCAGTTCTGAGAGATAATTGTGTGTGAAAGCCGTCTTTCACCTAGATTGTTGGGAACACAAATTTCCTTTTCAGCTGCAAAATACAGTCCATACATATATATGGATAGGTACGAGCTCCAACTGGGTTTTACAGTGAAAACTTAAGGAACTTCAAACCGGCACTAGGAAACAGACTGAGAAACCAGAGTAAAAGTTTCCCCTTCAAACCGTTCCCTTTGTGCTAGATGAACGAAAGTCTCTCCACATGCACAGTTCTGAGAGATAAGTGTGTGGGAAAGCCGTCCTTCACCTAGATTGTTGGGAACACAAAGTTACTTTTCAGTTTCAAACTACACTCCATACATATATATGGGGAGTTACTAGCTCCAACTAGGTTTTACAGTGAAAACTGCAGGAACTTCAAACCGGCACTAGGAAACAGACTGAGATACCAGAGTAAAAGTTTCCCCTGCAAATCGTTTAATTTGTGCTAGTGAACGAACGTCTATCCACATGCTCAGTTCTGAAGGATAAGTGTTTGTGAAAGCCGCCCTTCACCTAGATTGTTGGGAACACAAAGTTCCTTTTCAGTTGCAAACTACAGTCCATATATATATATGGTTAGGTACTATCTCCAACTCGGTTTTACAGTGAAAACCGCAGGAACTTCAAACCGGCACAAGGAAACAGACTGAGAAACCAGAGTAAAAGTTTCCCCTGCAACCCGTTCCCTTTGTGCTAGATGAAAGAAAGTCTCTCCACATGCACATTTCTGAGAGATAATTGTGTGAGAAAGCCGTCCTTCACCTAGATTGTTGGGAACACAAAGTTCTTTTTCTTTGCAAACTACACTCCATACATATATATGGGGAGGTACTAGCTCCAACTAGGTTTTACAGTGAAAACTGCAGGAACTTCAAACAGGCACTAGGAAAGAGACTGAGAAACCAGAGTAAAAGTTTCCCCTGCAAATCGTTTACTTTTTCTAGTGAACGAACTTCTCTCCACATGCTCAGTTCTGAGAAATAAGTGTTAGTGAAAGCCGCCCTTCACCTAGATTGTTGGGAACACAAAGTTCCTTTTCAGTTGCAATCTACACTCCATACATATATATGGGGAGGTACTAGCTCCAACTCTGTTTTACAGTGAAAACTGCAGGAACTTCAAACTGGCCCTAGGAAACAGACTGAGAAAACAGAGTAAAAGTTTCGCCTGCAACTCGTTTCCTTTGTGCTAGATGAACGAACATCTCTCCACATGCTGAGTTCTGAGAGATAAGTGTGTGTGAAAGCCGTACTTCACCTAGATTTTTGGGAACACAAAGTTCCTTTTCAGTTGCAAACTACACTCCATACATATATATGGGTAGGTACTAGCTCCAACTCGGTTTTACAGTGAAAACTGCAGGAACTTCAAACCGGCACTAGGAAAAAGACTGAGAAACCAGAGTAATAGTTTCCCCTGCTACCAGTTCCCTTTGTGCTAAATGAACGAAAGTCTCTCCACATGCACAGTTCTGAGAGATAAGTGTGTGTGAAAGCCGTCCTTCAACTAGATTGTTGGGAACACAAAGTTCCTTTTCAGTTGCAAACTACACTCCATACATATATATGGGGAGGTACTAGCTCCAACTCTGTTTTACAGTGAAAACTGCAGGAACTTCAAACTGGCCCTAGGAAACAGACTGAGAAAACAGAGTAAAAGTTTCCCCTGCAACTCGTTTCCTTTGTGCTAGATGAACGAACGTCTCTCGACATGCTGAGTTCTGAGAGATAAGTGTGTGTGAACGCCGTACTTCACCTAGATTGTTGGGAACACAAAGTTCCTTTTCAGTTGCAAACTACACTCCATACATATATATGGGTAGGTACTAGCTCCAACTCGGTTTTACAGTGAAAACTGCAGGAACTTCAAACCGGCACTAGGAAACAGACTGAGAAACCATAGTAATAGTTTCCCCTGCTACCAGTTCCCTTTGTGCTAGATGAACGAAAGTCTCTCCACATGCACAGTTCTGAGAGACAAGTGTGTGTGAAAGCCGTCCTTCACCTAGATTGTTGGGAACACAAAGTTCCTTTTAAGTTGCAAACTACACTCCATACATATATATGGGGAGGTACTAGCTCCAACTCGGTTTTACAGTGAAAACTGCAGGAACTTCAAACCGGCACTAGGAAAGAGACTGAGAAACCAGAGTAAAAGTTTCCCTGCAAATCGTTTATTTGTGCTAGTGAACTAACGTCTCTCCACATGCTCAGGTCTGAGAGATAAGTGTGTGTGAAAGCCGCCCTTCACCTAGATTGTTGGGAACACAAAGTTCCTTTTCAGTTGCAAACTAAACTCCATACATATATTTGGGGAGGTAATAGCTCCAACTCTGTTTTACAGTGAAAATTGCAGGAACTTCAAACTGGCCCTAGGAAAAAGACTGAGAAACCAGAGTAAAAGTTTCCCCTGCAACCAGTTCCCTTTGGGCTAGATGAACGAACGTCTCTCCACATGCTCAGTTCTGAGAGATAAGTGTGTGTGAAAGCCGCCCTTCATCTAGATTGTTGGGAACACAAAGTTCCTTTTCAGTTGCAAAGTACAATCCATACATATATATGGGTAGGTACATGCTCCAACTCGATTTTACAGTGAAAACTGCAGGAACTTCAAACCGACACTAGGAAACTGACTGAGAAACCAGAGTAAAAGTTTCCCCTGCAAATCGTTTCCTTTGTGCTAGATGAACGAACCTATCTCCACATGCCCAGTTCAGAGAGATAAGTGTGTGTGAAAGCCGCCCTGCACCTAGATTGTTGGGAACACAAAGTTCCTTTTCAGTTGCAAACTACACTCCATACATATATATGGGGAGGTACTAGCTCCAACTCGGTTTTACAGTGAAAACAGCAGGAACTTCAAACCGGCACTAGGAAAAAGACTGAGAAACCAGAGTAAAAGTTTCCCCTGCAACCAGTTCCCTTTGGGCTAGATGAACGAACGTCTCTCCACATGCTCAGTTCTGAGAGATAAGTGTGTGTGAAAGCCGCCCTTCACCTAGATTGTTGGGAACACAAAGTTCCTTTTCAGTTGCAAAGTACAATCCATACATATATATGGGTAGGTACAAGCTCCAACTCGATTTTACAGTGAAAACTGCAGGATCTTCAAACAAGCACTAGGAAACAAACTGAGAAACCGGAGTAAAAGTTACCCCTGCAACGCGGTCCCTTTGTGCTAGATGAACGAAAGTCTCTCCACATGCACATTTCTGAGAGATAAGTGTGTGGGAAAGCCGTCCTTCACCCAGATTGTTAGGAACACAAAGTTCCTTCTCAGTTGCAAACTACAATCCATATATATATATGGGGAGGTAGTATCTCCAACTAGGTTTTACAGTGTAAACTGCAGGAATTTCAAACCGGAACTAGGAAAGAGACTGAGAAACCAGAGTAAAAGTTTCCCCTGCAACTCGTTTCCTTTGTTCTAGATGAACGAACGTCTCTCCACATGCTCAGTTCTGAGAGATAATTGTGTGTGAAAGCCGTCCTTCACCTAGATTGTTGGGAACACAAAGTTCCTTTTCAGCTGCAAACTACAGTCCATACATATATATTGGGAGGTACTAGCTCCAACTCGGTTTTACAGTGAAAAGTGCAGGAACTTTAAACCGGTACTAGGAAACAGACTGAGAAACCTGAGTAAAAGTTTCCCCTGCAACCCGTTCCCTTTGTGCTAGATGAACGAAAGTCTCTCCACATGCACAGTTCTGACAGATAAGAGTGTGTGAAAGCCGCACTTCACCTAGATTGTTGGGAACACAAAGTTCCTTTTCAGTTGCAAACTACACTCCATACATATATATGGGGAGGTACTAGCTCCAACTATGTTTTACAGTGAAAACTGCAGGAACTTCAAACCGGCACTAGGAAAGAGACTGAGAAACCAGAGTAAAAGTTTCCCCTGCAACCAGTTCCCTTTGTGCTAGATGAACGAACGTCTCTCCACATGCTCATTTCTGAGAGATAAGTGTGTGTGAAAGCCGTCCTTCACCTAGATTGTTGGGAACACAAAGTTCCTTTTCAGTTGCAAACTACACTCCATAAATATATATGGGTAGGTACTAGCTCCAACTAGGTTTTACAGTGAAAACTGCAGGAAATTCAAACCGGACCTAGGAAACCGTCTGAGAAACCAGAGTAAAAGTTTCCCCTGCAAATCGTTTCATTTGTGCTAGATGAACGAACGTCTGTCCACATGCTCAGTTCTGAGAGATAAGTGTGTGTGAAAGCCGTCCTTCAAATAGATTGTTCGGAACACAAATTTCCTTTTCATTTTCAAATTACACACCATACATATATATGGGGATGTACTAGCTCCAACTAGGTTTTACAGTGAAAACTGCAGGAAATTCAAACCGACACTAGGAAACAGACTGAGAAACCAGAGTAAAAGTTTCACCTTCAAATCTTTTCCTTTGTGCTACATGAACGAAACTCTCTCCACATGCTCAGTTCAGAGAGATAATTGTGTGTGAAAGCCGTCCTTCACCTAGATTGCTGGGAACACAAAGTTCCTTTTCAGCTGCAAACTACATTCCATACATATATATGGTTAGGTACTAGCTCCAACACGGTTTTACAGTGAAACCCGCAGGAACTTCAAACCGGCACCAGGAAACAGACTGAGAAACCAGAGTAAAAATTTCCCCTGCAAACCGTTCCCTTTGTGCTAGATGAACGAAAGTCTCTCCACATGCAGAGTTCTGAGAGATAAATGTGTGGGAAAGCCGTCCTTCACCTAGATTGTTGGGAACACAAAGTTCCTTTTCAGTTGCAAACTACACTCCATATATATATATGGGGAGGTACTAGCTACAAATAAGTTTTACAGTGAAAACTGCAGGAACTTCAAACCGGCACTAGGAAACAGACTGAGAAACCGGAGTAAAAGTTTCCCCTGCAAATCGTTTATTTTTGCTAGTGAACGAAAGTCTCTCCACATGCACAGTTCTGAGAGATAAGTGTGTGGGAAAGCCGTCCTTCACCTAGATTGTTGGGAACACAAAGTTCCTTTTCAGTTGCAAACTACACTCCATACATATATATGGGTAGGTACTAGCTCCAACTATCTTTTACAGTGAAAACTGCAGGAACTTCAAACCAGAACTAGGAAACAGTCTGAGAAACCAGAGTAAAAGTTTCCCCTGCAAATCGTTTCCTTTGTGCTAGATGAACGAACGTCTCTCCATTTGCTCAGTTCTGAGAGATAATTGCGTGTGAAAGCCGCCCTTCAAATAGATTGTTGGGAACACAAAATTCCTTTTCAGTTGCAATCTACAAACCATACATATATATGGGTAGGTACTAGCTCAAACTAGGTTTTACAGTGAAAACTGCAGGAAATTCAAACCGGCACTTGGAAACAGACTGAGGACCCAGAGTAAACGTTTCCCCTGCAAATTGTTTCCTTTGTGCTAGATGAACGAACGTCTCTCCACATGCTCAGTTCTGAGAGATAAGTGTGTGTGAAAGCCGTCCTTCACCTAGATTGTTGGGAACACAAAGGTCCTTTTAGGTTGCAAACTACAATCCATACATATATATGGGGAGGTACAAGCTCCAACTCGATTTTACTGTGAAAACTGCAGGAATTTCAAACTGGCCCTAGGAAACAGACTGAGAAACCAGAGTAAAAGTTTCCCCTGCAAACAGTTCCTTTTGTGCTAGATGAACGAAAGTCTCTCCACTTGCTCAGTTCTGAGAAATAAGTGTGTGTGAAAGCCGTCCTTCACCTAGATTGTTGGGAACACAAAGTTCCTTTTCAGTTGCAAATTACACTCCATACATATATATGGGGAGGTACTAGCTCCCACTTGGTTTTACAGTGAAAACTGCAGGAACTTCAAACCGGCACTAGGAAACAGACTGAGAAACCAGAGTAAAATTTTCCCCTGCAAATCGTTTCTTTGTGCTAGATGAACGAAAGTCTCTCCACATGCTCAGTTCTGAGAGATAAGTGTTTGTTAAAGCCGTCCTTCACCTAGATTGTTGGGAACACAAAGTTCCTTTTCAGTTGCAAACTACACTCCATACATATATATGGGGAGGTACTAGATCCAACTCGATTTTACAGTGAAAACTGCAGGAACTTCAAAATGGCCCTTGGAAACAGACTGAGAATACAGAGTAATAGTTTCCCCTGCAACCCGTTCCCTTTGTGCTAGATGAACGAACGTCTCTCCACATGCTCAGTTCTGAGAGATAAGTGTGTGTGAAAGCCGTCCTTCACCTAGATTGTTGGGAACACAAAGTTCCTTTTCAGTTGCAAACTACTCTCCATATATATATATGGGGAGGTACTAGCTCCAACTCGGTTTTACAGTTAAAACTGCAGGAACTTCAAACCGGCACTAGGAAACAGACTGAGAAACCAGAGAAAAAGTTTCCCTTAAACTCGTATTCCTTTTTGCTAGATGAACGAACGTCTCTCCACATGCTCAGTTCTGAGAGATACGTGTTTGTGAAACCCGTCCTTTACCTAGATTGTTGGGAACACAAAGTTCCTTTTCAGTTGCAAACTACAATCCATACATATATATGGGGTGGTACTAGCTCCAACTCGGTTTTACAGTGAAAACTGCAGGAACATCAAACCGGCACTAGGAAACAGACTGAGAAACCAGAGTAAAAGTTTCCCTGCAACTCGTTTCTTTTTTACTAGATGAACGAACGTCTCTCCTCATGCTCAGTTCTGAGAGATAAGTGTGTGTGAAAGCCGTCCTTCACCTAGATTTTTGGGAACACAAAGTTGCTTTTCAGTTGCAAACTACACTCCATACATATATATGGGGAGGTACAAGATCCAACTCGATTTTACAGTGAAAACTGCAGGAGCTTCAAGCTGGCCCTAGGAAACTGAATGAGAAACCAGAGTAAAAGTTTCCCCTGCAACCCGTTCCCTTTGTGCTAGATGAACGAAAGTCTCTCCACTTGCTCATTTCTGAGAGATAAGGGTGTGTGAAAGCCGTCCTTCACCTAGATTGTTGGGAACACAAAGTTCCTTTTCAGTTGCAAACTACAATCCATACATATATATGGGGAGGTACTAGCTCCAACTCGGTTTTACAGTGAACACTGCAGGAACATCAAATCGACACTAGGAAACAGACTGAGAAACCAGAGTAAAAGTTTCCCTGCAACACGTTCCTTTTTACTAGATGAACGAACGTCTCTCTTCATGCTCAGTTCTGAGAGAAATGTGTGTGTGAAAGCCGTCCTTCACCTAGATTGTTGGGAACAGAAAGTTCCTTTTCAGTTGCAAACTACATTCCATACATATATATGGGGAGGTACTAGCTTCATCTTGGTTTTACAGTGAAAACTGCAGGAACTTCAAACCGGCACTAGGAAACAGACTGAGAAACCAGAGTAAAATTTTCACCTGCAAATCGTTTCTTTGTGCTAGATGAACGAAAGTCTCTCCACATGCTCAGTTCTGAGAGATAAGTGTTTGTTAAAGCCGTCCTTCACCTAGATTGTTGGGAACAAAAAGTTCCTTTTCAGTTGCAAACTACACTCCATACATATATATGGGGAGGTACTAGATCCAACTCGATTTTACAGTGAAAACTGCAGGAACTTCAAACTGGCCCTAGGAAACAGACTGATAATACAGAGTAATAGTTTCCCCTGCAAAACGTTCCCTTTGTGCTAGATGAACGAACGTCTCTCCACATGCTCAGTTCTGAGAGATAAGTGTGTGTGAAAGCCGTCCTTCACCTAGATTGTTGGGAACACAAAGTTCCTTTTCAGGTGCAAACTACTCTCCATATATATATATGGGGAGGTACTAGCTCCAACTCGGTTTTACAGTGAAAACTGCAGGAACTTCAAACCGGCACTAGGAAACAGACTGAGAAACCAGAGAAAAAGTTTCCCTTAAACTCGTATTCCTTTTTGCTAGATGAACAAACGTCTCTCCACATGCTCAGTTCTGAGAGATACGTGTTTGTGAAACCCGTCCTTTACCTAGATTTTTGGGAACACAAAGTTCCTTTTCAGTTGCAAACTACAATCCATACATATATATGAGGAGGTACTAGCTCCAACTCGGTTTTACACTGAAAACTGCAGGAACTTCAAACCAGCACTAGGAAACAGACTGAGAATCCAGAGTAAAAGATTCCCTGCAACTCGTTTCCTTTTTACTAGATGAACGAACGTCTCTCCTCATGCTCAGTTCTGTGAGATAAGTGTGTGTGAAAGCCGTCCTTCACCTAGATTTTTGGGAACACAAAGTTCCTTTTCAGTTGCAAACTACAATCCGTACATATATATGGGGATGTACTAGCTCCAACTCAGTTTTACAGTGAAAACTGCAGGAACTTCAAACCGGCACTAGGAAACAGACTGAGAAACCAGAGTAAAAGTTTCCCCTGCAACCCGTTCCCTTTGTGCTAGATGAACGAACGTCTCTCCACATGCTCAGTTCTGAGAGATACGTGTGTGTGAAACCCATCCTTCACCTAGATTGTTGGGAACACCAAGTTCCTTTTCAGTTGCAAACTACACTCCATACATATATATGGGGAGTTACAAGATCCAACTCGATTTTACAGTGAAAACTGCAGGAGCTTCAAACTGGCCTTAGGAAACTGAATGAGAAACCAGAGTAAAAGTTTCCCCTGCAACCCGTTCCCTTTGTGCTAGATGAACGAACGTCTCTCCACTTGCTCAGTTCTGAGAGATAAGTGTGTTAAAGCCGACCTTCTCCTAGATTGTTGGGAAGACAAAGTTCCTTTTCAGTTGCAAACTACAATCCATACATATATATGGGGAGATACTAGCTCCAACTCGGTTTTACAGTGAACACTGCAGGAACATCAAATCGACACTAGGAAACAGACTGAGAAAACAGAGTAAAAGTTTCCCCTGCAAATCGTTTCCTTTGTGCTAGATGAACGAACGTCTCTCCACATGCTCAGTTCAGAGAGATAAGTGTGTGTGAAAGCCGTCCTTCACCTAGATTGTTGGGAACACAAAGTTCCTTTTCAGTTGCAAACTACAATCCATACATATATATGGGGAGGTACTAGCTCCAAATGGGTTTTACAGTGAAAACTGCAGGAACTTCAAACCGATACTAGGAAACAGACTGAGAAACCAGAGTAAAAGTTTCCCTGCAACACGTTCCTTTTTACTAGATGAACGAACGTCTCTCTTCATGCTCAGTTCTGAGAGATAAGTGTGTGTGAAAGCCGTCCTTCACCTAGATTGTTGGGAACACAAAGTTCCTTTTCAGTTGCAAACTACACTCCATACATTTATATGGGGAGGTACTAGCTCCAACTCTGTTTTACAGTGAAAACTGCAGGAACTTCCAACCGGCACTAGGAAACAGACTGAGAAACCAGAGTAAAAGTTTCCCCTGCAACCCGTTCCCTTTGTGCTAGATGAACGAAAGTCTCTCCACATGCTCTGTTCTGAGAGATACGTGTGTGTGAAACCCGTCCTTCACCTAGATTGTTGGGAACACAAAGTTCCTTTTCAGTTGCAAACCACAATCCATAATTATATATGGGGAGGTACTAGCTCCAAATGTGTTTTACAGTGAAAACTGCAGGAACTTCAAACTGGCCCTAGGAAACAGACTGAGAAACCAGAGTAAAATTTCCCCTGCCACCCGTTCCCTTTGTGCTAGATGAACGAACGTCTCTCCACTTGCTCAGTTCTGAGAGACAAGTGTGTGTGAAAGCCGTCCTTCACCTAGATTGTTGGGAACACCAAGTTCCTTTTCAGTTGCAAACTACACTCCATACATATATATGGGGAGTTACAAGATCCAACTCGATTTTCAGTGAAAACTGCAGGAGCTTCAAACTGGCCCTAGGAAACTGAATGAGAAAACAGAGTAAAAGTTTCCCCTGCAACCCGTTCCCTTTGTGCTAGATGAACGAAAGTCTCTCCACATGCACAGTTCTGAGAGATAAGTGTGTGAGAAAGCCGTACTTCAACTAGATTGTTGGGAACACAAAGTTCCTTTTCAGTTGCAAACTACACTCCATAAATATATATGGGGAGGTACTAGCTCCAACTCGGTTTTACAGTGAAAACTGCAGGAACATTCAAACCGGAACTAGGAAACAGACTGAGAAACCAGAGTAATAGTTTCCCCTGCAACCAGTTCCCTTTGTGCTAGATGAATGAACGTCTCTCCACATGCTCAGTTCTGAGAGATAAGTGTGTGTGAAAGCCGTCCTTCACATGGATTGTTGGGAACACAAAGTTCCTTCTCAGTTGCAAACTACACTCCATACATATATATGGGTAGGTACTAGTTCCAAGTCGGTTTTACAGTGAAAACTGCAGGAACTTCAAACCGGCACTAGGAAACAGACTGAGAAACCAGAGTAAAAGTTTCCCATGCAACCCGTTCCATTTGTGCTAGATGAACGAACGTCTCATGACTTGCTCAGTTCTGAGAGATAAATGTGTGTGAAAGCCGTACTTCACCTAGATTGTTGGGAACACAAAGTTTCTATTCAGTTGCAAACTACACTCCATACATATATATGGGGAGGTACTAGCTCCAATACGGTTTTACAGTGAAAACTGCAGGAACTTCAAACCGGACCTAGGAAACCGTCTGAGAAACCAGAGTAAAAGTTTCCCCTGCAAATCGTTTCATTTGTGCTAGATGAACGAACGTCTGTCCACATGCTCAGTTCTGAGAGATAAGTGTGTGTGAAAGCCGTCCTTCAAATAGATTGTTCGGAACACAAATTTCCTTTTCATTTTCAAATTACACACCATACATATATATGGGGATGTACTAGCTCCAACTAGGTTTTACAGTGAAAACTGCAGGAAATTCAAACCGACACTAGGAAACAGACTGAGAAACCAGAGTAAAAGTTTCACCTTCAAATCTTTTCCTTTGTGCTACATGAACGAAACTCTCTCCACATGCTCAGTTCAGAGAGATAATTGTGTGTGAAAGCCGTCCTTCACCTAGATTGCTGGGAACACAAAGTTCCTTTTCAGCTGCAAACTACATTCCATACATATATATGGTTAGGTACTAGCTCCAACACGGTTTTACAGTGAAACCCGCAGGAACTTCAAACCGGCACCAGGAAACAGACTGAGAAACCAGAGTAAAAATTTCCCCTGCAAACCGTTCCCTTTGTGCTAGATGAACGAAAGTCTCTCCACATGCAGAGTTCTGAGAGATAAATGTGTGGGAAAGCCGTCCTTCACCTAGATTGTTGGGAACACAAAGTTCCTTTTCAGTTGCAAACTACACTCCATATATATATATGGGGAGGTACTAGCTACAAATAAGTTTTACAGTGAAAACTGCAGGAACTTCAAACCGGCACTAGGAAACAGACTGAGAAACCGGAGTAAAAGTTTCCCCTGCAAATCGTTTATTTTTGCTAGTGAACGAAAGTCTCTCCACATGCACAGTTCTGAGAGATAAGTGTGTGGGAAAGCCGTCCTTCACCTAGATTGTTGGGAACACAAAGTTCCTTTTCAGTTGCAAACTACACTCCATACATATATATGGGTAGGTACTAGCTCCAACTATCTTTTACAGTGAAAACTGCAGGAACTTCAAACCAGAACTAGGAAACAGTCTGAGAAACCAGAGTAAAAGTTTCCCCTGCAAATCGTTTCCTTTGTGCTAGATGAACGAACGTCTCTCCATTTGCTCAGTTCTGAGAGATAATTGCGTGTGAAAGCCGCCCTTCAAATAGATTGTTGGGAACACAAAATTCCTTTTCAGTTGCAATCTACAAACCATACATATATATGGGTAGGTACTAGCTCAAACTAGGTTTTACAGTGAAAACTGCAGGAAATTCAAACCGGCACTTGGAAACTGACTGAGGACCCAGAGTAAACGTTTCCCCTGCAAATTGTTTCCTTTGTGCTAGATGAACGAACGTCTCTCCACATGCTCAGTTCTGAGAGATAAGTGTGTGTGAAAGCCGTCCTTCACCTAGATTGTTGGGAACACAAAGGTCCTTTTAGGTTGCAAACTACAATCCATACATATATATGGGGAGGTACAAGCTCCAACTCGATTTTACTGTGAAAACTGCAGGAATTTCAAACTGGCCCTAGGAAACAGACTGAGAAACCAGAGTAAAAGTTTCCCCTGCAAACAGTTCCTTTTGTGCTAGATGAACGAAAGTCTCTCCACTTGCTCAGTTCTGAGAAATAAGTGTGTGTGAAAGCCGTCCTTCACCTAGATTGTTGGGAACACAAAGTTCCTTTTCAGTTGCAAATTACACTCCATACATATATATGGGGAGGTACTAGCTCCCACTTGGTTTTACAGTGAAAACTGCAGGAACTTCAAACCGGCACTAGGAAACAGACTGAGAAACCAGAGTAAAATTTTCCCCTGCAAATCGTTTCTTTGTGCTAGATGAACGAAAGTCTCTCCACATGCTCAGTTCTGAGAGATAAGTGTTTGTTAAAGCCGTCCTTCACCTAGATTGTTGGGAACACAAAGTTCCTTTTCAGTTGCAAACTACACTCCATACATATATATGGGGAGGTACTAGATCCAACTCGATTTTACAGTGAAAACTGCAGGAACTTCAAAATGGCCCTTGGAAACAGACTGAGAATACAGAGTAATAGTTTCCCCTGCAACCCGTTCCCTTTGTGCTAGATGAACGAACGTCTCTCCACATGCTCAGTTCTGAGAGATAAGTGTGTGTGAAAGCCGTCCTTCACCTAGATTGTTGGGAACACAAAGTTCCTTTTCAGTTGCAAACTACTCTCCATATATATATATGGGGAGGTACTAGCTCCAACTCGGTTTTACAGTTAAAACTGCAGGAACTTCAAACCGGCACTAGGAAACAGACTGAGAAACCAGAGAAAAAGTTTCCCTTAAACTCGTATTCCTTTTTGCTAGATGAACGAACGTCTCTCCACATGCTCAGTTCTGAGAGATACGTGTTTGTGAAACCCGTCCTTTACCTAGATTGTTGGGAACACAAAGTTCCTTTTCAGTTGCAAACTACAATCCATACATATATATGGGGAGGTACTAGCTCCAACTCGGTTTTACAGTGAAAACTGCAGGAACATCAAACCGGCACTAGGAAACAGACTGAGAAACCAGAGTAAAAGTTTCCCTGCAACTCGTTTCTTTTTTACTAGATGAACGAACGTCTCTCCTCATGCTCAGTTCTGAGAGATAAGTGTGTGTGAAAGCCGTCCTTCACCTAGATTTTTGGGAACACAAAGTTGCTTTTCAGTTGCAAACTACACTCCATACATATATATGGGGAGGTACAAGATCCAACTCGATTTTACAGTGAAAACTGCAGGAGCTTCAAGCTGGCCCTAGGAAACTGAATGAGAAACCAGAGTAAAAGTTTCCCCTGCAACCCGTTCCCTTTGTGCTAGATGAACGAAAGTCTCTCCACTTGCTCATTTCTGAGAGATAAGGGTGTGTGAAAGCCGACCTTCACCTAGATTGTTGGGAACACAAAGTTCCTTTTCAGTTGCAAACTACAATCCATACATATATATGGGGAGGTACTAGCTCCAACTCGGTTTTACAGTGAACACTGCAGGAACATCAAATCGACACTAGGAAACAGACTGAGAAACCAGAGTAAAAGTTTCCCTGCAACACGTTCCTTTTTACTAGATGAACGAACGTCTCTCTTCATGCTCAGTTCTGAGAGAAATGTGTGTGTGAAAGCCGTCCTTCACCTAGATTGTTGGGAACAGAAAGTTCCTTTTCAGTTGCAAACTACATTCCATACATATATATGGGGAGGTACTAGCTTCATCTTGGTTTTACAGTGAAAACTGCAGGAACTTCAAACCGGCACTAGGAAACAGACTGAGAAACCAGAGTAAAATTTTCACCTGCAAATCGTTTCTTTGTGCTAGATGAACGAAAGTCTCTCCACATGCTCAGTTCTGAGAGATAAGTGTTTGTTAAAGCCGTCCTTCACCTAGATTGTTGGGAACAAAAAGTTCCTTTTCAGTTGCAAACTACACTCCATACATATATATGGGGAGGTACTAGATCCAACTCGATTTTACAGTGAAAACTGCAGGAACTTCAAACTGGCCCTAGGAAACAGACTGATAATACAGAGTAATAGTTTCCCCTGCAAAACGTTCCCTTTGTGCTAGATGAACGAACGTCTCTCCACATGCTCAGTTCTGAGAGATAAGTGTGTGTGAAAGCTTCCTTCACCAAGATTGTTGGGAACACAAAGTTCCTTTCCAATTGCAAACTACAGTCCATACATATATATGGTTAGGTACTAGCTCCAACTCGGTTTTACAGTGAAAACTGCAGGAACTTCAAACCGGCACTAGGAAACAGACTGAGAAACAAGAGTAAAAGTTTCCCCTGCAACCCGTTCCCTTTGACTAGATGAACGAAAGTCTCTCCACATGCACAGTTCTGAGAGATAAGTGTGTGGGAAAGCCGTCCTTCACCTAGATTGTTGGGAACACAAAGTTCCTTTTCAGTTGCAAACTACACTCCATATATATATAGGGGGAGGTACTAGCTCCAACTACGTTTTACAGTGAAAACTGCAGGAACTTCAAACCGGCACTAGGAAAGAGACTGAGAAACCAGAGTAAAAGTTTCCCATGCAAATCGTTTAATTTGTGCTAGTGAACGAACGTCTCTCCACATGCTGAGTTCTGAGAGATAAGTGTTTGTGGAAGCCGCACTTCACCTAGATTGTTGGGAACACAAAGTTCCTTTTCAGTTGCAAACTACACTCCATAGATATATATGGGGAGGTACAAGCTCCAACTCGCTTTTACAATGAAAACTGCAGGAACTTCAAACTGGCCCTAGGAAACAGACTGAGAAAACAGAGTAAAAGTTTCCCTGCAACTCTTTTCATTTGTTCTAGATGAACGAACGTCTCTCCACATGCTCAGTTCTGAGAGATAATTGTGTGTGAAAGCCGTCCTTCACCTAGATTGTTGGGAACACTAAGTTTCTTTTCAATTGCAAACTACACTCCATACATATATATGGGGAGGTACTAGCTCCAACTCGGTTTTACAGTGAAAACTGCAGGAATTTCAAAACGGCACTAGGAAACAGACTGAGAAACCAGAGTAAAAGTTTCCCCTGCAACTCGTTTCCATTGTGCTAGATGAACGAACGTCTCTCCACATGCTCAGTTCTGAGAGATAAGTGTTTGTGAAAGCCGTACTTCACCTAGATAGTTGGGAACACAAATTTCCTTTTCAGTTGCTAACTACACTCCATACATATATATGGGTAGGTACTAGCTCCAACTCGGTTTTACAGTGAAACTGCAGTAACTTCAAACTGGCACTAGGAAACAGACTGAGAAACCAGAGTAAAAGTTTCCCTGAAATTCGTATTCCTTTTTGCTAGATGAACGAACGTCTCTCCACTTGCTCAGTTCTGAGAGATAAGTGTGTGTGAAAGCCGTCCTTCACCTAGATTGTTGGGAACACAAAGTTCCTTTTCAGTTGCAAACTACACTCCATACATATATATGGGGAAGTACTAGCTCCAACTCGGTTTTATAGTGAAAACTGCAGGAACTTAAAACTGGCCCTAGGAAACAGACTGAGAAAACAGAGTAAAAGTTTCCCCTGCAAACCGTTCCCTTTGTGCTAGATGAACCAACCTCTCTCCACATGCACAGTTCTGAGAGATAAGTGTGTGTGATAGCCGACTTTCATCTAGATTGTTGGGAACACAAAGTTCCTTTACAGTGGCAAACTACACTCCATACATATATATGGGTAGGTACTAGTTCCAAGTCGGTTTTACAGTGAAAACTGCAGGAACTTCAAACCGGCACTAGGAAACAGACTGAGAAACCAGAGTAAAAGTTTCCCATGCAACCCGTTCCATTTGTGCTAGATGAACGAAAGTCTCATGACTTGCTCAGTTCTGAGAGATAAATGTGTGTGAAAGCCGTCCTTCACCTAGATTGTTGGGAACACAAAGTTTCTTTTCAGTTGCAAACTACACTCCATACATATATATGGGGAGGTACTAGCTCCAATACGGTTTTACAGTGAAAACTGCAGGAACTTCAAACCGGCACTAGGAAACAGACTGAGAAACCAGAGTAAAAGTTTCCCCTGCAAATCGTTTCCTTTGTGCTAGATGAACGAACGTCTCTCCACATGCTAATTTCTGAGAGTAAGTGTGTGTGAAAGCCGTCCTTCACCTAGATTGTTGGGAACACAAAGTTCCTTTCCAGTTGCAAACTACAGTCCATACATATATATGGTTAGGTACTGGCTCCAACTCGGTTTTACAGTGAAAACTGCAGGAACTTCAAACCGGCACTAGGAAACAGACTGAGAAACCAGAGTAAAAGTTTCCCTGAAATTCGTATTCCTTTTTGCTAGATGAACGAACGTCTCTCCACTTGCTCAGTTCTGAGAGATAAGTGTGTGTGAAAGCCGTCCTTCACCTAGATTGTTGGGAACACAAAGTTCCTTTTCAGTTGCAAACTACACTCCATACATATATATGGGGAAGTACTAGCTCCAACTCGGTTTTACAGTGAAAACTGCAGGAACTTAAAACTGGCCCTAGGAAACATACTGAGAAACCAGAGTAATAGTATCCCCTGCAAATCGTTTATTTGTCATGATGAACGAACGTTTCTCCACATGCTCAGTTCTGAGAGATAATTGTGTGTGAAAGCTTCCTTCACCAAGATTGTTGGGAACACAAAGTTCCTTTCCAGTTGCAAACTACAGTCCATACATATATATGGTTAGGTACTAGCTCCAACTCGGTTTTACAGTGAAAACTGCAGGAACTTCAAACCGGCACTAGGAAACAGACTGAGAAACAAGAGTAAAAGTTTCCCCTGCAACCCGTTCCCTTTGACTAGATGAACGAAAGTCTCTCCACATGCACAGTTCTGAGAGATAAGTGTGTGGGAAAGCCGTCCTACACCTAGATTGTTGGGAACACAAAGTTCCTTTTCAGTTGCAAACTACAATCCATATATATATAGGGGGAGGTACTAGCTCCAACTACGTTTTACAGTGAAAACTGCAGGAACTTCAAACCGGCACTAGGAAAGAGACTGAGAAACCAGAGTAAAAGTTTCCCATGCAAATCGTTTAATTTGTGCTAGTGAACGAACGTCTCTCCACATGCTGAGTTCTGAGAGATAAGTGTTTGTGGAAGCCGCACTTCACCTAGATTGTTGGGAACACAAAGTTCCTTTTCAGTTGCAAACTACACTCCATAGATATATATGGGGAGGTACAAGCTCCAACTCGCTTTTACAATGAAAACTGCAGGAACTTCAAACTGGCCCTAGGAAACAGACTGAGAAAACAGAGTAAAAGTTTCCCTGCAACTCTTTTCATTTGTTCTAGATGAACGAACGTCTCTCCACATGCTCAGTTCTGAGAGATAAGTGTTTGTGAAAGCCGTACTTCACCTAGATAGTTGGGAACACAAATTTCCTTTTCAGTTGCTAACTACACTCCATACATATATATGGGTAGGTACTAGCTCCAACTCGGTTTTACAGTGAAACTGCAGTAACTTCAAACTGGCACTAGGAAACAGACTGAGAAACCAGAGTAAAAGTTTCCGTGAAATTCGTATTCCTTTTTGCTAGATGAACGAACGTCTCTCCACTTGCTCAGTTCTGAGAGATAAGTGTGTGTGAAAGCCGTCCTTCACCTAGATTGTTGGGAACACAAAGTTCCTTTTCAGTTGCAAACTACACTCCATACATATATATGGGGAAGTACTAGCTCCAACTCGGTTTTATAGTGAAAACTGCAGGAACTTAAAACTGGCCCTAGGAAACAGACTGAGAAAACAGAGTAAAAGTTTCCCCTGCAAACCGTTCCCTTTGTGCTAGATGAACCAACCTCTCTCCACATGCACAGTTCTGAGAGATAAGTGTGTGTGATAGCCGACTTTCATCTAGATTGTTGGGAACACAAAGTTCCTTTTCAGTGGCAAACTACACTCCATACATATATATGGGTAGATACTAGATCCAACTCGGTTTTACAGTGAAAACTGCAGGAACTTCAAACCGGCCCTAGGAAACAGACTGAGAAACCAGAGTAAAACTTTCCCCTGCAACTCGTTTCCTTTGTTCTAGATGAACGAACGTATCTCCACATGCTCAGTTCTGAGAGATAATTGTGTGTGAAAGCCGTCCTTCACCTAGATTGTTGGGAACACAAAGTTCCTTTTCAGCTGCAAACTACAGTCCATACATATATATGATTAGGTACTAGCTCCAACTCGGTTTTACAGTGAAAACTGCAGGAAATTCAAACCGGCACTAGGAAACAGACTGAGAAACCAGAGTAAAAGTTTCCCCTGCAACCCGTTCCCTTTGTGCTAGATGAACGAAAGTCTCTCCACATGCACAGTTCTGAGAAATAAGTGTGTGGGAAAGCCATCCTTCACCTAGATTGTTGGGAACACAAAGTTCCTTTTCAGTTGCAAACTACACTCCATACATATATATGGGGAAGTACTAGCTCCAACTCGGTTTTATACTGAAAACTGCAGGAACTTAAAACTGGCCCTAGGAAACAGACTGAGAAACCAGAGCAAAAGTTTCCCCTGCAAACCGTTCCCTTTGTGCTAGATGAACCAACCTCTCTCCACATGCACAGTTCTGAGAGATAAGTGTGTGTGATAGCCGACTTTAATCTAGATTGTTGGGAACACAAAGTTCCTTTTCAGTAGCAAACTAAACTCCATACATATATATGGGGAGGTACTAGCTCCAACTCGGTTTTACAGTGAAAACTGCAGGAACTTCAAACCGGCCCTAGGAAACAGACTGAGAAACCAGAGTAAAACTTTCCCCTGCAACTCGTTTCCTTTGTTCTAGATGAACGAACGTATCTCCACATGCTCAGTTCTGAGAGATAATTGTGTGTGAAAGCCGTCCTTCACCTAGATTGTTGGGAACACAAAGTTCCTTTTCAGCTGCAAACTGCAGTCCATACATATATATGATTAGGTACTAGCTCCAACTCGGTTTACAGTGAAAACTACCGGAAATTCAAACCGGCACTAGGAAACAGACTGAGAAACCAGAGTAAAAGTTTCCCCTGCAACCCGTTCCCTTTGTGCTAGATGAACGAAAGTCTCTCCACATGCACAGTTCTGAGAGATAAGTGTGTGGGAAAGCCATCCTTCACCTAGATTGTTGGGAACACAAAGTTCCTTTTCAGTTGCAAACTACACTCCATACATATATATGGGGAGGTACTAGCTCCAAATAGGTTGTACAGTGAAAACTGCAGGAACTTCAAACCGGCAATAGGAAAGAGACTGAGAAACCAGAGTAAAAGTTTCCCTACAAATCGTTTACTTTGTGCTAGTGAACGAACGTCTCTCCACATGCTCAGTTCTGAGAGATAAGTGTTTGTGAAAGCCGCCCTTCACCTAGATTATTGGGAACACAAAGTTCCTTTTCAGTTGCAAACTACACTCCATACATATATATGGGGAGGTACTAGCTCCAACTCGGTTTTACAGTGAAAACTGCAGGAACTTCAAACTGGCCCTAGGAAACAGACTGAGAAAACAGAGTAAAAGTTTCCCCTGCAACTCTTTTCCTTTGTTCTAGATGAACGAAAGTCTCTCCACATGCTCAGGTCTGAGAGATAATTGTGTGTGAAAGCCGTCCTTCACCTAGATTGTTGGGAACACAAAGTTCCTTTTCAGCTGCAAACTACAGTCCATACATATATATGGTTAGGTACTAGCTCCAACTCGGTTTTACAGTGAAAACTGCAGGAACTTCCAACCGGCACTAGAAACATACTGAGAAACCAGAGTAAAAGTTTCCCCTGCAAACCGTTCCCTTTGTGCTAGATGAACGAAAGTCTCTCCACATGCACAATTCTGAGAGATAAGTGTGTGGGAAAGCCGACCTTCACCTAGATTGTTGGGAACACAAAGTACCTTTTCAGTTGCAAACTACATTCCATACATATATATGGGGAGGTACTAGCTCCAACTAGGTTTTACAGTGAAAACTGCAGGAACGTCAAACCGGCACTAGGAAAGAGACTGAGAAACCAGAGTAAAAGTTTCCCCTGCAAATCGTTTACTTTGTGCTAGTGAACGAACGTCTCTCCACATGCTCAGTTCTGAGAGATAAGTGTTTGTGAAAGCCGCCCTTCACCTAGATTGTTGGGAACACAAAGTTCCTTTTCAGTTGCAAACTACACTCCATACATATATATGGGGAGGTACTAGCTCGAACTCGGTTTTACAGTGAAAACTGCAGGAACTTCAAACTGACCCTAGGAAACAGACTGAGAAAACAGAGTAAAAGTTTCCCCTGCAACTCGTTTCCTTTGTGCTAGATGAACGAACGTCTCTCCACATGCTCAGTTCTGAGAGATAAGTGTGTGTGAAAGCTGTCCTTCACCTAGATTGTTGGGAACACAAAGTTCCTTTTCAGTTGCAAATTACACTCCATACATATATATGGGTAGGTACTAGCTCCAACTCGGTTTTACAGTGAAAACTGCAGGAACTTCAAACCGGCACTAGGAAACAGACTGAGAAACCAGAGTAATAGTTTCACCTGCAACCAGTTCCCTTTTATGCTAGATGAACGAACGTCTCTCCACATGCTCTTTTCTGAGAGATAAGTTTGTGTGAAAGCCGCCTTCGACTAGATTGTTGGGAACACAAAGTTCATTTTCAGTTGCAAACTACACTCCATACATATATATGGGGAGGTACTAGCTCCAACTCGGTTTTACAGTGAAAACTGCAGGAACATCAAACCGGCACTAGGAAACAGACTGAGAAACCAGAGTAAAAGTTTCCCCTGCAACCCGTTCCCTTTGTGCTAGATGAACGAAAGTCTCTCCACATGCACAGTTCTGAGAGATAAGTGTGTGGGAAAGCCGTCCTTCATCTAGATTGTTGGGAACACAAAGTTCCTTTTCAGTTGCAAACTACACTCCATACATATATATGGGGAGGTTCTAGCTCCAACTCGGTTTTACAGTGAAAACTGCAGGAAGTTCAAATCGATACTAGGAAACAGACTGAGAAAACAGAGTAAAAGTTTCCCCTGCAAATCGTTCCCTTTGTGCTAGATGAACGAACGTCTCTACACATGCTCAGTTCTGAGAGATAAGTGTGTGTGAAAGCCGTCCTTCACCTAGTTTGTTGGGAACACATTTCCTTTTCAGTTGCAAACTACACTCCTTAGATATATATGGGGAGGTACTAGCTCCAACTCGGTTTTACAGTGAAAACTGCAGGAACATCAAACCGGCACTAGGAAACAGACTGAGAAACCAGAGTAAAAGTTTCCCCTGCAACCCGATCCCTTTGTGCTAGATGAACGAAAGTCTCTCCACATGCACAGTTCTGAGAGATAAGTGTGTGGGAAAGCCGTCCTTCACCTAGATTGTTGGGAACACAAAGTTCCTTTTCAGTTGCAAACTACACTCCATACATATATATGGGGAGGTACTAGCTCCAACTAGGTTTTACAGTGAAAACTGCAGGAACTTCAAACCGGCACTAGGAAAGAGACTGAGAAACCAGAGTAAAAGTTTCCCCTGCAAATCGTTTACTTTGTGCTAGTGAACGAACGTCTCTCCACATGCTCAGTTCTGAGAGATAAGTGTTTGTGAAAGCCGCCCTTCACCTAGATTTTTGGGAACACAAAGTTCCTTTTCAGTTGCAAACTACACTCCATACATATATATGGGGAGGTACTAGCTCCAACTCGGTTTTACAGTGAAAACTGCAGGAACTTCAAACTGGCCCTAGGAAACAGCCTGAGAAAACAGAGTAAAAGTTTCCCCTGCAACTCTTTTCCTTTGTTCTAGATGAACGAACGTCTCTCCACATGCTCAGTTCTGAGAGATAAGTGTTTGTGAAAGCCGTCCTTCACCTAGATTGTTGGGAACACAAAGTTCCTTTTCAGCTGCAAACTACAGTCCATACATATATATGGTTAGGTACTAGCTCCAACTCGGATTTACAGTGAAAACTGCAGGAACTTCAAACCGGCACTAGGAAACAGACTGAGAAACCAGAGTAAAAGTTTCCCCTGCAACCCGTTCCCTTTGTGCTAGATGAACTAAAGTCTCTCCACATGCACAGTTCTGAGAGATAAGTGTGTGGGAAAGCCGTCATTCACCTAGATTGTTGGGAACACAAAGTTCCTTTTCAGTTGCAAACTACACTCCATACATATATATGGGGAGGTACTAACTCCAACTAGGTTTTACAGTGAAAACTGCAGGAACGTCAAACCGGCACTAGGAAAGAGACTGAGAAACCAGAGTAAAAGTTTCCCCTGCAAATCGTGTACTTTGTGCTAGTGAACGAAAGTCTCTCCACATGCTCAGTTCTGAGAGATAAGTGTTTGTGAAAGCCGCCCTTCACCTAGATTGTTGGGAACACAAAGTTCCTTTTCAGTTGCAAACTACACTCCATACATATATATGGGGAGGTACTAGCTCCATCTCGGTTTTACAGTGAAAACTGCAGGAACTTTAAACAGGCCCTAGGAAACAGACTGAGAAAACAGAGTAAAAGTTTCCCCTGCAACTCGTTTCCTTTGTGCTAGATGAACGAACGTCTCTCAACATGCTCAGTTCTGAGAGATAAGTGTGTGTGAAAGCCGTCCTTCACCTAGATTGTTGGGAACACAAAGTTCCTTTTCAGTTGCAAACTACACTCCATACATATATATGGGGGATACTAGCTCCAACTCGGTTTTACAGTGAAAACTGCAGGAACTTCAAACCGGCACTAGGAAACAGACTGAGAAACCAGAGTAATAGTTTCCCCTGCAACCAGTTCCCTTTCTGCTAGATGAACGAACGTCTCTCCACATGCTCATTTCTGAGAGATAAGTTTGTGTGAAAGCCGTCCTTCAACTAGATTGTTGGGAACACAAAGTTCTTTTTCAGTTGCAAACTACAATCCATACATATATATGGGTAGGTACTAGTTCCAACTCGGTTTTACAGTGAAAACTGCAGGAACTTCAAACCGGCACTAGGAAACAGACAGAGAAACCAGAGTAAAAGTTTCCCATACAACCCGTTCCATTTTTGCTAGATGAACGAACGTCTCACGACTTGCTCAGTTCTGAGAGATAAATGTGTGTGAAAGCCGTCCTTCACCTAGATTGTTGGGAACACAAAGTTCCTTTTCAGTTGCAAACTACACCCCATAAATATATATGGGTATGTCCTAGCTCCAACACGGTTTTACAGTGAAAACTGCAGGAACTTCAAACCGGCACTAGGAAACAGACTGAGAAACCAGAGTAAAAGTTTCCCGTTCAAACCGTTCCCTTTGGGCTAGATGAATGAACGTCTCTCCACATGCACAGTTCTGAGAGATAATTGTGTGTGAAAGCCTAACTTCACCTAGATTGTTGGGAACCCAAAGTTCCTTTTCAGTTGCAAACTACACTCCATACATATATATGGGTAGGTACTAGCTCCAACTAGGTTTCACAGTGAAAACTGCAGGAACTTCAAACCAGAACTAGGAAACAGTCTGAGAAACCAGAGTAAAAGTTTCCCCTGCAAATCGTTTCCTTTGTGCTAGATGAACGAACGTCTCTCCACTTGCTCAGTTCTGAGAGATAATTGCGTGTGAAAGCCGCCCTTCAAATAGATTGTTGGGAACACAAAATTCCTTTTCAGTTGCAATCTACAAACCATACATATATATGGGTAAGTACTAGCTCAAACTAGGTTTTACAGTGAAAACTGCAGGAAATTCAAACCGGCACTTGGAAACAGACTGAGGACCCAGAGTAAACGTTTCCCCTGCAAATTGTTTCCTTTGTGCTAGATGAACGAACGTCTCTCCACATGCTCAGTTCTGAGAGATAAGTGTGTGTGAAAGCCGTCCTTCACCTAGATTGTTGGGAACACAAAGGTCCTTTTAGATTGCAAACTACAATCCATACATATATATGGGGAGGTACAAGCTCCAACTCGATTTTACAGTGAAAACTGCAGGAACTTCAAACTGGCCCTAGGAAACACACTGAGAAACCAGAGTAAAAGTTTCCCCTGCAAACAGTTCCTTTTGTGCTAGATGAACGAAAGTCTCTCCACTTGCTCAGTTCTGAGAAATAAGTGTGTGTGAAAGCCGTCCTTCACCTAGATTGTTGAGAACACAAAGTTCCTTTTCAGTTGCAAATTACACTCCATACATATATATGGGGAGGTACTAGCTCCAACTTGGTTTTACAGTGAAAACTGCAGGAACTTCAAACCGACACTAGGAAACAGACTGAGAAACCAGAGTAAAATTTTCCCCTGCAAATCGTTTCTTTGTGCTAGATGAACGAAAGTCTCTCCACATGCTCAGTTCTGAGAGATAAGTGTTTGTTAAAGCCGTCCTTCACCTAGATTGTTGGGAACACAAAGTTCCTTTTCAGTTGCAAACTACACTCCATACATATATATGGGGAGGTACTAGATCCAACTCGATTTTACAGTGAAAACTGCAGGAACTTCAAACTGGCCCTTGGAAACAGACTGAGAATACAGAGTAATAGTTTCCCCTGCAACCCGTTCCCTTTGTGCTAGATGAACGAACGTCTCTCCACATGCTCAGTTCTGAGAGATAAGTGTGTGTGAAAGCCGTCCTTCACCTAGATTGTTGGGAACACAAAGTTCCTTTTCAGTTGCAAACTACTCTCCATAAATATATATGGGGAGGTACTAGCTCCAACTCGGTTTTACAGTTAAAACTGCAGGAACTTCAAACCGGCACTAGGAAACAGACTGAGAAACCCGAGAAAAAGTTTCCCTTAAACTCCTATTCTTTTTGCTAGATGAACGAACGTCTCTCCACATGCTCAGTTCTGAGAGATACGTGTTTGTGAAACCCGTCCTTTACCTAGATTGTTGGGAACACAAAGTTCCTTTTCAGTTGCAAACTACAATCCATACATATATATGGGGAGGTACTAGCTCCAACTCGGTTTTACAGTGAAAACTGCAGGAACTTCAAACCGGCACTAGGAAACAGACTGAGAAACCAGAGTAAAAGTTTCCCTGCAACTCGTTTCCTTTTTACTAGATGAACGAACGTCTCTCCTCATGCTCAGTTCTGAGAGATAAGTGTGTGTGAAAGCCGTCCTTCACCTAGATTTTTGGGAACACAAAGTTGCTTTTCAGTTGCAAACTACACTCCATACATATATATGGGGAGGTACTAGATCCAACTCGATTTTACAGTGAAAACTGCAGGAGCTTCAAGCTGGCCCTAGGAAACTGAATGAGAAACCAGAGTAAAAGTTTCCCCTGCAACCCGTTCCCTTTGTGCTACATGAACGAAAGTCTCTCCACTTGCTCATTTCTGAGAGATAAGTGTGTGTGAAAGCCGACCTTCACCTAGATTGTTGGGAACACAAAGTTCCTTTTCAGTTGCAAACTACAATCCATACATATATATGGGGAGGTACTAGCTCCAACTCGGTTTTACAGTGAACACTGCAGGAACATCAAATCGACACTAGGAAACAGACTGAGAAAACAGAGTAAAAGTTTCCCCTGCAAATCGTTTCCTTTGTGCTAGATGAACGAACGTCTCTCCACATGTTCAGTTCAGAGAGATAAGTGTGTGTGAAAGCCGTCCTGCACCTAGATTGTTCGGAACACAAAGTTCCTTTTCAGTTGCAAACTACACTCCATACATGTATATGGGGAGGTACTAGCTCCAACTCGATTTTACAGTGAAAACTGCAGGAACTTCAAACCGATACTAGGAAACAGACTGAGAAACCAGAGTAAAAGTTTCCCTGCAACACGTTCCTTTTTACTAGATGAACGAACGTCTCTCTTCATGGTCAGTTCTGAGAGAAAAGTGTGTGTGAAAGCCGTCCTTCACCTAGATTGTTGGGAACAGAAAGTTCCTTTTCAGTTGCAAACTACACTCCATACATATATATGGGGAGGTACTAGCTTCAACTTGGTTTTACAGTGAAAACTGCAGGAACTTCAAACCGGCACTAGGAAACAGACTGAGAAACCAGAGTAAAAGTTTCACCTGCAAATCGTTTCTTTGTGCTAGATGAACGAAAGTCTCTCCACATGCACAGTTCTGAGAGATAAGTGTGTGGGAAAGCCATCCTTCACCTAGATTGTTGGGAACACAAAGTTCCTTTTCAGTTGCAAACTACACTCCATACATATATATGGGGAGGTACTAGCTCAAACTAGGTTTTACAGTGAAAACTGCAGGAACTTCAAACCGGCCCTAGGAAACAGCCTGAGAAAACAGAGTAAAAGTTTCCCCTGCAACTCTTTTCCTTTGTTCTAGATGAACGAACGTCTCTCCACATGCTCAGTTCTGAGAGATAAGTGTTTGTGAAAGCCGTCCTTCACCTAGATTGTTGGGAACACAAAGTTCCTTTTCAGCTGCAAACTACAGTCCATACATATATATGGTTAGGTACTAGCTCCAACTCGGATTTACAGTGAAAACTGCAGGAACTTCAAACCGGCACTAGGAAACAGACTGAGAAACCAGAGTAAAAGTTTCCCCTGCAACCCGTTCCCTTTGTGCTAGATGAACTAAAGTCTCTCCACATGCACAGTTCTGAGAGATAAGTGTGTGGGAAAGCCGTCATTCACCTAGATTGTTGGGAACACAAAGTTCCTTTTCAGTTGCAAACTACACTCCATACATATATATGGGGAGGTACTAACTCCAACTAGGTTTTACAGTGAAAACTGCAGGAACGTCAAACCGGCACTAGGAAAGAGACTGAGAAACCAGAGTAAAAGTTTCCCCTGCAAATCGTGTACTTTGTGCTAGTGAACGAAAGTCTCTCCACATGCTCAGTTCTGAGAGATAAGTGTTTGTGAAAGCCGCCCTTCACCTAGATTGTTGGGAACACAAAGTTCCTTTTCAGTTGCAAACTACACTCCATACATATATATGGGGAGGTACTAGCTCCATCTCGGTTTTACAGTGAAAACTGCAGGAACTTCAAACAGGCCCTAGGAAACAGACTGAGAAAACAGAGTAAAAGTTTCCCCTGCAACTCGTTTCCTTTGTGCTAGATGAACGAAAGTCTCTCAACATGCTCAGTTCTGAGAGATATGTGTGTGTGAAAGCCGCCCTTCACCTAGATTGTTGGGAACACAAAGTTCCTTTTCAGTTGCAAACTACACTCCATACATATATATGGGGAGGTACTAGCTCCAACTCGGTTTTACAGTGAAAACTGCAGGAACTTCAAACCGGCACTAGGAAACAGACTGAGAAACCAGAGTAAAAGTTTCCCATACAACCCGTTCCATTTTTGCTAGATGAACGAACGTCTCACGACTTGCTCAGTTCTGAGAGATAAATGTGTGTGAAAGCCGTCCTTCACCTAGATTGTTGGGAACACAAAGTTCCTTTTCAGTTGCAAACTACACCCCATAAATATATATGGGTATGTCCTAGCTCCAACACGGTTTTACAGTGAAAACTGCAGGAACTTCAAACCGGCACTAGGAAACAGACTGAGAAACCAGAGTAAAAGTTTCCCGTGCAAACCGTTCCCTTTGTGCTAGATGAATGAACGTCTCTCCACATGCACAGTTCTGAGAGATAATTGTGTGTGAAAGCCTAACTTCACCTAGATTGTTGGGAACCCAAAGTTCCTTTTCAGTTGCAAACTACACTCCATACATATATATGGGTAGGTACTAGCTCCAACTAGGTTTTACAGTGAAAACTGCAGGAACTTCAAACCAGAACTAGGAAACACTCTGAGAAACCAGAGTAAAAGTTTCCCCTGCAAATCGTTTCCTTTGTGCTAGATGAACGAACGTCTCTCCACATGCTCAGTTCTGAGAGATAAGTGTTTGTTAAAGCCGTCCTTCACCTAAATTGTTGGGAACACAAAGTTCCTTTTCAGTTGCAAACTACACTCCATACATATATATGGGGAGGTACTAGATCCAACTCGATTTTACAGTGAAAACTGCAGGAACTTCAAACTGGCCCTTGGAAACAGACTGAGAATACAGAGTAATAGTTTCCCCTGCAACCCGTTCCCTTTGTGCTAGATGAACGAACGTCTCTCCACATGCTCAGTTCTGAGAGATAAGTGTGTGTGAAAGCCGTCCTTCAACTAGATTGTTGGGAACACAAAGTTCCTTTTCAGTTGCAAACTACTCTCCATATATATATATGGGGAGGTACTAGCTCCAACTCGGTTTTACAGTTAAAACTGCAGGAACTTCAAACCGGCACTAGGAAACAGACTGAGAAACCCGAGAAAAAGTTTCCCTTAAACTCGTATTCCTTTTTGCTAGATGAACGAACGTCTCTCCACATGCTCAGTTCTGAGAGATACGTGTTTGTGAAACCCGTCCTTTACCTAGATTGTTGGGAACACAAATTTCCTTTTCAGTTGCAAACTACAATCCATACATATATATGGGGAGGTAGAAGCTCCAACTCGGTTTTACAGTGAAAACTGCAGGAACTTCAAACCGGCACTAGGAAACAGACTGAGAAACCAGAGTAAAAGTTTCCCTGCAACTCGTTTCCTTTTTACTAGATGAACGAACGTCTCCCCTCATGCTCAGTTCTGAGAGATAAGTGTGTGTGAAAGCCGTCCTTCACCTAGATTTTTGGGAACACAAAGTTGCTTTTCAGTTGCAAACTACACTCCATACATATATATGGGGAGGTACTAGATCCAACTCGATTTTACAGTGAAAACTGCAGGAGCTTCAAGCTGGCCCTAGGAAACTGAATGAGCAACCAGAGTAAAAGTTTCCCCTGCAACCCGTTCCCTTTGTGCTAGATGAACGAAATTCTCTCCACTTGCTCATTTCTGAGAGATAAGTGTGTGTGAAAGCCGACCTTCACCTAGATTGTTGGGAACACAAAGTTCCTTTTCAGTTGCAAACTACAATCCATACATATATATGGGGAGGTACTAGCTCCAACTCGGTTTTACAGTGAACACTGCAGGAACATCAAATCGACACTAGGAAACAGACTGAGAAAACAGAGTAAAAGTTTCCCCTGCAAATCGTTTCCTTTGTGCTAGATGAACGAAAGTCTCTCCACATGCTCAGTTCAGAGAGATAAGTGTGTGTGAAAGCCGTCCTTCACCTAGATTGTTCGGAACACAAAGTTCCTTTTCAGTTGCAAACTACACTCCATACATGTATATGGGGAGGTACTAGCTCCAACTCGGTTTTACAGTGAAAACTGCAGGAACTTCAAACCGATACTAGGAAACAGACTGAGAAACCAGAGTAAAAGTTTCCCTGCAACACGTTCCTTTTTACTAGATGAACGAACGTCTCTCTTCATGCTCAGTTCTGAGAGAAAAGTGTGTGTGAAAGCCGTCCTTAACCTAGATTGTTGGGAACACAAAGTTCCTTTTCAGTTGCAAACTACACTCCATACATATATATGGGGAGGTACTAGCTTCAACTTGGTTTTACAGTGAAAACTGCAGGAACTTCAAACCGGCACTAGGAAACAGACTGAGAAACCAGAGTAAAATTTTCACCTGCAAATCGTTTCTTTGTGCTAGATGAACGAAAGTCTCTCCACATGCTCAGTTCTGAGAGATAAGTGTTTGTTAAAGCCGTCCTTCAACTAGATTGTTGGGAACAAAAAGTTCCTTTTCAGTTGCAAACTACACTCCATACATATATATGGGGAGGTACTAGATCCAACTCGATTTTACAGTGAAAACTGCAGGAACTTCAAACTGGCCCTAGGAAACAGACTGATAATACAGAGTAATAGTTTCCCCTGCAAAACGTTCCCTTTGTGCTAGATGAACGAACGTCTCTCCACATGCTCAGTTCTGAGAGATAAGTGTGTGTGAAAGCCGTCCTTCACCTAGATTGTTGGGAACACAAAGTTCCTTTTCAGGTGCAAACTACTCTCCATATATATATATGGGGAGGTACTAGCTCCAACTCGGTTTTACAGTGAAAACTGCAGGAACTTCAAACCGGCACTAGGAAACAGACTGAGAAACCAGAGAAAAAGTTTCCCTTAAACTCGTATTCCTTTTTGCTAGATGAACGAACGTGTCTCCACATGCTCAGTTCTGAGAGATACGTGTTTGTGAAACCCGTTCTTTACCTAGATTTTTGGGAACACAAAGTTCCTTTTCAGTTGCAAACTACAATCCATACATATATATGAGGAGGTACTAGCTCCAACTCGGTTTTACCCTGAAAACTGCAGGAACTTCAAACCAGCACTAGGAAACAGACTGAGAATCCAGAGTAAAAGTTTCCCTGCAACTCGTTTCCTTTTTACTAGATGAACGAACGTCTCTCCTCATGCTCAGTTCTGAGAGATAAGTGTGTGTGAAAGCCGTCCTTCACCTAGATTTTTGGGAACACATAGTTCCTTTTCAGTTGCAAACTACACTCCATACATATATATGGGGAAGTAATAGCTCCAACTCAGTTTTACAGTGAAAACTGCAGGAACTTCAAACCGGCACTAGGAAACAGACTGAGAAACCAGAGTAAAAGTTTCCCCTGCAACCCGTTCCCTTTGTGCTAGATGAACGAACGTCTCTCCACATGCTCAGTTCTGAGAGATACGTGTGTGTGAAACCCATCCTTCACCTAGATTGTTGGGAACACCAAGTTCCTTTTCAGTTGCAAACTACACTCCATACATATATATGGGGATTTACAAGATCCAACTCGATTTTACAGTGAAAACTGCAGGAGCTTCAAACTGGCCCTAGGAAACTGAATGAGAAACCAGAGTAAAAGTTTCCCCTGCAACCCGTTCCCTTTGTGCTAGATGAACGAACGTCTCTCCACTTGCTCAGTTCTGAGAGATAAGTGTGTGTGAAAGCCGACCTTCACCTAGATTGTTGGGAACACAAAGTTCCTTTTCAGTTGCAAACCACAATCCATAATTATATATGGGGAGGTACTAGCTCCAACTGGTTTTACAGTGAAAACTGCAGGAACTTCAAACTGGCCCTAGGAAACAGACTGAGAAACCAGAGTAAAATTTCCCCTGCCACCCGTTCCCTTTGTGCTAGATGAACGAACGTCTCTCCACTTGCTCAGTTCTGAGAGACAAGTGTGTGTGAAAGCCGTCCTTCACCTAGATTGTTGGGAACACCAAGTTCCTTTTCAGTTGCAAACTACACTCCATACATATATATGGGGAATTACAAGATCCAAATCGATTTTACAGTGAAAACTGCAGGAGCTTCAAACTGGCCCTAGGAAACTGAATGAGAAACCAGAGTAAAAGTTTCCCCTGCAACCCGTTCCCTTTGTGCTAGATGAACGAACGTCTCTCCACTTGCTCAGTTCTGAGAGATAAGTGTGTGTGAAAGTCGACCTTCACCTAGATTGTTGGGAACACAAAGTTCCTTTTCAGTTGCAAACTACAATCCATACATATATATGGGGAGGTACTAGCTCCAACTCGGTTTTACAGTGAACACTGCAGGAACATCAAATCGACACTAGGAAACAGACTGAGAAAACAGAGTAAAAGTTTCCCCTGCAAATCGTTTCCTTTGTGCTAGATGAACTAACGTCTCTCCACATGCTCAGTTCAGAGAGATAAGTGTGTGTGAAAGCCGTCCTTCACCTAGATTGTTGGGAACACAAAGTTCCTTTTCAGTTGCAAACTACACTCCATACATGTATATGGGGACGTACTAGCTCCAACTCGGTTTTACAGTGAAAACTGCAGGAACTTCAAACCGATACTAGGAAACAGACTGAGAAACCAGAGTAAAAGTTCCCTGCAACACGTTCCTTTTTACTAGATGAACGAACGTCTCTCTTCATGCTCAGTTCTGAGAGATAAGTGTGTGTGAAAGCCGTCCTTAACCTAGATTGTTGGGAACACAAAGTTCCTTTTCAGTTGCAAACTACACTGCATACATATATATGGGGAGGTACTAGCTCCAACTCTGTTTTACAGTGAAAACTGCAGGAGCTTACAACCGGCACTAGGAAACAGACTGAGAAACCAGAGTAAAAGTTTCCCCTGCAACCCGTTCCCTTTGTGCTAGATGAACGAACGTCTCTCCACATGCTCTGTTCTGAGAGATACGTGTGTGTGAAACCCGCCCTTCACCTAGATTGTTGGGAACACAAAGTTCCTTTTCAGTTGCAAACCACAATCCATAATTATATATGGGGAGGTACTAGCTCCAACTGGGTTTTACAGTGAAAACTGCAGGAACTTCAAACTGGCCCTAGGAAACAGACTGAGAAACCAGAGTAAAATTTCCCCTGCCACCCGTTCCCTTTGTGCTAGATGAACGAACGTCTCTCCACTTGCTCAGTTCTGAGAGACAAGTGTGTGTGAAAGCCGTCCTTCACCTAGATTGTTGGGAACACAAAGTTCCTTTTCAGTTGCAAACTACACTCCATACATATATATGGGGAGGTACTAGCTCCAACTCGGTTTTACAGTGAAAACGGCAGGAACTTCAAACTGGCCTTAGGAAATAGACTGAGAATCCAGAGTAAAAGTTTCCCCTGCAACCCGTTCACTTTGAGCTAGATGAACGAAATTCTCTCCACTTGCTCAGTTCTGAGAGGTAAGTGTGTGTGAAAGCCGTCCTTCAACTAGATTGTTGGGAACACAAAGTTCCTTTTCAGTAGCAAACTACACTCCATATATATATATGGGGAGGTACTAGCTCCACATCGGTTTTACAGTGAAAACTGCAGGAACTTCAAACCGGCACTAGGAAACAGACTGAGAAACCAGAGTAAATGTTTCCCCTGCAACCCATTCCCTTTGTGCTAAATGAACGAACGTCTCCCACATGCTCAGTTCTGAGAGATAATTGTGTGTGAAAGCCGCCCTTCACCTAGATTGTTGGGAACACAAAGTTCCTTTTCGGTTGCAAACTACACTCCTTACATATATATGGGGAGGTACAAGCTCCAACTCGGTTTTACAGTGAAAACTGCAGGTACTTCAAACCGGCACTAGGAAACAGACTGAGAAACCAGAGTAAAAGTTTCCTTGCCACTCGTTTCCTTTTTGCTAGATGAACGAACGTCTCTCCACATGCTCAGTTCTGAGAGATAAGTGTGTGTGAAAGCCGTCCTTAACCTACATTGTTGGGAACACAAAGTTCCTTTTCAGTTGCAAACTACACTCCATACATATATATGGAGAGGTACTAGCTCCAACTCAGTTTTACAGTGAAAACTGCAGGAATTTCAAACCGACACTAGGAAACAGACTGAGAAACCAGAGTAAAAGTTTCCCATGCAAACCGTTCCCTTTGTGCTAGATGAACGAACTTCTCTCCACTTGCTCAGTTCTGAGAGATAAGTGTGTGTGAAAGCCGTCCTTCACCTAGATTGTTGGGAACACAAAGTTCCTATTCAGTAGCAAACTACACTCCATATATATATATGGGGAGGTACTAGCTCCAAATCGGTTTTACAGTTAAAACTGCAGGAATTTCAAACCGGCACTAGGAACCAGACTGAGAAACCAGAGTAAAAGTTTCCCCTGCAAACCGTTCCCTTTGTGCTAAATGAACGAACGTCTCCCCACATGCTCAGTTCTGAGAGATAAGTGTGTGTGAAAGCCGTCCTTCACCTAGATTGTTGGGAACACAAAGTTCCTTTTCAGTTGCAAACTACACTCCTACATATATATGGGGAGGTACTAACTCCAACTCAGTTTTACAGTGAAAACTCCAGAAACATCAAACCGGCACTAGGAAACAGAATGAGAATCCAGAGTAAAAGTTTCCTCTGCAACCCGTTCCCTTTGTGCTAGATGAACGAACGTCTCTCCACATGCTCAGTTCTGAGAGATACGTGTGTGTGAAACCCGTCCTTCACCTAGATTGTTGAGAACCCAAAGTTCCTTTTCAGTTGCAAACTACACTCCATACATATATATGGGGATGTACTAGTTCCAACTCGGTTTTACTGTGAAAACTGCAGGAACTTCAAACTGGCACTAGGAAACAGACAGATAAACCAAAGTAAAAGTTTCCCCTGCAATTCGTTTCTTTGTGCTAGATGAACGAACGTCTCTCCACATGCGCAGTTCTGAGAGATAAGTGTGTGGGAAAGCAGTCCTTCACCTAGATTGTGGGAACACAAAGTTCCTTTTCAGTTGCAAACTTCACTCCATACATATATATGGAGAGTTACTAGATCCAACACGGTTTTACAGTAAAAACTGCAGGAACTTAAAACCGGCACTAGGAAACAGACTGAGAATCCAGAGTAAAAGTTTCCCCTGCAACCCGTTCCCTTTGTGCTAGATGAACGAAATTCTCTCCACTTGCTCAGTTCTGAGAGATAAGTGTGTGTGAAAGCCGTCCTTCACCTAGATTGTTGGGAACACAAAGTTCCTTTTCAGTTGCAAACTACACTCCATACATATATATGGGGAGGTACTAGCTCCAACTCGGTTTTACAGTGAAAACTGCAGGAAATTCAAAACGGCACTAGGAAACAGACAGAGAAATCAGAGAAAAGTTTCCCCTGCAACTCGTTTCCATTGTGCTAGATGAACGAACGTCTCTCCACATGCTCAGTTCTGAGAGATAAGTGTTTGTGAAAGCCGTCATTCACCTAGATAGTTGGGAACACAAAGTTCCTTTTCAGTTGCAAACTACACCCCATAAATATATATGGTTAGGTACTAGCTCCAACTCGGTTTTACAGTGAAAACTGCAGGAAATTCAAACCGGCACTAGGAAACAGACTGAGAAACCAGAGTAAAAGTTTCCCCTGCAAACCATTCCCTTTGTGCTAGATGAACGAACGTCTCTCCACATGCACAGTTCTGAGAGATAATTGTGTGTGAAAGCCTAACTTCACCTAGATTGTTGGGAACACAAAGTTCCTTTTCAGTTGCAAACTACACTCCATACATATATATGGTTAGGTACTAGCTCCAACTCGGTTTTACAGTAAAAATTGCAGGAACTTCAAACCAGAACTAGGAAACAGTCTGAGAAACCAGAGTAAAAGTTTCCCCTGCAAATCCTTTCCTTTGTGCTAGATGAACGAACGTCTCTCCACATGCTTAGTTCTGAGAGATAATTTTGTGTGAAAGCCGTCCTTCATCTAGATTGTTGGGAACACAAAGTTCCTTTTCAGTTGCAAACTACACTCCATAAATATAATTGGGGAGTTACTAGCTCCAAATCGATTTTACAGTGAAAACTGCAGGAAGTTCAAATCGATACTAGGAAACAGCCTGAGAAACCAGAGTAAAAGTTTCCCCTGCAAATCGTTCCCTTTGTGCTAGATGAACGAACGTCTCTACACATGCTCATTTCTGAGAGTAAGTGTGTGTGAAAGCCGTCCTTCACCTAGATTGTTGGGAACACATTTCCTTTTCAGTTGCAAACTACACTCCATAGATATATATGGGGAGGTACTAGCTCCAACTCGATTTTACAGTGAAAATTGCAGGAACATCAAACCGGCACTAGGAAACAGACTGAGAAACCAGAGTAAAAGTTTCCTCTGCAACCCATTCCCTTTGTGCTAGATGAACGAAAGTCTGTCCACATGCACTGTTCTGAGAGATAAGTGTGTGGGAAAGCCATCCTTCACCTAGATTGTTGGGAACACAAAGTTCCTTTTCAGTTGCAAACTACACTCCATACATATATATGGGGAGGTACTAACTCCAACTAGGATTTACAGTGAAAACTGCAGGAACTTCAAACTGGCACTAGGAAAGAGACTGAGAAACCAGAGTAAAAGTTTCCCCTGCAAATCGTGTACTTTGTGCTAGTGAACGAAAGTCTCTCCACATGCTCAGTTCTGAGAGATAAGTGTTTTTGAAAGCCGCCCTTCACCTAGATTGTTGGGAACACAAAGTTCCTGTTCAGGTGCAAACTACACTCCATACATATATATGGGGAGGTACTAGCTCCATCTCGGTTTTACAGTGAAAACTGCAGGAGCTTCAAACAGGCCCTAGGAAACAGACTGAGAAAACAGAGTAAAAGTTTCCCCTGCAACTCGTTTCCTTTGTGCTAGATGAACGAACGTCTCTCCACATGCTCAGTTCTGAGAGATAAGTGTGTGTAAAAGCCGTCCTTCACCTAGATTGTTGGGAACACAAAGTTCCTTTTCAGTTGCAAACTACACTCCAAACATATATATGGGTAGGTACTAGCTCCAACTCGGTTTTACAGTGAAAACTGCAGGAACTTCAAACCGGCACTAGGAAACAGACTGAGAAACCAGAGTAATAGTTTCCCCTGCAACCAGTTCCCTTTGTGCTAGATGAACGAACGTCTCTCCACATGCTCATTTCTGAGAGATAAGTTTGTGTGAAAGCCGTCCTTCAACTAGATTGTTGGGAACACAAAGTTCCTTTTCAGTTGCAAACTACAATCCATACATATATATGGGTAGGTACTAGTTCCAACTCGGTTTTACAGTGAAAACTGCAGGAACTTCAAACCGGCACTAGGAAACAGACTGAGAAACCAGAGTAAAATTTTCCCATACAACCCGTTCCATTTTTGCTAGATGAACGAACGTCTCACGACTTGCTCAGTTCTGAGAGATAAGTGTGTGTGAAAGCCGTCCTTAACCTAGATTGTTGGGAACACAAAGTTCCTTTTCAGTTGCAAACTACACTCCATACATATATATGGAGAGGTACTAGCTCCAACTCAGTTTTACAGTGAAAACTGCAGGAATTTCAAACCGACACTAGGAAACAGACTGAGAAACCAGAGTAAAAGTTTCCCATGCAAACCGTTCCCTTTGTGCTAGATGAACGAACTTCTCTCCACTTGCTCAGTTCTGAGAGATAAGTGTGTGTGAAAGCCGTCCTTCACCTAGATTGTTGGGAACACAAAGTTCCTATTCAGTAGCAAACTACACTCCATATATATATATGGGGAGGTACTAGCTCCAAATCGGTTTTACAGTTAAAACTGCAGGAATTTCAAACCGGCACTAGGAAACAGACTGAGAAACCAGAGTAAAAGTTTCCCCTGCAAACCGTTCCCTTTGTGCTAAATGAACGAACGTCTCCCCACATGCTCAGTTCTGAGAGATAAGTGTGTGTGAAAGCCGTCCTTCACCTAGATTGTTGGGAACACAAAGTTCCTTTTCAGTTGCAAACTACACTCCTACATATATATGGGGAGGTACAAGCTCCAACTCGGTTTTACAGTGAAAACTGCAGGTACTTCAAACCGGCACTAGGAAACAGACTGAGAAACTAGAGTAAAAGTTTCCACTGCAACCCGTTCCCTTTGTGCTAGATGAACGAACGTCTCTCCACTTGCTCAGTTCTGAGAGATAAGTGTGTTTGAAAGCCGTCCTTCACCTAGATTGTTGGGAACACAAAGTTCCTTTTCAGTTGCAAACTACACTCCATATATATATATGGGGAGGTACTAACTCCAACTCAGTTTTACAGTGAAAACTCCAGAAACATCAAACCGGCACTAGGAAACAGAATGAGAATCCAGAGTAAAAGTTTCCCCTGCAACCCGTTCCCTTTGTGCTAGATGAACGAACGTCTCTCCACATGCTCAGTTCTGAGAGATACGTGTGTGTGAAACCCGTCCTTCACCTAGATTGTTGAGAACACAAAGTTCCTTTTCAGTTGCAAACTACACTCCATACATATATATGGGGATGTACTAGTTCCAACTCGGTTTTACTGTGAAAACTGCAGGAACTTCAAACTGGCACTAGGAAACAGACAGATAAACCAGAGTAAAAGTTTCCCCTGCAATTCGTTTCTTTGTGCTAGATGAACGAACGTCTCTCCACATGCTCAGTTCTGAGAGATAAGTGTGTGGGAAAGCAGTCCTTCACCTAGATTGTGGGAACACAAAGTTCCTTTTCAGTTGCAAACTTCACTCCATACATATATATGGAGATTTACTAGATCCAACACGGTTTTACAGTAAAAACTGCAGGAACTTAAAACCGGCACTAGGAAACAGACTGAGAATCCAGAGTAAAAGTTTCCCCTGCAACCCGTTCCCTTTGTGCTAGATGAACGAAATTCTCTCCACTTGCTCAGTTCTGAGAGATAAGTGTGTGTGAAAGCCGTCCTTCACCTAGATTGTTGGGAACACAAAGTTCCTTTTCAGTTGCAAACTACACTCCATACATATATATGGGGAGGTACTAGCTCCAACTCGGTTTTACAGTGAAAACTGCAGGAAATTCAAAACGGCACTAGGAAACAGACAGAGAAACCAGAGAAAAGTTTCCCCTGCAACTCGTTTCCATTGTGCTAGATGAACGAACGTCTCTCCACATGCTCAGTTCTGAGAGATAAGTGTTTGTGAAAGCCGTCATTCACCTAGATAGTTGGGAACACAAAGTTCCTTTTCAGTTGCAAACTACACCCCATAAATATATATGGTTAGGTACTAGCTCCAACTCGGTTTTACAGTGAAAACTGCAGGAACTTCAAACCGGCACTAGGAAACAGACTGAGAAACCAGAGTAAAAGTTTCCCCTGCAAACCATTCCCTTTGTGCTAGATGAACGAACGTCTCTCCACATGCACAGTTCTGAGAGATAATTGTGTGTGAAAGCCTAACTTCACCTAGATTGTTGGGAACACAAAGTTCCTTTTCAGTTGCAAACTACACTCCATACATATATATGGTTAGGTACTAGCTCCAACTCGGTTTTACAGTGAAAATTGCAGGAACTTCAAACCAGAACTAGGAAACAGTCTGAGAAACCAGAGTAAAAGTTTCCCCTGCAAATCCTTTCCTTTGTGCTAGATGAACGAACGTCTCTCCACATGCTTAGTTCTGAGAGATAATTGTGTGTGAAAGCCGTCCTTCATCTAGATTGTTGGGAACACAAAGTTCCTTTTCAGTTGCAAACTACACTCCATAAATATAATTGGGGAGTTACTAGCTCCAACTCGATTTTACAGTGAAAACTGCAGGAAGTTCAAATCGATACTAGGAAACAGCCTGAGAAACCAGAGTAAAAGTTTCCCCTGCAAATTGTTCCCTTTGTGCTAGATGAACGAACGTCTCTACACATGCTCATTTCTGAGAGTAAGTGTGTGTGAAAGCCGTCCTTCACCTAGATTGTTGGGAACACATTTCCTTTTCAGTTGCAAACTACACTCCATAGATATATATGGGGAGGTACTAGCTCCAACTCGATTTTACAGTGAAAATTGCAGGAACATCAAACCGGCACTAGGAAACAGACTGAGAAACCAGAGTAAAAGTTTCCTCTGCAACCCGTTCCCTTTGTGCTAGATGAACGAAAGTCTGTCCACATGCACAGTTCTGAGAGATAAGTGTGTGGGAAAGCCATCCTTCACCTAGATTGTTGGGAACACAAAGTTCCTTTTCAGTTGCAAACTACACTCCATACATATATATGGGGAGGTACTAACTCCAACTAGGATTTACAGTGAAAACTGCAGGAACGTCAAACTGGCACTAGGAAAGAGACTGAGAAACCAGAGTAAAAGTTTCCCCTGCAAATCGTGTAATTTGTGCTAGTGAACGAAAGTCTCTCCACATGCTCAGTTCTGAGAGATAAGTGTTTTTGAAAGCCGCCCTTCACCTAGATTGTTGGGAACACAAAGTTCCTTTTCAGGTGCAAACTACACTCCATACATATATATGGGGAGGTACTAGCTCCATCTCGGTTTTACAGTGAAAACTGCAGGAACTTCAAACAGGCCCTAGGAAACAGACTGAGAAAACAGAGTAAAAGTTTCCCCTGCAACTCGTTTCCTTTGTGCTAGATGAACGAACGTCTCTCCACATGCTCATTTCTGAGAGATAAGTGTGTGTAAAAGCCGTCCTTCACCTAGATTGTTGGGAACACAAAGTTCCTTTTCAGTTGCAAACTACACTCCAAACATATATATGGGTAGGTACTAGCTCCAACTCGGTTTTACAGTGAAAACTGCAGGAACTTCAAACCGGCACTAGGAAACAGACTGAGAAACCAGAGTAATAGTTTCCCCTGCAACCAGTTCCCTTTGTGCTAGATGAACGAACGTCTCTCCACATGCTCATTTCTGAGAGATAAGTTTGTGTGAAAGCCGTCCTTCACCTAGATTGTTGGGAACACAAAGTTCCTTTTCAGTTGCAAACTACACTCCATACATTTATATGGGGAGGTACTAGCTCCAACTCGGTTTTACAGTGAAAACTGCAGGAAATTCAAAACGGCACTAGGAAACAGACTGAGAAACCAGAGTAAAAGTTTCCCCTGCAAACCATTCCCTTTGTACTAGATGAACGAACGTCTCTCCACATGCACAGTTCTGAGAGATAATTGTGTGTGAAAGCCTAACTTCACCTAGATTGTTGGGAACACAAAGTTCCTTTTCAGTTGCAAACTACACTCCATACATATATATGGTTAGGTACTAGCTCCAACTCGGTTTTACAGTGAAAATTGCAGGAACTTCAAACCGGCACTAGGAAACAGAGTGAGAAACCAGAGTAAAAGTTTCCCCTGCAAATCCTTTCCTTTGTGCTAGATGAACGAACGTCTCTCCACATGCTTAGTTCTGAGAGATAATTGTGTGTGAAAGCCTAACTTCACCTAGATTGTTGGGAACACAAAGTTCCTTTTCAGTTGCAAACTACACTCCATAAATATAATTGGGGAGTTACTAGCTCCAACTCGATTTTACAGTGAAAACTGCAGGAAGTTCAAATCGATACTAGGAAACAGACTGAGAAACCAGAGTAAAAGTTTCCCCTGCAAATCGTTCCCTTTGTGCTAGATGAACTAACGTCTCTACACATGCTCATTTCTGAGAGTAAGTGTGTGTGAAAGCCGTCCTTCACCTAGATTGTTGGGAACACATTTCCTTTTCAGTTGCAAACTACACTCCATAGATATATATGGGGAGGTACTAGCTCCAACTCGGTTTTACAGTGAAAACTGCAGGAACATCAAACCGGCACTAGGAAACAGACTGAGAAACCAGAGTAAAAGTTTCCTCTGCAACCCGTTCCCTTTGTGCTAGATGAACGAAAGTCTCTCCACATGCACAGTTCTGAGAGATAAGTTTGTGGGAAAGCCATCCTTCATCTAGATTGTTGGGAACACAAAGTTCCTTTTCAGTTGCAAACTACACTCCATACATATATATGGGGAGGTACTAGCTCCAACAAGGTTTTACAGTGAAAACTGCAGGAACTTCAAACCGGCACTAGGAAAGAGACTGAGAAACCAGAGTAAAAGTTTCCCCTGCAAATCGTTTACTTTGTGCTAGTGAACGAACGTCTCTCCACATGTTCAGTTCTGAGAGATAAGTGTTTGTGAAAGCCGCCCTTCACCTAGATTTTTGGGAACACAAAGTTCCTTTTCAGTTGCAAACTACACTCCATACATATACATGGGGAGGTACTAGCTCCAAATCGGTTTTACAGTGAAAACTGCAGGAACTTCAAACTGGCCCTAGGAAACAGCCTGAGAAAACAGAGTAAAAGTTTCCCCTGCAACTCTTTTCCTTTGTTCTAGATGAACGAACGTCTCTCCACATGCTCAGTTCTGAGAGATAAGTGTTTGTGAAAGCCGTCCTTCACCTAGAATGTTGGGAACACAAAGTTCTTTTTCAGCTGCAAACTACAGTCCATACATATATATGGTTAGGTACTAGCCCCAACTCGGTTTTACAGTGAAAAATGCAGGAACTTCAAAACGGCACTAGGAAACAGACTGAGAAACCAGAGTAAAAGTTTCCCCTGCAACCCGTTCCCTTTGTGCTAGATGAACGAAAGTCTCTCCACATGCACAGTTCTGAGAGATAAGTGTGTGTGAAAGCCTAACTTCACCTAGATTGTTGGGAACACAAAGTTCCTTTTCAGTTGCAAACTACACTCCATACATATATATGGGGAGGTACTAACTCCAACTAGGTTTTACAGTGAAAACTGCAGGAACGTCAAACTGGCACTAGGAAAGAGACTGAGAAACCAGAGTAAAAGTTTCCCCTGCAAATCGTGTACTTTGTGCTAGTGAACGAAAGTCTCTCCACATGCTCAGTTCTGAGAGATAAGTGTTTGTGAAAGCCGCCCTTCACCTAGATTGTTGGGAACACAAAGTTCCTTTTCAGTTGCAAACTACACTCCATACATATATATGGGGAGGTACTAGCTCCATCTCGGATTTACAGTGAAAACTGCAGGAACTTCAAACAGGCCCTAGGAAACAGACTGAGAAAACAGAGTAAAAGTTTCCCCTGCAACCAGTTCCCTTTGTGCTAGATGAACGAACGTCTCTCCACATGCTCATTTCTGAGAGATAAGTTTGTGTGAAAGCCGTCCTTCAACTAGATTGTTGGGAACACAAAGTTCCTTTTCAGTTGCAAACTACAATCCATACATATATATGGGTAGGTACTAGTTCCAACTCGGTTGTACAGTGAAAACTGCAGGAACTTCAAACCGGCACTAGGAAACAGACTGAGAAACCAGAGTAAAATTTTCCCATACAACTCGTTCCATTTTTGCTAGATGAACGAACGTCTCACGACTTGCTCAGTTCTGAGAGATAAGTGTGTGTGAAAGCCGTCCTTCACCTAGATTGTTGGGAACACAAAGTTCCTTTTCAGTTGCAAACTACACTCCATACATATATATGGGGAGGTACTAGCTCCAACTCGGTTTTAAAGTGAAAACTGCAGGAAATTCAAAACGGCACTAGGAAACAGACTGAGAAACCAGAGTAAAAGTTTCCCCTGCAAACCATTCCCTTTGTACTAGATGAACGAACGTCTCTCCACATGCACAGTTCTGAGAGATAATTGTGTGTGAAAGCCTAACTTCACCTAGATTGTTGGGAACACAAAGTTCCTTTTCAGTTGCAAACTACACTCCATACATATATATGGTTAGGTACTAGCTCCAACTCGGTTTTACAGTGAAAATTGCAGGAACTTCAAACCAGAACTAGGAAAAAGTCTGAGAAACCAGAGTAAAAGTTTCCCCTGCAAATCCTTTCCTTTGTGCTAGATGAACGAACGTCTCTCCACATGCTTAGTTCTGAGAGATAATTGTGTGTGAAAGCCGTCCTTCATCTAGATTGTTGGGAACACAAAGTTACTTTTCAGTTGCAAACTACACTCCATAAATATAATTGGGGAGTTACTAGCTCCAACTCGATTTTACAGTGAAAACTGCAGGAAGTTCAAATCGATACTAGGAAACAGACTGAGAAACCAGAGTAAAAGTTTCCCCTGCAAATCGTTCCCTTTGTGCTAGATGAACTAACGTCTCTACACATGCTCATTTCTGAGAGTAAGTGTGTGTGAAAGCCGACCTTCACCTAGATTGTTGGGAACACATTTCCTTTTCAGTTGCAAACTACACTCCATAGATATATATGGGGAGGTACTAGCTCCAACACGGTTTTACAGTGAAAACTGCAGGAACATCATACCGGCACTAGGAAACATACTGAGAAACCAGAGTAAAAGTTTCCTCTGCAACCCGTTCCCTTTGTGCTAGATGAACGAAAGTCTCTCCACATGCACAGTTCTGAGAGATAAGTGTGTGGGAAAGCCATCCTTCACCTAGATTGTTGGGAACACAAAGATCCTTTTCAGTTGCAAACTACACTCCATACATATATATGGGGAGGTACTAGCTCCAACAAGGTTTTACAGTGAAAACTGCAGGAACTTCAAACCGGCACTAGGAAAGAGACTGAGAAACCAGAGTAAAAGTTTCCCCTGCAAATCGTTTACTTTGTGCTAGTGAACGAACGTCTCTCCACATGTTCAGTTCTGAGAGATAAGTGTTTGTGAAAGCCGCCCTTCACCTAGATTTTTGGGAACAAAAAGTTCCTTTTCAGTTGCAAACTACACTCCATACATATATATGGGGAGGTACAAGCTCCAACTCGGTTTTACAGTGAAAACTGCAGGAACTTCAAACTGACCCTAGGAAACAGCCTGAGAAAACAGAGTAAAAGTTTCCCCTGCAACTCTTTTCCTTTGTTCTAGATGAACGAACGTCTCTCCACATGCTCAGTTCTGAGAGATAAATGTTTGTGAAAGCCGTCCTTCACCTAGATTGTTGGGAACACAAAGTTCCTTTTCAGCTGCAAACTACAGTCCATACATATATATGGTTAGGTACTAGCCCCAACTCGGTTTTACAGTGAAAACTGCAGGAACTTCAAACCGGCACTAGGAAACAGACTGAGAAACCAGAGTAAAAGTTTCCCCTGCAACCCGTTCCCTTTGTGCTAGATGAACGAAAGTCTCTCCACATGCACAGTTCTGAGAGATAAGTGTGTGTGAAAGCCTAACTTCACCTAGATTGTTGGGAACACAAAGATCCTTTTCAGTTGCAAACTACACTCCATACATATATATGGGGAGGTACTAACTCCAACTAGGTTTTACAGTGAAAACTGCAGGAACGTCAAATTGGCACTAGGAAAGAGACTGAGATACCAGAGTAAAAGTTTCCCCTGCAAATCGTGTACTTTGTGCTAGTGAACGAAAGTCTCTCCACATGCTCAGTTCTGAGAGATAAGTGTTTGTGAAAGCCGCCCTTCACCTAGATTGTTGGGAACACAAAGTTCCTTTTCAGTTGCAAACTACACTCCATACATATATATGGGGAGGTACTAGCTCCATCTCGGTTTTACAGTGAAAACTGCAGGAACTTCAACCAGGCCCTAGGAAACAGACTGAGAAAACAGAGTAAAAGTTTCCCCTGCAACCAGTTCCCTTTGTGCTAGATGAACGAACGTCTCTCCACATGCTCAGTTCTGAGAGATAAGTGTGTCTGAAAGCCGTCCTTCACCTAGATTGTTGGGAACACAAAGTTCCTTTTCAGTTGCAAACTACACTCCAAACATATATATGGGTAGGTACTAGCTCCAACTCGGTTTTACAGTGAAAACTGCAGGAACTTCAAACCGGCACTAGGAAACAGACTGAGAAACCAGAGTAATAGTTTCCCCTGCAACCAGTTCCCTTTGTGCTAGATGAACGAACGTCTCTCCACATGCTCATTTCTGAGAGATAAGTTTGTGTGAAAGCCGTCCTTCAACTAGATTGTTGGGAACACAAAGTTCCTTTTCAGTTGCAAACTACAATCCATACATATATATGGGTAGGTACTAGTTCCAACTCGGTTTTACAGTGAAAACTGCAGGAACTTCAAACCGGCACTAGGAAACAGACTGAGAAACCAGAGTAAAAGTTTCCCATACAACCCGTTCCATTTTTGCTAGATGAACGAACGTCTCACGACTTGCTCAGTTCTGAGAGATAAATGTGTGTGAAAGCCGAACTTCACCTAGATTGTTGGGAACACAAAGTTCCTTTTCAGTTGCAAACTACACTCCATACATATATATGGGTAGGTACTAGCTCCAACTCGGTTTTACAGTGAAAACTGCAGGAACTTCAAACCGGCACTAGGAAACAGACTGAGAAACCAGAGTAAAAGTTTCCTCGGCAACTCGTTTCCATTGTGCTAGATGAACGAACGTCTCTCCACATGCTCAGTTCTGAGAGATAATTGTTTGTGAAAGCCGTCCTTCACCTAGATAGTTGGGAACACAAAGTTCCTTTTCAGTTGCAAACTACTCCCCATAAATATATATGGGTATGTCCTAGCTCCAACTCGGTTTTACAGTGAAAACTGCAGGAACTTCAAACCGGCACTAGGAAACAGACTGAGAAACCAGAGTAAAAGTTTCCCATGCAACCCGTTCCCTTTGTGCTAGATGAATGAACGTCTCTCCACATGCACAGTTCTGAGAGATAATTGTGTGTGAAAGCCTAACTTCACCTAGATTGTTGGGAACACAAAGTTCCTTTTCAGTTGCAAACTACACTCCATACATATATATGGGTATGTACTAGCTCCAACTAGGTTTTACAGTGAAAACTGCAGGAACTTCAAACCAGAACTAGGAAACAGTCTGAGAAACCAGAGTAAAAGTTTCCCCTGCAAATCGTTTCCTTTGTGCTAGATGAACGAACGTCTCTCCACTTGCTCAGTTCTGAGAGATAATTGCGTGTGAAAGCCGCCCTTCAAATAGATTGTTGGGAACACAAATTTCCTTTTCAGTTGCAATCTACAAACCATACATATATATGGGTAGGTACTAGCTCAAACTAGGTTTTACAGTGAAAACTGCAGGAAATTCAAACCGGCACTTGGAAACATACTGAGGACCCAGAGTAAACGTTTCCCCTGCAAATTGTTTCCTTTGTGCTAGATGAACGAACGTCTCTCCACATGCTCAGTTCTGAGAGATAAGTGTGTGTGAAAGCCGTCCTTCACCTAGATTGTTGGGAACACAAAGGTACTTTTAGGTTGCAAACTACAATCCATACATATATATGGTGAGGTACAAGCTTCAACTCGATTTTACAGTGAAAACTGCGGGAACTTCAAACTGGCCCTAGGAAACAGACTGAGAAACCAGAGTAAAAGTTTCCCCTGCAACCAGTTCCTTTTGTGCTAGATGAACGAAAGCCTCTCCACTTGCTCAGTTCTGAGAAATAAGTGTGTGTGAAAGCCGACCTTCACCTAGATTGTTGGGAACACAAAGTTCCTTTTCAGTTGCAAACTACACTCCATACATATATATGGGGAGGTACTAGCTCCAACTTGGTTTTACAGTGAAAACTGCAGGAACATCAAACCGGCACTAGGAAACATACTGAGAAACCAGAGTAAAATTTTCCCCTGCAAATCGTTTCTTTGTGCTAGATGAACGAAAGTCTCTTCACATGCTCAGTTCTGAGAGATAAGTGTTTGTTAAAGCCGTCCTTCACCTAGATTGTTGGGAACACAAAGTTCCTTTTCAGATGCAAACTACACTCCATACATATATATGGGGAGGTACTAGATCGAACTCGATTTTACAGTGAAAACTGCAGGAACTTCAAACTGGCCCTTGGAAACAGACTGAGAATACAGAGTAATAGTTTCCCCTGCAACCCGTTCCATTTGTGCTAGATGAACGAACGTCTCTCCACATGCTCAGTTCTGAGAGATAAGTGTGTGTGAACGCCGTCCTTCACCTAGATTGTTGGGAACACAAAGTTCCTTTTCAGTTGCAAACTACTCTCCATATATATATATGGGGAGGTACTAGCTCCAACTCTGTTTTACAGAGAAAACTGCAGGAACTTCAAACCGGCACTAGGAAACAGACTGAGAAAACAGAGAAAAAGTTTCCCCTGCAACTCTTTTCCTTTGTTCTAGATGAACGAACGTCTCTCCACATGCTCAGTTCTGAGAGATAAATGTTTGTGAAAGCCGTCCTTCACCTAGATTGTTGGGAACACAAAGTTCCTTTTCAGCTGCAAACTACAGTCCATACATATATATGGTTAGGTACTAGCCCCAACTCGGTTTTACAGTGAAAACTGCAGGAACTTCAAACCGGCACTAGGAAACAGACTGAGAAACCAGAGTAAAAGTTTCCCCTGCAACCTGTTCCCTTTGTGCTAGATGAACGAAAGTCTCTCCACATGCACAGTTCTGAGAGATAAGTGTGTGTGAAAGCCTAACTTCACCTAGATTGTTGGGAACACAAAGTTCCTTTTCAGTTGCAAACTACACTCCATACATATATATGGGGAGGTACTAACTCCAACTAGGTTTTACAGTGAAAACTGCAGGAACGTCAAATTGGCACTAGGAAAGAGACTGAGAAACCAGAGTAAAAGTTTCCCCTGCAAATCGTGTACTTTGTGCTAGTGAACGAAAGTCTCTCCACATGCTCAGTTCTGAGAGATAAGTGTTTGTGAAAGCCGCCCTTCACCTAGATTGTTGGGAACACAAAGTTCCTTTTCAGTTGCAAACTACACTCCATACATATATATGGGGAGGTACTAGCTCCATCTCGGTTTTACAGTGAAAACTGCAGGAACTTCAACCAGGCCCTAGGAAACAGACTGAGAAAACAGAGTAAAAGTTTCCCCTGCAACCAGTTCCCTTTGTGCTAGATGAACGAACGTCTCTCCACATGCTCAGTTCTGAGAGATAAGTGTGTGTGAAAGCCGTCCTTCACCTAGATTGTTGGGAACACAAAGTTCCTTTTCAGTTGCAAACTACACTCCAAACATATATATGGGTAGGTTCTAGCTCCAACTCGGTTTTACAGTGAAAACTGCAGGAACTTCAAACCGGCACTAGGAAACAGACTGAGAAACCAGAGTAATAGTTTCCCCTGCAACCAGTTCCCTTTGTGCTAGATGAACGAACGTCTCTCCACATGCTCATTTCTGAGAGATAAGTTTGTGTGAAAGCCGTCCTTCAACTAGATTGTTGGGAACACAAAGTTCCTTTTCAGTTGCAAACTACAATCCATACATATATATGGGTAGGTACTAGTTCCAACTCGGTTTTACAGTGAAAACTGCAGGAACTTCAAACCGGCACTAGGAAACAGACTGAGAAACCAGAGTAAAAGTTTCCCATACAACCCGTTCCATTTTTGCTAGATGAACGAACGTCTCACGACTTGCTCAGTTCTGAGAGATAAATGTGTGTGAAAGCCGACCTTCACCTAGATTGTTGGGAACACAAAGTTCCTTTTCAGTTGCAAACTACACTCCATACATATATATGGGTAGGTACTAGCTCCAACTCGGTTTTACAGTGAAAACTGCAGGAACTTCAAACCGGCACTAGGAAACAGACTGAGAAACCAGAGTAAAAGTTTCCTCGGCAACTCGTTTCCATTGTGCTAGATGAACGAACGTCTCTCCACATGCTCAGTTCTGAGAGATAATTGTTTGTGAAAGCCGTCCTTCACCTAGATAGTTGGGAACACAAAGTTCCTTTTCAGTTGCAAACTACACCCCATAAATATATATGGGTATGTCCTAGCTCCAACTCGGTTTTACAGTGAAAACTGCAGGAACTTCAAACCGGCACTAGGAAACAGACTGAGAAACCAGAGTAAAAGTTTCCCATGCAACCCGTTCCCTTTGTGCTAGATGAATGAACGTCTCTCCACATGCACAGTTCTGAGAGATAATTGTGTGTGAAAGCCTAACTTCACCTAGATTGTTGGGAACACAAAGTTCCTTTTCAGTTGCAAACTACACTCCATACATATATATGGGTATGTACTAGCTCCAACTAGGTTTTACAGTGAAAACTGCAGGAACTTCAAACCAGAACTAGGAAACAGTCTGAGAAACCAGAGTAAAAGTTTCCCCTGCAAATCGTTTCCTTTGTGCTAGATGAACGAACGTCTCTCCACTTGCTCAGTTCTGAGAGATAATTGCGTGTGAAAGCCGCCCTTCAAATAGATTGTTGGGAACACAAATTTCCTTTTCAGTTGCAATCTACAAACCATACATATATATGGGTAGGTACTAGCTCAAACTAGGTTTTACAGTGAAAACTGCAGGAAATTCAAACCGGCACTTGGAAACATACTGAGGACCCAGAGTAAACGTTTCCCCTGCAAATTGTTTCCTTTGTGCTAGATGAACGAACGTCTCTCCACATGCTCAGTTCTGACAGATAAGTGTGTGTGAAAGCCGTCCTTCACCTAGATTGTTGGGAACACAAAGGTACTTTTAGGTTGCAAACTACAATCCATACATATATATGGTGAGGTACAAGCTCCAACTCGATTTTACAGTGAAAACTGCAGGAACTTCAAACTGGCCCTAGGAAACAGACTGAGAAACCAGAGTAAAAGTTTCCCCTGCAACCATTTCCTTTTGTGCTAGATGAACGAAAGCCTCTCCACTTGCTCAGTTCTGAGAAATAAGTGTGTGTGAAAGCCGTCCTTCACCTAGATTGTTGGGAACACAAAGTTCCTTTTCAGTTGCAAACTACACTCCATACATATATATGGGGAGGTACTAGCTCCAACTTGGATTTACAGTGAAAACTGCAGGAACTTCAAACCGGCACTAGGAAACAGACTGAGAAACCAGAGTAAAATTTTCCCCTGCAAATCGTTTCTTTGTGCTAGATGAACGAAAGTCTCTTCACATGCTCAGTTCTGAGAGATAAGTGTTTGTTAAAGCCGTCCTTCACCTAGATTGTTGGGAACACAAAGTTCCTTTTCAGTTGCAAACTACACTCCATACATATATATGGGGAGGTACTAGATCCAACTCGATTTTACAGTGAAAACTGCAGGAACTTCAAACTGGCCCTTGGAAACAGACTGAGAATACAGAGTAATAGTTTCCCCTGCAACCCGTTCCCTTTGTGCTAGATGAACGAACGTCTCTCCACATGCTCAGTTCTGAGAGATAAGTGTGTGTGAAAGCCGTCCTTCACCTAGATTGTTGGGAACACAAAGTTCCTTTTCAGTTGCAAACTACTCTCCATATATATATATGGGGAGGTACTAGCTCCAACTCTGTTTTACAGTGAAAACTGCAGGAACTTCAAACCGGCACTAGGAAACAGACTGAGAAACCAGAGAAAAAGTTTCCCTTAAACTCGTATTCCTTTTTGCTAGATGAACGAACATCTCTCCACATGCTCAGTTCTTAGAGATACGTGTTTGTGAAACCCGTCCTTTACCTAGATTGTTGGGAACACAAAGTTCCTTTTCAGTTGCAAACTACAATCCATACATATATATGAGGAGGTACTAGCTCCAACTCGGTTTTACACTGAAAACTGCAGGAACTTCAAACCGGCACTAGGAAACAGACTGAGAAACCAGAGTAAAAGTTTCCCTTCAACTCGTTTCCTTTTTACTAGATGAACGAACGTCTCTCCTCATGCTCAGTTCTGAGAGACACGTGTGTGTGAAAGCCGTCCTTCACCTAGATTTTTGGGAACACAAAGTTCCTTTTCTGTTGCAAACTACAATCCATACATATATATGGGGAAGAACTAGCTCCAACTCAGTTTTACAGTGAAAACTCCAGGAACTTCAAACCGGCACTAGGAAACAGACTGAGAAACCAGAGTAAAAGTTTCCCCTGCAACCCGTTCCTTTTGTGCTAGATGAATGAACGTCTCCCCACATGCTCAGTTCTGAGAGATACGTGTGTGTGAAACCCATCCTTCAACTAGATTGTTGGGAACACAAAGTTCCTTTTCAGTTGCAAACTACACTCCATACATATATATGGGGAGGTACTAGATCCAACTCGATTTTACAGTGAAAACTGCAGGAGATTCAAGCTGGCCCTAGGAAACTGAATGAGAAACCAGAGTAAAAGTTTCCCCTGCAACCCGTTCCCTTTGTGCTAGATGAACGAAAGTCTCTCCACTTGCTCAGTTCTGAGAGATAAGTGTGTGTGAAACCCGACCTTCACCTAGATTGTTGGGAACACAAAGTTCCTTTTCAGTTGCAAACTACAATCCATACATATATATGGGGAGGTACTAGCTCCAACTCGGTTTTACAGTGAACACTGCAGGAACATCAAATCAACACTAGGAAACAGACTGAGAAAACAGAGGAAAAGTTTCCCCTGCAAATCGTTTCCTTTGTGCTAGATGAACGAACGTCTCTCCACATGCTCAGTTCAGAGAGATAAGTGTGTGTGAAAGCCGTCCTTCACCTAGATTGTTGGGAACACAAAGTTCCTTTTCAGTTGCAAACTACACTCCATACATGTATATGGGGAGGTACTAGCTCCAACTCGGTTTTACAGTGAAAACTGCAGGAACTTCAAAACGATACTAGGAAACAGACTGAGAAAACAGAGTAAAAGTTTCCCTGCAACACGTTATTTTTACTAGATGAACGAACGTCTCTCTTCATGCTCAGTTCTGAGAGATAAGTGTGTGTGAATGCCGTCCTTCACCTAGATTGTTGGGAACACAAAGTTCCTTTTCAGTTGCAAACTACACTGCATACATATATATGGGGAGGTACTAGCTCCAACTCTGTTTCACAGTGAAAACTGCAGGAACTTCCAACCGGCACTAGGAAACAGACTGAGAAACCAGAGTAAAAGTTTCCCATACAACCCGTTCCATTTTTGCTAGATGAACGAACGTCTCACGACTTGCTCAGTTCTGAGAGATAAATGTGTGTGAAAGCCTAACTTCACCTAGATTGTTGGGAACACAAAGTTCCTTTTCAGTTGCAAACTACACTCCATATATATATATGGGTATGTACTAGCTCCAACTAGGTTTTACAGTGAAAACTGCAGGAACTTCAAACCAGAACTAGGAAACAGTCTGAGAAACCAGAGTAAAAGTTTCCCCTGCAAATCGTTTCCTTTGTGCTAGATGAACGAACGTCTTTCCACTTGCTCAGTTCTGAGAGATAATTGCGTGTGAAAGCCGCCCTTCAAATAGATTGTTGGGAACACCAATTTCCTTTTCAGTTGCAATCTACAAACCATACATATATATGGGTAGGTACTAGCTCAAAATAGGTTTTACAGTGAAAACTGCAGGAAATTCAAACCGGCACTTGGAAACATACTGAGGACCCAGAGTAAACGTTTCCCCTGCAAATTGTTTCCTTTGTGCTAGATGAACGAACGTCTCTCCACATGCTCAGTTCTGACAGATAAGTGTGTGTGAAAGCCGTCCTTCACCTAGATTGTTGGGAACACAAAGGTACTTTTAGGTTGCAAACTACAATCCATACATATATATGGTGAGGTACAAGCTCCAACTCGATTTTACAGTGAAAACTGCAGGAACTTCAAACTGGCCCTAGGAAACAGACTGAGAAACCAGAGAAAAAGTTTCCCTTAAACTCGTATTCCTTTTTGCTAGATGAACGAACGTCTCTCCACATGCTCAGTTCTTAGAGATACGTGTTTGTGAAACCCGTCCTTTACCTAGATTGTTGGGAACACAAAGTTCCTTTTCAGTTGCAAACTACAATCCGTACATATATATGAGGAGGTACTAGCTCCAACTCGGTTTTACAGTGAAAACTGCAGGAACTTCAAACCGGCACTAGGAAACAGACTGAGAAACCAGAGTAAAAGTTTCCCTGCAAATCGTTTCCTTTTTACTAGATGAACGAACGTCTCTCCTCATGCTCAGTTCTGAGAGATAAGTGTGTGTGAAAGCCGTCCTTCACCTAGATTTTTGGGAACACAAAGTTCCTTTTCAGTTGCAAACTACACTCCATACATATATATGGGGAAGTACTAGCTCCAAGTCAGTTTTACAGTGAAAACTCCAGGAACTTCAAACCGGCACTAGGAAACAGACTGAGAAACCAGAGTAAAAGTTTCCCCTGCAACCCGTTCCCTTTGTGCTAGATGAATGAACGTCTCTCCACATGCTCAGTTCTGAGAGATACGTGTGTGTGAAACCCATCCTTCACCTAGATTGTTGGGAACACAAAGTTCCTTTTCAGTTGCAAACTACACTCCATACATATATATGGGGAGGTACTAGATCCAACTCGATTTTACAGTGAAAACTGCAGGAGATTCAAGCTGGCCCTAGGAAACTGAATGAGAAACCAGAGTAAAAGTTTCCCCTGCAACCCGTTCCCTTTGTGCTAGATGAACGAACGTCTCTCCACTTGCTCAGTTCTGAGAGATAAGTGTGTGTGAAACCCGACCTTCACCTAGATTGTTGGGAACACAAAGTTCCTTTTCAGTTGCAAACTACAATCCATACATATATATGGGGCGGTACTAGCTCCAAATCGGTTTTACAGTGAACACTGCAGGAACATCAAATCGACACTAGGAAACAGACTGAGAAAACAGAGGAAAAGTTTCCCCTGCAAATCGTTTCCTTTGTGCTAGATGAACGAACGTCTCTCCACATGCTCAGTTCAGAGAGATAACTGTGTGTGAAAGCCGTCCTTCACCTAGATTGTTGGGAACACAAAGTTCCTTTTCAGTTGCAAACTACACTCCATACATGTATATGGGGAGGTACTAGCTCCAACTCGGTTTTACAGTGAAAACTTCAGGAACTTCAAAACGATACTAGGAAACAGACTGAGAAAAAAGAGTAAAAGTTTCCCTGCAACTCGTTTCCTTTTTACTAGATGAACGAACGTCTCTCCTCATGCTCAGTTCTGAGAGATAAGTGTGTGTGAAAGCCGTTCTTCGCCTAGATTTTTGGGAACACAAAGTTCCTTTTCAGTTGCAAACTACACTCCATACATATATATGGGGAAGTACTAGCTCCAACTCAGTTTTACAGTGAAAACTGCAGGAACTTCAAACCGGCACTAAGAAACAGACTGAGAAACCAGAGTAAAAGTTTCCCCTGCAACCCGTTCCCTTTGTGCTAGATGAACGAACGTCTCTCCACATGCTCAGATCTGAGAGATACGTGTGTGTGAAACCCATCCTTCACCTAGATTGTTGGGAACACAAAGTTCCTTTTCAGTTGCAAACTACACTCCATACATATATATGGGGAGTTACTAGATCCAACTGGATTTTACAGTGAAAACTGCAGGAGCTTCAAACTGGCCCTAGGAAACTGAATGAGAAACCAGAGTAAAAGTTTCCCCTGCAACCCGTTCCCTTTGTGCTAGATGAACGAACGTCTCTCCACTTGCTCAGATCTGAGAGAAAAGTGTGTGTGAAAGCCGTCCTTCACCTAGATTGTTGGGAACACAAAGTTCCTTTTCAGTTGCAAACTACACTCCATACATATATATGGGGAGGTACCAGCTCCAACTCAGTTTTACAGTGAAAACTCCAGGAACATCAAACCGGCACTAGGAAACAGACTGAGAATCCAGAGTAAAAGTTTCTCCTGCAACCCGTTCCCTTTGTGCTAGATGAACGAACGTCTCTCCACATGCTCAGTTCTGAGAGATACGTGTGTGTGAAACCCGTCCTTCACCTAGATTGTTGAGAACACAAAGTTCCTTTTCAGTTGCAAACTACACTCCATACATATATATGGGGATGTACTAGTTCCAACTCGGTTTTACTGTGAAAACTGCAGGAACTTCAAACTGGCACTAGGAAACAGACAGATAAACCAGAGTAAAAGTTTCCCCTGCAATTCGTTTCATTGTGCTAGATGAACGAACGTCTCTCCACATGCTCAGTTCTGAGAGATAAGTGTGTGGGAAAGCAGTCCTTCACCTAGATTGTGGGAACACAAAGTTCCTTTTCAGTTGCAAACTTCACTCCTTACATATATATGGAGAGTTACTAGATCCAACACGGTTTTACAGTAAAAACTGCAGGAACTTAAAACCGGCACTAGGAAACAGACTGAGAATCCAGAGTAAAAGTTTCCCCTGCAACCCGTTCCCTTTGTGCTAGATGAACGAAATTCTCTCCACTTGCTCAGTTCTGAGAGATAAGTGTGTGTGAAAGCCGTCCTTCACCTAGATTGTTGGGAACACAAAGTTCCTTTTCAGTAGCAAACTACACTCCATATATATACATGGGGAGGTACTAGCTCCACATCGGTTTTACAGTTAAAACTGCAGGAACTTCAAACCGGCACTAGGAAACAGACTGAGAAACCAGAGTAAAAGTTTCCCCTGCAACCCATTCCCTTTGTGCTAAATGAACGAACGTCTCCCACATGCTCAGTTCTGAGAGATAAGTGTGTGTGAAAGCCGTCCTTCACCTAGATTGTTGGGAACACAAAGTTCCTTTTCGGTTGCAAACTACACTCCTTACATATATATGGGGAGGTACAAGCTCCAACTCGGTTTTACAGTGAAAACTGCAGGTACTTCAAACCGGCACTAAGAAACAGACTGAGAAACCAGAGTAAAAGTTTCCCTGCCACTCGTTTCCTTTTTGCTAGATGAACGAACGTCTCTCCACATGCTCAGTTCTGAGAGATAAGTGTGTGTGAAAGCCGTCCTTAACCTAGATTGTTGGGAACACAAAGTTCCTTTTCATTTGCAAACTACACTCCATACATATATATGGAGAGGTACTAGCTCCAACTCAGTTTTACAGTGAAAACTGCAGGAATTTCAAAACGACACTAGGAAACAGACTGAGAAACCAGAGTAAAAGTTTCCCATGCAAACCGTTCCCTTTGTGCTAGATGAACGAACTTCTCTCCACTTGCTCAGTTCTGAGAGATAAGGGTGTGTGAAAGCCGTCCTTCACCTAGATTGTTGGGAACACTAAGTTCCTATTCAGTAGCAAACTACACTCCATATATATATATGGGGAGGTACTAGCTCCAACTCGGTATTACAGTTAAAACTGCAGGAACTTCAAACCGGCACTAGGAAACAGACTGAGAAACCAGAGTAAAAGTTTCCCCTGCAAACCGTTCCCTTTGTGCTAAATGAACGAACGTCTCCCCACATGCTCAGTACTGAGAGATATGTGTGTGTGAAAGCCGTCCTTCACCTAGATTGTTGGGAACACAAAGTTCCTTTTCAGTTGCAAACTACACTCCTTACATATATATGGGGAGGTACAAGCTCCAACTCGGTTTTACAGTGAAAAGTGCAGGTACATCAAAACGGCACTAGGAAACAGACTGAGAAACCAGAGTAAAAGTTTCCCATGCAAACCGTTCCCTTTGTGCTAGATGAACGAACGTCTCTCCACTTGCTCAGTTCTGAGAGATAAGTGTGTGTGAAAGCCATCCTTCACCTAGATTGTTGGGAACACAAAGTTCCTTTTCAGTTGCAAACTACACTCCATACATATATATGGGGAGGTACTAACTCCAACTCAGTTTTACAGTGAAAACCCCAGGAACATCAAACCGGCACTAGGAAACAGACTGAGAAACCAGAGTAAAAGTTTCCCCTACAACCAGTTCCCTTTGTGCTAGATGAACGAACATCTCTCCAAATGCTCAGTTCTGAGAGATACGTGTGTGTAAAACCCGTCCTTCACCTAGATTGTTGAGAACACAAAGTTCCTTTTCAGTTGCAAACTACAATCCATACATATATATGGGGATGTACTAGTTCCAACTCGGTTTTACAGTGAAAACTGCAGGAACTTCAAACTGGCACAAGGAAACAGACAGATAAACCAGAGTAAAAGTTTCCCCTGCAATTCGTTTCTTTGTGCTAGATGAACGAACGTCTCTCCACATGCTCAGTTCTGAGAGATAAGTGTGTGGGAAAGCAGTCCTTCACCTAGCTTTTTGAGAACACAAAGTTCCTTTTAAGTTGCAAACTACATTCCATACATATATATGGAGAGGTACTAGCTCCAACTCAGTTTTACAGTGAAAACTGCAGGTACTTCAAACCGGCACTAGGAAACAGACTGAGAAACCAGAGTAAAAGTTTCCCTGCCACTCGTTTCCTTTTTGCTAGATGAACGAACGTCTCTCCACATGCTCAGTTCTGAGAGATTAGTGTGTGTGAAAGCCGTCCTTAACCTAGATTGTTGGGAACACAAAGTTCCTTTTCAGTTGCAAACTACACTCCATACATATATATGGAGAGGTACTAGCTCCAACTCAGTTTTACAGTGAAAACTGAAGGAATTTCAAACCGACACTAGGAAACAGACTGAGAAACCAGAGTAAAAGTTTCCCATGCAAACCGTTCCCTTTGTGCTAGATGAACGAACTTCTCTCCACTTGCTCAGTTCTGAGAGATAAGGGTGTGTGAAAGCCGTCCTTCACCTAGATTGTTGGGAACAAAAAGTCCCTTTTCATTTGCAAACTAAACTCCATACATATATATGGGGAGGTACTTGATCCAACTCGATTTTACAGTGAAAACTGCAGGAATTTCAAACTGGCCCTAGGAAACAGACTGAGAATACAGAGTAATAGTTTCCCCTGCAAAACGTTCCCTTTGTGCTAGATGAACGAACGTCTCTCCACATGCTCAGTTCTGAGAGATAAGTGTGTGTGAAAGCCGTCCTTCACCTAGATTGTTGGGAACACAAAGTTCCTTTTCAGTTGCAAACTACTCTCCATATATATAAATGGGGAGGTACTAGCTCCAACTCGGTTTTACTGTGAAAACTGCAGGAACTTCAAACCGGCACTAGGAAACAGACTGAGAAACCAGAGTAAAAGTTTCCCCTGCAACCCGTTCCCTTTGTGCTAGATGAACGAACGTCTCTCCACATGCTCAGATCTGAGAGATACGTGTGTGTGAAACCCATCCTTCACCTAGATTGTTGGGAACACAAAGTTCCTTTTCAGTTGCAAACTACACTCCATACATATATATATGGAGTTACTAGATCCAACTCGATTTTACAGTGAAAACTGCAGGAGCTTCAAACTGGCCCTAGGAAACTGAATGAGAAACCAGAGTAAAAGTTTCCCCTGCAACCCGTTCCCTTTGTGCTAGATGAACGAACGTCTCTCCACATGCTCAGTTCTGAGAGATACGTGTGTGTGAAACCCGACCTTCACCTAGATTGTGGGAACACAAAGTTCCTTTTCAGTTTCAAACTACACTCCATAAATATATATGGGGATGTACTAGTTCCAACTCGGTTTTACTGTGAAAACTGCAGGAACTTCAAACTGGCACTAGGAAACAGACAGATAAACCAGAGTAAAAGTTTCCCCTGCAATTCGTTTCTTTGTGCTAGATGAACGAACGTCTCTCCACATGCTCAGTTCTGAGAGATAAGTGTGTGTGAAAGCCGTCCTTCACCTAGATTGTTGGGAACACAAAGTTCCTTTTCAGTAGCAAACTACACTCCATATATATATATGGGGATGTACTAGCTCCAACTCGGGTTTACAGTTAAAACTGCAGGAACTTCAAACCGGCACTAGGAAACAGACTGAGAAACCAGAGTAAAAGTTTCCCCTGCAACCCATTCCCTTTGTGCTAAATGAACGAACGTCTCCCACGTGCTCAGTTCTGAGAGATAAGTGTGTGTGAAAGCCGTCCTTCACCTAGATTGTTGGGAACACAAAGTTCCTTTTCGGTTGCAAACTACACTCCTTACATATATATGGGGAGGTACAAGCTCCAACTCGGTTTTACAGTGAAAACTGCAGGTACTTCAAACCGGCACTAGGAAACAGACTGAGAAACCAGAGTAAAAGTTTCCCTGCCACTCGTTTCTTTTGCTAGATGAACGAACGTCTCTCCACATGCTCAGTTCTGAGAGATAAGTGTGTGTGAAAGCCGTCCTTAACCTAGATTGTTGGGAACACAAAGATCCTTTTCAGTTGCAAACTACACTCCATACATATATATGGAGAGGTACTAGCTCCAACTCAGTTTTACAGTGAAAACTGCAGGAATTTCAAACCGACACTAGGAAACAGACTGAGAAACCAGAGTAAAAGTTTCCCATGCAAACCGTTCCCTTTGTGCTAGATGAACGAACTTCTCTCCACTTGCTCAGTTCTGAGAGATAAGGGTGTGTGAAAGCCGTCCTTCACCTAGATTGTTGGGAACACAAAGTTCCTATTCAGTAGCAAACTACACTCCATATATATATATGGGGAGGTACTAGCTCCAACTCGGTATTACAGTTAAAACTGCAGGAACTTCAAACCGGCACTAGGAAACAGAATGAGAAACCAGAGTAAAAGTTTCCACTGCAAACCGTTCCCTTTGTTCTAAATGAACGAACGTCTCCCCACATGCTCAGTTCTGAGAGATATGTGTGTGTGAAAGCCGTCCTTCACCTTGATTGTTGGGAACATAAAGTTCCTTTTCAGCTGCAAACTACACTCCTTACATATATATGGGGATGTACAAGCTCCAACTCGGTTTTACAGTGAAAACTGCAGGTACATCAAAACGACACTAGGAAACAGACTGAGAAACCAGAGTAAAAGTTTCCCCTGCAACGGGTTCCCTTTGTGCTAGATGAACGAACGTCTCTCCACTTGCTCAGTTCTGAGAGATAAGTGTGTGTGAAAGCCGTCCTTCACCTTGATTGTTGGGAACACAAAGTTCCTTTTCAGTTGCAAACTACACTCCATACATATATATGGGGAGGTACTAACTCCAACTCAGTTTTACAGTGAAAACCCCAGGAACATCAAACCGGCACTAGGAAACAGACTGAGAAACCAGAGTAAAAGTTTCCCCTACAACCCGTTCCCTTTGTGCTAAATGAACGAACGTCTCCCCACATGCTCAGTTCTGAGAGATATGTGTGTGTGAAAGCCGTCCTTCACCTAGATTGTTGGGAACACAAAGTTCCTTTTCAGTTGCAAACTACACTCCTTACATATATATGGGGAGGTACAAGCTCCAACTCGGTTTTACAGTGAAAACTGCAGGTACATCAAAACGGCACTAGGAAACAGACTGAGAAACCAGAGTAAAAGTTTCCCCTGCAACGGGTTCCCTTTGTGCTAGATGAACGAACGTCTCTCCACTTGCTCAATTCTGAGAGATAAGTGTGTGTGAAAGCCGTCCTTAACCTAGATTGTTGGGAACACAAAGTTCCTTTTCAGTTGCAAACTACACTCCATACATATATATGGGGAGTTAATAGATCCAACTCGATTTTACAGTGAAAACTGCAGGAGCTTCAAACTGGCCCTAGGAAACTGAATGAGAAACCAGAGTAAAAGTTTCCCCTGCAACCCGTTCCCTTTGTGCTAGATGAACGAACGTCTCTCCACTTGCTCAGATCTGAGAGATAAGTGTGTGTGAAAGCCGTCCTTCACCTAGATTGTTGGGAACACAAAGTTCCTTTTCAGTTGAAAACTACACTCCATACATACATATGGGGAGGTACCAGCTCCAACTCAGTTTTACAGTTAAAACTGCAGGAACTTCCAACCGGCACTAGGAAACAGACTGAGAATCCAGAGTAAAAGTTTCCCCTGCAACCCGTTCCCTTTGTGCTAGATGAACGAAATTCTCTCCACATGCTCAGTTCTGAGAGTTAAGTGTGTGTGAAAGCCGTCCTTCACCTAGATTGTTGGGAACACAAAGTTCCTTTTCAGTAGCAAACTACACTCCATATATATATATGGGGAGGTACAAGCTCCACATCGGTTTTACAGTTAAAACTGCAGGAACTTCAAACCGGCACTAGGAAACAGACTGAGAAACCAGAGTAAAAGTTTCCCATGCAAACCGTTCCCTTTGTGCTAGATGAACGAACTTCTCTCCACTTGCTCAGTTCTGAGAGATAAGTGTGTGTGAAAGCCGTCCTTCACCTAGATTGTTGGGAACACAAAGTTCCTATTCAGTAGCAAACTACACTCCATATATATATGTGGGGAGGTACTAGCTCCAACTCGGTTTTACAGTTAAAACTGCAGGAACTTCAAACCGGCACTAGGAAACAGACTGAGAAACCAGAGTAAAAGTTTCCCCTGCAACCCATTCCCTTTGTGCTAAATGAACGAACGTCTCCCACGTGCTCAGTTCTGAGAGATAAGTGTGTGTGAAAGCCGTCCTTCACCTAGATTGTTGGGAACACAAAGTTCCTTTTCGGTTGCAAACTACACTCCTTACATATATATGGGGAGGTACAAGCTCCAACTCGGTTTTACAGTGAAAACTGCAGGTACTTCAAACCGGCACTAGGAAACAGACTGAGAAACCAGAGTAAAAGTTTCCCTGCCACTCGTTTCTTTTGCTAGATGAACGAACGTCTCTCCACATGCTCAGTTCTGAGAGATAAGTGTGTGTGAAAGCCGTCCTTAACCTAGATTGTTGGGAACACAAAGATCCTTTTCAGTTGCAAACTACACTCCATACATATATATGGAGAGGTACTAGCTCCAACTCAGTTTTACAGTGAAAACTGCAGGAATTTCAAACCGACACTAGGAAACAGACTGAGAAACCAGAGTAAAAGTTTCCCATGCAAACCGTTCCCTTTGTGCTAGATGAACGAACTTCTCTCCACTTGCTCAGTTCTGAGAGATAAGGGTGTGTGAAAGCCGTCCTTCACCTAGATTGTTGGGAACACAAAGTTCCTATTCAGTAGCAAACTACACTCCATATATATATATGGGGAGGTACTAGCTCCAACTCGGTATTACAGTTAAAACTGCAGGAACTTCAAACCGGCACTAGGAAACAGAATGAGAAACCAGAGTAAAAGTTTCCACTGCAAACCGTTCCCTTTGTTCTAAATGAACGAACGTCTCCCCACATGCTCAGTTCTGAGAGATATGTGTGTGTGAAAGCCGTCCTTCACCTTGATTGTTGGGAACATAAAGTTCCTTTTCAGCTGCAAACTACACTCCTTACATATATATGGGGATGTACAAGCTCCAACTCGGTTTTACAGTGAAAACTGCAGGTACATCAAAACGACACTAGGAAACAGACTGAGAAACCAGAGTAAAAGTTTCCCCTGCAACGGGTTCCCTTTGTGCTAGATGAACGAACGTCTCTCCACTTGCTCAGTTCTGAGAGATAAGTGTGTGTGAAAGCCGTCCTTCACCTTGATTGTTGGGAACACAAAGTTCCTTTTCAGTTGCAAACTACACTCCATACATATATATGGGGAGGTACTAACTCCAACTCAGTTTTACAGTGAAAACCCCAGGAACATCAAACCGGCACTAGGAAACAGACTGAGAAACCAGAGTAAAAGTTTCCCCTACAACCCGTTCCCTTTGTGCTAAATGAACGAACGTCTCCCCACATGCTCAGTTCTGAGAGATATGTGTGTGTGAAAGCCGTCCTTCACCTAGATTGTTGGGAACACAAAGTTCCTTTTCAGTTGCAAACTACACTCCTTACATATATATGGGGAGGTACAAGCTCCAACTCGGTTTTACAGTGAAAACTGCAGGTACATCAAAACGGCACTAGGAAACAGACTGAGAAACCAGAGTAAAAGTTTCCCCTGCAACGGGTTCCCTTTGTGCTAGATGAACGAACGTCTCTCCACTTGCTCAATTCTGAGAGATAAGTGTGTGTGAAAGCCGTCCTTAACCTAGATTGTTGGGAACACAAAGTTCCTTTTCAGTTGCAAACTACACTCCATACATATATATGGGGAGTTAATAGATCCAACTCGATTTTACAGTGAAAACTGCAGGAGCTTCAAACTGGCCCTAGGAAACTGAATGAGAAACCAGAGTAAAAGTTTCCCCTGCAACCCGTTCCCTTTGTGCTAGATGAACGAACGTCTCTCCACTTGCTCAGATCTGAGAGATAAGTGTGTGTGAAAGCCGTCCTTCACCTAGATTGTTGGGAACACAAAGTTCCTTTTCAGTTGAAAACTACACTCCATACATACATATGGGGAGGTACCAGCTCCAACTCAGTTTTACAGTTAAAACTGCAGGAACTTCCAACCGGCACTAGGAAACAGACTGAGAATCCAGAGTAAAAGTTTCCCCTGCAACCCGTTCCCTTTGTGCTAGATGAACGAAATTCTCTCCACATGCTCAGTTCTGAGAGTTAAGTGTGTGTGAAAGCCGTCCTTCACCTAGATTGTTGGGAACACAAAGTTCCTTTTCAGTAGCAAACTACACTCCATATATATATATATGGGGAGGTACAAGCTCCACATCGGTTTTACAGTTAAAACTGCAGGAACTTCAAACCGGCACTAGGAAACAGACTGAGAAACCAGAGTAAAAGTTTCCCATGCAAACCGTTCCCTTTGTGCTAGATGAACGAACTTCTCTCCACTTGCTCAGTTCTGAGAGATAAGTGTGTGTGAAAGCCGTCCTTCACCTAGATTGTTGGGAACACAAAGTTCCTATTCAGTAGCAAACTACACTCCATATATATATGTGGGGAGGTACTAGCTCCAACTCGGTTTTACAGTTAAAACTGCAGGAACTTCAAACCGGCACTAGGAAACAGACTGAGAAACCAGAGTAAAAGTTTCCCCTGCAACCCATTCCCTTTGTGCTAAATGAACGAACGTCTCCCACGTGCTCAGTTCTGAGAGATAAGTGTGTGTGAAAGCCGTCCTTCACCTAGATTGTTGGGAACACAAAGTTCCTTTTCGGTTGCAAACTACACTCCTTACATATATATGGGGAGGTACAAGCTCCAACTCGGTTTTACAGTGAAAACTGCAGGTACTTCAAACCGGCACTAGGAAACAGACTGAGAAACCAGAGTAAAAGTTTCCCCTGCAAACCGTTCCCTTTGTGCTAAATGAACGAACGTCTCCACACATGCTCAGTACTGAGAGATATGTGTGTGTGAAAGCCGTCCTTCACCTAGATTGTTGGGAACACAAAGTTCCTTTTCAGTTGCAAACTACACTCCTTACATATATATGGGGAGGTACAAGCTCCAACTCGGTTTTACAGTGAAAAGTGCAGGTACATCAAAACGGCACTAGGAAACAGTCTGAGAAACCAGAGTAAAAGTTTCCCATGCAAACCGTTCCCTTTGTGCTAGATGAACGAACGTCTCTCCACTTGCTCAGTTCTGAGAGATAAGTGTGTGTGAAAGCCATCCTTCACCTAGATTGTTGGGAACACAAAGTTCCTTTTCAGTTGCAAACTACACTCCATACATATATATGGGGAGGTACTAACTCCAACTCAGTTTTACAGTGAAAACCCCAGGAACATCAAACCGGCACTAGGAAACAGACTGAGAAACCAGAGTAAAAGTTTCCCCTACAACCCGTTCCCTTTGTGCTAGATGAACGAACATCTCTCCAAATGCTCAGTTCTGAGAGATACGTGTGTGTAAAACCCGTCCTTCACCTAGATTGTTGAGAACACAAAGTTCCTTTTCAGTTGCAAACTACAATCCATACATATATATGGGGATGTACTAGTTCCAACTCGGTTTTACAGTGAAAACTGCAGGAACTTCAAACTGGCACAAGGAAACAGACAGATAAACCAGAGTAAAAGTTTCCCCTGCAATTCGTTTCTTTGTGCTAGATGAACGAACGTCTCTCCACATGCTCAGTTCTGAGAGATAAGTGTGTGGGAAAGCAGTCCTTCACCTAGCTTGTTGAGAACACAAAGTTCCTTTTAAGTTGCAAACTACATTCCATACATATATATGGAGAGGTACTAGCTCCAACTCAGTTTTACAGTGAAAACTGCAGGTACTTCAAACCGGCACTAGGAAACAGACTGAGAAACCAGAGTAAAAGTTTCCCTGCCACTCGTTTCCTTTTTGCTAGATGAACGAACGTCTCTCCACATGCTCAGTTCTGAGAGATTAGTGTGTGTGAAAGCCGTCCTTAACCTAGATTGTTGGGAACACAAAGTTCCTTTTCAGTTGCAAACTACACTCCATACATATATATGGAGAGGTACTAGCTCCAACTCAGTTTTACAGTGAAAACTGAAGGAATTTCAAACCGACACTAGGAAACAGACTGAGAAACCAGAGTAAAAGTTTCCCATGCAAACCGTTCCCTTTGTGCTAGATGAACGAACTTCTCTCCACTTGCTCAGTTCTGAGAGATAAGGGTGTGTGAAAGCCGTCCTTCACCTAGATTGTTGGGAACAAAAAGTCCCTTTTCATTTGCAAACTAAACTCCATACATATATATGGGGAGGTACTTGATCCAACTCGATTTTACAGTGAAAACTGCAGGAATTTCAAACTGGCCCTAGGAAACAGACTGAGAATACAGAGTAATAGTTTCCCCTGCAAAACGTTCCCTTTGTGCTAGATGAACGAACGTCTCTCCACATGCTCAGTTCTGAGAGATAAGTGTGTGTGAAAGCCGTCCTTCACCTAGATTGTTGGGAACACAAAGTTCCTTTTCAGTTGCAAACTACTCTCCATATATATAAATGCTGAGGTACTAGCTCCAACTCGGTTTTACTGTGAAAACTGCAGGAACTTCAAACCGGCACTAGGAAACAGACTGAGAAACCAGAGTAAAAGTTTCCCTTAATCTCGTATTCCTTTTTGCTAGATGAAGGAACGTCTCTCCACATGCTCAGTTCTGAGAGATACGTGTGTGTGAAACCCGTCCTTCACCTAGATTGTGGGAACACAAAGTTCCTTTTCAGTTTCAAACTACACTCCATACATATATATGGGGATGTACTAGTTCCAACTCGGTTTTACTGTGAAAACTGCAGGAACTTCAAACTGGCACTAGGAAACAGACAGATAAACCAGAGTAAAAGTTTCCCCTGCAATTCGTTTCTTTGTGCTAGATGAACGAACGTCTCTCCACATGCTCAGTTCTGAGAGATAAGTGTGTGTGAAAGCCGTCCTTCACCTAGATTGTTGGGAACACAAAGTTCCTTTTCAGTAGCAAACTACACTCCATATATATATATGGGGAGGTACTAGCTCCAACTCGGCTTTACAGTTAAAACTGCAGGAACTTCAAACCGGCACTAGGAAACAGACTGAGAAACCAGAGTAAAAGTTTCCCCTGCAACCCATTCCCTTTGTGCTAAATGAACGAACGTCTCCCACGTGCTCAGTTCTGAGAGATAAGTGTGTGTGAAAGCCGTCCTTCACCTAGATTGTTGGGAACACAAAGTTCCTTTTCGGTTGCAAACTACACTCCTTACATATATATGGGGAGGTACAAGCTCCAACTCGGTTTTACAGTGAAAACTGCAGGTACTTCAAACCGGCACTAGGAAACAGACTGAGAAACCAGAGTAAAAGTTTCCCTGCCACTCGTTTCCTTTTTGCTAGATGAACGAACGTCTCTCCACATGCTCAGTTCTGAGAGATAAGTGTGTGTGAAAGCCGTCCTTAACCTAGATTGTTGGGAACACAAAGTTCCTTTTCAGTTGCAAACTACACTCCATACATATATATGGAGAGGTACTAGCTCCAACTCAGTTTTACAGTGAAAACTGCAGGAATTTCAAACCGACACTAGGAAACAGACTGAGAAACCAGAGTAAAAGTTTCCCATGCAAACCGTTCCCTTTGTGCTAGATGAACGAACTTCTCTCCACTTGCTCAGTTCTGAGAGATAAGGGTGTGTGAAAGCCGTCCTTCACCTAGATTGTTGGGAACACAAAGTTCCTATTCAGTAGCAAACTACACTCCATATATATATATGGGGAGGTACTAGCTCCAACTCGGTATTACAGTTAAAACTGCAGGAACTTCAAACCGGCACTAGGAAACAGAATGAGAAACCAGAGTAAAAGTTTCCACTGCAAACCGTTCCCTTTGTTCTAAATGAACGAACGTCTCCCCACATGCTCAGTTCTGAGAGATATGTGTGTGTGAAAGCCGTCCTTCACCTTGATTGTTGGGAACACAAAGTTCCTTTTCAGCTGCAAACTACACTCCTTACATATATATGGGGAGGTACAAGCTCCAACTCGGTTTTACAGTGAAAACTGCAGGTACATCAAAACGACACTAGGAAACAGACTGAGAAACCAGAGTAAAAGTTTCCCCTGCAACGGGTTCCCTTTGTGCTAGATGAACGAACGTCTCTCCACTTGCTCAGTTCTGAGAGATAAGTGTGTGTGAAAGCCGTCCTTCACCTTGATTGTTGGGAACACAAAGTTCCTTTTCAGTTGCAAACTACACTCCATACATATATATGGGGAGGTACTAACTCCAACTCAGTTTTACAGTGAAAACCCCAGGAACATCAAACCGGCACTAGGAAACAGACTGAGAAACCAGAGTAAAAGTTTCCCCTACAACCCGTTCCCTTTGTGCTAAATGAACGAACGTCTCCCCACATGCTCAGTTCTGAGAGATATGTGTGTGTGAAAGCCGTCCTTCACCTAGATTGTTGGGAACACAAAGTTCCTTTTCAGTTGCAAACTACACTCCTTACATATATATGGGGAGGTACAAGCTCCAACTCGGTTTTACAGTGAAAACTGCAGGTACATCAAAACGGCACTAGGAAACAGACTGAGAAACCAGAGTAAAAGTTTCCCCTGCAACGGGTTCCCTTTGTGCTATATGAACGAACGTCTCTCCACTTGCTCAATTCTGAGAGATAAGTGTGTGTGAAAGCCGTCCTTAACCTAGATTGTTGGGAACACAAAGTTCCTTTTCAGTTGCAAACTACACTCCATACATATATATGGGGAGGTACTAACTCCAACTCAGTTTTACAGTGAAAACTCCAGGAACATCAAACCGGCACTAGGAAACAGACTGAGAAACCAGAGTAAAAGTTTCCCCTACAACCCGTTCCCTTTGTGCTAGATGAACGAACATCTCTCCACATGCTCAGTTCTGAGAGATACGTGTGTGTGAAACCCGTCCTTCACCTAGATTGTTGAGAACACAAAGTTCCTTTTCAGTTGCACACTACACTCCATACATATATATGGGGATGTACTAGTTCCAACTCGGTTTTACAGTGAAAACTGCAGGAACTTCAAACTGGCACTAGGAATCAGACAGATAAACCAGAGTAAAAGTTTCCCCTGCAATTCGTTTCTTTGTGCTAGATGAACGAACGTCTCTCCACATGCTCAGTTCTGAGAGATAAGTGTGTGGGAAAGCAGTCCTTCACCTAGCTTGTTGAGAAAACAAAGTTCTTTTTAAGTTGCAAACTACATTCCATACATATATATGGAGAGGTACTAGCTCCAACTCAATTTTACAGTGAAAACTGCAGGAATTTCAAACCGACACTAGGAAACAGACTGAGAAACCAGAGTAAAAGTTTCCCATGCAAACCGTTCCCTTTGTGCTAGATGAACGAACTTCTCTCCACTTGCTCAGTTCTGAGAGATAAGTGTGTGTGAAAGCCGTCCTTCACCTAGATAGTTGGGAACACAAAGTTCCTATTCAGTAGCAAACTACACTCCATATATATATATGGGGTGGTACTAGCTCCAACTCGGTATTACAGTTAAAACTGCAGGAATTTCAAACTGGCAATAGGAAACAGACTGAGAAACCAGAGTAAAAGTTTCCCCTGCATACCGTTCCCTTTGTGCTAAATGAACGAACGTCTCCCCACATGCTCAATTCTGAGAGATAACTGTGTGTGAAAGCCGTCCTTCACCTAGATTGTTGGGAACACAAAGTTCCTTTTCAGTTGCAAACTACACTCCTTACATATATATGGGGAGGTACAAGCTCCAACTCGGTTTTACAGTGAAAACTGCAGGTACTTCAAACCGGCACTAGGAAACAGACTGAGAAACCAGAGTAAAAGTTTCCCCTGCAAACCGTTCCCTTTGCGCTAGATGAACGAACGTCTCTCCACTTGCTCAGTTCTGAGAGATAAGTGTGTGTGAAAGCCGTCCTTCACCTAGATTGTTGGGAACACAAAGTTCCTTTTCAGTTGCAAACTACACTCCATACATATATATGGGTAGGTACTAACTCCAACTCAGTTTTACAGTGAAAACTCCAGGAACATCAAACCGGCACTAGGAAACAGACTGAGAATCCAGAGTAAAAGTTTCCCCTGCATCCCGTTCCCTTTGTGCTAAATGAACGAACGTCTCTCCACATGCTCAGTTCTGAGAGATACGTGTGTGTGAAACCCGTCCTTCACCTAGATTGTTGAGAACACAAAGTTCCTTTTCAGTTGCAAACTACACTCCATATATATATATGGGGATGTACTAGTTCCAACTCGGTTTTACAGTGAAAACTGCAGGAACTTCAAACTGGCACTAGGAAACAGACAGATAAACCAGAGTAAAAGTTTCCCCTGCAATTCGTTTCTTTGTGCTAGATGAACGAACGTCTCTCCACATGCTCAGTTCTGAGAGATAAGTGTGTGGGAAAGCAGTCCTTCACCTAGATTGTGGGAACACAAAGTTCCTTTTCAGTTGCAAACTTCACTCCATACATATATATGGAGAGTTACTAGATCCAACACGGTTTTACAGTAAAAACTGCAGGAACTTCAAACCGGCACTAGAAAACAGACTGAGAATCCAGAGTAAAAGTTTCCCCTGCAACCCGTTCCCTTTGTGCTAGATGAACGAAATTCTCTCCACTTGCTCAGTTCTGAGAGATAAGTGTGTGTGAAAGCCGTCCTTCACCTAGATTGTTGGGAACACAAAGTTCCTTTTCAGTAGCAAACTACACTCCATATATATATATGGAGAGGTACTAGCTCCACATCAGTTTTACAGTTAAAACTGCAGGAACTTCAAACCGGCACTAGGAAACAGACTGAGAAACCAGAGTAAAAGTTTCCCCTGCAACCCATTCCCTTTGTGCTAGATGAACGAACATCTCTCCACATGCTCAGTTCTGAGAGATACGTGTGTGTGAAACCCGTCCTTCACCTAGATTGTTGAGAACACAAAGTTCCTTTTCAGTTGCAAACTACACTCCATACATATATATGGGGATGTACTAGTTCCAACTCTGTTTTACAGTGAAAACTGCAGGAACTTCAAACTGGCACTAGGAAACAGACAGATAAACCAGAGTAAAAGTTTCCCCTGCAATTCGTTTCTTTGTGCTAGATGAACGAACGTCTCTCCACATGCTCTGTTCTGAGAGATAAGTGTGTGTGAAAGCCGTCCTTCACCTAGATTGTTGGGAACACAAAGATCCTTTTCAGTTGCAAACTACACTCCTTACATATATATGGGGAGGTACAAGCTCCAACTCGGTTTTACAGTGAAAACTGCAGGTACTTCAAACCGGCACTAGGAAACAAACTGAGAAACCAGAGTAAAAGTTACCCCTGCAACCCGTTCCCTTTGTGCTAGATGAACGAACGTCTCTCCACATGCTCAGTTCTGAGAGGTAAGTGTGTGGGAAAGCAGTCCTTCACCTAGATTGTGGGAACACAAAGATCCTTTTCAGTTGCAAACTTCACTCCATACATATATATGGAGAGTTACTAGATCCAACACGGTTTTACAGTAAAAACTGCAGGAATTTCAAACCGACACTAGGAAACAGACTGAGAAACCAGAGTAAAAGTTTCCCATGCAAACCGTTCCCTTTGTGCTAGATGAACGAACTTCTCTCCACTTGCTCAGTTCTGAAAGATATGTGTGTGTGAAAGCCGTCCTTCACCTAGATTGTTGGGAACACAAAGTTCCTATTCAGTAGCAAAATACACTCCATATATATATGTGGGGAGGTACTAGCTCCAACTCGGTTTTACAGTTAAAACTGCAGGAACTTCCAACCGGCACTAGGAAACAGACTGAGAAACCAGAGTAAAAGTTTCCCCTGCAACCCATTCCCTTTGTGCTAAATGAACGAACGTCTCCCACATGCTCAGTTCTGAGAGATAAGTGTGTGTGAAAGCCGTCCTTCACCTAGATTGTTGGGAACACAAAGTTCCTTTTCGGTTGCAAACTACACTCCTTACATATATATGGGGAGGTACAAGCTCCAACTCGGTTTTACAGTGAAAACTGCAGGTACTTCAAACCGGCACTAGGAATCAGACTGAGAAACCAGAGTAAAAGTTTCCCATGCAAACCGTTCCCTTTGTGCTAGATGAACGAACTTCTCTCCACTTGCTCAGTTCTGAGAGATAAGGGTGTGTGAAAGCCGTCCTTCACCTAGATTGTTGGGAACACAAAGTTCCTATTCAGTAGCAATCTACACTCCATATATATATATGGGGAGGTACTAGCTCCAACTCGGTATTACAGTTAAAACTGCAGGAACTTCAAACCGGCACTAGGAAACAGACTGAGAAACCAGAGTAAAAGTTTCCCCTGCAAACCGTTCTCTTTGTGCTAAATGAACGAACGTCTCACCACTTGCTCAGTTCTGAGAGATTAGTGTGTGTGAAAGCCGTCCTTCACCTAGATTGTTGGGAACACAAAGTTCCTTTTCAGTTGCAAACTACACTCCATACATATATAAGGGGAGGTACTAACTCCAACTCAGTTTTACAGTGAAAACTCCAGGAACATCAAACCGGCACTAGGAAACAGACTGAGAAACCAGAGTAAAAGTTTCCCCTACAACCCGTTCCCTTTGTGCTAGATGAACGAACATCTCTCCACATGCTCAGTTCTAAGAGATACGTGTGTGTGAAACCCGTCCTTCACCTAGATTGTTGAGAAAACAAAGTTCCTTTTCAGTTGCAAACTACACTCCATACATATATATGGGGATGTACTAGTTCCAACTCGGTTTTACAGTGAAAACTGCAGGAACTTCAAACTGGCACTAGGAAACAGACAGATAAACCAGAGTAAAAGTTTCCCCTGCAATTCGTTTCTTTGTGCTAGATGAACGAACGTCTCTCCACATGCTCAGTTCTGAGAGATAAGTGTGTGGGAAAGCAGTCCTTCACCTAGCTTGTTGAGAACACAAAGTTCCTTTTAAGTTGCAAACTACATTCCATACATATATATGGAGAGGTACTAGCTCCAACTCAGTTTTACAGTGAAAACTGTAGGTACTTCAAACCGGCACTAGGAAACAAACTGAGAAACCAGAGTAAAAGTTTCCCTGCCACTCGTTTCCTTTTTGCTAGATGAACGAACGTCTCTCCACATGCTCAGTTCTGAGAGATAAGTGTGTGTGAAAGCCGTCCTTAACCTAGATTGTTGGGAACACAAAGTTCCTTTTCAGTTGCAAACTACACTCCATACATATATATGGAGAGGTACTAGCTCCAACTCAGTTTTACAGTGAAAACTGCAGGAATTTCAAACCGACACTAGGAAACAGACTGAGAAACCAGAGTAAAAGTTTCCCATGCAAACCGTTCCCTTTGTGCTAGATGAACGAACTTCTCTCCACTTGCTCAGTTCTGAGAGATATGTGTGTGTGAAAGCCGTCCTTCACCTAAATTGTTGGGAACACAAAGTTCCATTTCAGTTGCAAACTACACTCCTTACATATATATGGGGAGGTACAAGCTCCAACTCGGTTTTACAGTGAAAACTGCAGGTACATCAAAACGGCACTAGGAAACAGACTGAGAAACCAGAGTAAAAGTTTCCCCTGCAACGGGTTCCCTTTGTGCTAGATGAACGAACGTCTCTCCACTTGCTCAGTTCTGAGAGATAAGTGTTTGTGAAATCCGTCCTTCACCTTGATTGTTGGGAACACAAAATTCCTTTTCAGTTGCAAACTACACTCCATACATATATATGGGGAGGTACTAACTCCAACTCAGTTTTACAGTGAAAACCCCAGGAACATCAAACCGGCACTAGGAAACAGACTGAGAAACCAGAGTAAAAGTTTCCCCTACAACCCGTTCCCTTTGTGCTAGATGAACGAACATCTCTCCACATGCTCAGTTCTGAGAGATACTTGTGTGTGAAACCCGTCCTTCACCTAGATTGTTGAGAACACAAAGTTCCTTTTCAGTTGCAAACTACACTCCATACATATATATGGGGATGTACTAGTTCCAACTCGGTTTTACAGTGAAAACTGCAGGAACTTCAAACTGGCACTAGGAAACAGACAGATAAACCAGAGTAAAAGTTTCCCCCGCAATTCGTTTCTTTGTGCTAGATGAACGAACGTCTCTCCACATGCTCAGTTCTGAGAGATAAGTGTGTGGGAAAGCAGTCCTTCACCTAGCTTGTTGAGAACACAAAGTTCCTTTTAAGTTTCAAACTACATTCCATACATATATATGGAGAGGTACTAGCTCCAACTCAGTTTTACAGTGAAAACTGCAGGTACTTCAAACCGGCACTAGGAAACAGACTGAGAAACCAGAGTAAAAGTTTCCCTGCCACTCGTTTCCTTTTTGCTAGATGAACGAACGTCTCTCCACATGCTCAGTTCTGAGAGATTAGTGTGTGTGAAAGCCGTCCTTAACCTAGATTGTTGGGAACACAAAGTTCCTTTTCAGTTGCAAACTACACTCCATACATATATATAGAGAAGTACTAGCTCCAACTCAGTTTTACAGTGAAAACTGCAGGAATTTCAAACCGACACTAGGAAACAGACTGAGAAACCAGAGTAAAAGTTTCCCATGCAAACCGTTCCCTTTGTGCTAGATGAACGAACTTCTCTCCACTTGCTCAGTTCTGAGAGATAAGGGTGTGTGAAAGCCGTCCTTCACATAGATTGTTGGGAATACAAAGTTCCTATTCAGTAGCAAACTACACTCCATATATATATATGGGGAGGTACTAGCTCCAACTCGGTTTTACAGTTAAAACTGCAGGAACTTCAAACCGGCACTAGGAAACAGACTGAGAAACCAGAGTAAAAGTTTCCCCTGCAAACCGTTCCCTTTGTGCTAAATGAACGAACGTCTCCCCACATGCTCAGTTCTGAGAGATATGTGTGTGTGAAAGCCGTCCTTCACCTAGATTGTTGGGAACACAAAGTTCCTTTTCAGTTTCAAACTACACTCCTTACATATATATGGGGAGGTACAAGCTCCAACTCGGTTTTACAGTGAAAACTGCAGGTACATCAAAACGGCACTAGGAAACAGACTGAGAAACCAGAGTAAAAGTTTCCCCTGCAACGGGTTCCCTTTGTGCTAGATGAACGAACGTCTCTCCACTTGCTCAATTCTGAGAGATAAGTGTGTGTGAAAGCCGTCCTTAACCTAGATTGTTGGGAACACAAAGTTCCTATTCAGTAGCAAACTACATTCCATATATATATATGGGGTGGTACTAGCTCCAACTCGGTATTACAGTTAAAACTGCAGGAATTTCAAACTGGCAATAGGAAACAGACTGAGAAACCAGAGTAAAAGTTTCCCCTGCATACCGTTCCCTTTGTGCTAAATGAACGAACGTCTCCCCACATGCTCAATTCTGAGAGATAACTGTGTGTGAAAGCCGTCCTTCACCTAGATTGTTGGGAACACAAAGTTCCTTTTCAGTTGCAAACTACACTCCTTACATATATATGGGGAGGTACAAGCTCCAACTCGGTTTTACAGTGAAAACTGCAGGTACTTCAAACCGGCACTAGGAAAAAGACTGAGAAACCAGAGTAAAAGTTTCCCCTGCAACCCGTTCCCTTTGCGCTAGATGAACGAACGTCTCTCCACTTGCTCAGTTCTGAGAGATAAGTGTGTGTGAAAGCCGTCCTTCACCTAGATTGTTGGGAACACAAAGTTCCTTTTCAGTTGCAAACTACACTCCATACATATATATGTGGAGGTACTAACTCCAAAACAGTTTTACAGTGAAAACTCCAGGAACATCAAACCGGCACTAGGAAACAGACTGAGAATCCAGAGTAAAAGTTTCCCCTGCATCCCGTTCCCTTTGTGCTAGATGAACGAACGTCTCTCCACATGCTCAGTTCTGAGAGATACGTGTGTGTGAAACCCGTCCTTCACCTAGATTGTTGAGAACACAAAGTTCCTTTTCAGTTGCAAACTACACTCCATACATATATATGGGGATGTACTAGTTCCAACTCGGTTTTACAGTGAAAACTGCAGGAACTTCAAACTGGCACTAGGAAACAGACAGATAAACCAGAGTAACAGTTTCCCCCGCAATTCGTTTCTTTGTGCTAGATGAACGAACGTCTCTCCACATGCTCAGTTCTGAGAGATAAGTGTGTGGGAAAGCAGTCCTTCACCTAGCTTGTTGAGAACACAAAGTTCCTTTTAAGTTGCAAACTACATTCCATACATATATATGGAGAGGTACTAGCTCCAACTCAGTTTTACAGTGAAAACTGTAGGTACTTCAAACCGGCACTAGGAAACAGACTGAGAAACCAGAGTAAAAGTTTCCCATGCAAACCGTTCCCTTTGTGCTAGATGAACGAACTTCTCTCCACTTGCTCAGTTCTGAGAGATAAGGGTGTGTGAAAGCCGTCCTTCACCTAGATTGTTGGGAATACAAAGTTCCTATTCAGTAGCAAACTACACTCCATATATATATATGGGGAGGTACTAGCTCCAACTCGGTTTTACAGTTAAAACTGCAGGAACTTCAAACCGGCACTAGGAAACAGACTGAGAAACCAGAGTAAAAGTTTCCCCTGCAAACCGTTCCCTTTGTGCTAAATGAACGAACGTCTCCCCACATGCTCAGTTCTGAGAGATATGTGTGTGTGAAAGCCGTCCTTCACCTAGATTGTTGGGAACACAAAGTTCCTTTTCAGTTGCAAACTACACTCCTTACATATATATGGGGAGGTACAAGCTCCAACACGGTTTTACAGTGAAAAGTGCAGGTACATCAAAACGGCACTAGGAAACAGACTGAGAAACCAGAGTAAAAGTTTCCCCTGCAACGGGTTCCCTTTGTGCTAGATGAACGAACGTCTCTCCACTTGCTCAATTCTGAGAAATAAGTGTGTGTGAAAGCCGTCCTTAACCTTGATTGTTGGGAACACAAAGTTCCTTTTCAGTTGCAAACTACACTCCATACATATATATGGGTAGGTACTAACTCCAAATCAGTTTTACAGTGAAAACTCCAGGAACATCAAACCGGCACTAGGAAACAGACTGAGAAACCAGAGTAAAAGTTTCCCCTACAACCCGTTCCCTTTGTGCTAGATGAACGAACATCTCTCCACATGCTCAGTTCTGAGAGATACGTGTGTGTGAAAACCGTCCTTCACCTAGATTGTTGAGAACACAAAGTTCCTTTTCAGTTGCAAACTACACTCCATACATATATATGGGGATGTACTAGTTCCAACTCGGTTTTACAGTGAAAACTGCAGGAACTTCAAACTGGCACTAGGAAACAGACAGATAGACCAGAGTAAAAGTTTCCCCTGCAATTCGTTTCTTTGTGCTAGATGAACGAACGTCTCTCCACATGCTCAGTTCTGAGAGATAAGTGTGTGGGAAAGCAGACCTTCACCTAGCTTGTTGAGAACACAAAGTTCCTTTTAAGTTGCAAACTACATTCCATACATATATATGGAGAGGTACTAGCTCCAACTCAATTTTACAGTGAAAACTGCAGGAATTTCAAACCGACACTAGGAAACAGACTGAGAAACCAGAGTAAAAGTTTCCCATGCAAACCGTTCCCTTTGTGCTAGATGAACGAACTTCTCTCCACTTGCTCAGTTCTGAGAGATAAGTGTGTGTGAAAGCCGTCCTTCACCTAGATAGTTGGGAACACAAAGTTCCTATTCAGTAGCAAACTACACTCCATATATATATATGGGGTGGTACTAGCTCCAACTCGGTATTACAGTTAAAACTGCAGGAATTTCAAACTGGCAATAGGAAACAGACTGAGAAACCAGAGTAAAAGTTTCCCCTGCATACCGTTCCCTTTGTGCTAAATGAACGAACGTCTCCCCACATGCTCAATTCTGAGAGATAACTGTGTGTGAAAGCCGTCCTTCACCTAGATTGTTGGGAACACAAAGTTCCTTTTCAGTTGCAAACTACACTCCTTACATATATATGGGGAGGTACAAGCTCCAACTCGGTTTTACAGTGAAAACTGCAGGTACTTCAAACCGGCACTAGGAAACAGACTGAGAAACCAGAGTAAAAGTTTCCCCTGCAACCCGTTCCCTTTGCGCTAGATGAACGAACGTCTCTCCACTTGCTCAGTTCTGAGAGATAAGTGTGTGTGAAAGCCGTCCTTCACCTAGATTGTTGGGAACACAAAGTTCCTTTTCAGTTGCAAACTACACTCCATAAATATATATGGGGAGGTACTAACTCCAACTCAGTTTTACAGTGAAAACTCCAGGAACATCAAACCGGCACTAGGAAACAGACTGAGAATCCAGAGTAAAAGTTTCCCCTGCATCCCGTTCCCTTTGTGCTAGATGAACGAACGTCTCTCCACATGCTCAGTTCTGAGAGATACGTGTGTGTGAAACCCGTCCTTCACCTAGATTGTTGAGAACACAAAGTTCCTTTTCAGTTGCAAACTACACTCCATACATATATATGGGGATGTACTAGTTCCAACTCGGTTTTACAGTGAAAACTGCAGGAACTTCAAACTGGCACTAGGAAACAGACAGATAAACCAGAGTAAAAGTTTCCCCTGCAATTCGTTTCTTTGTGCTAGATGAACGAACGTCTCTCCACATGCTCAGTTCTGAGAGATAAGTGTGTGGGAAAGCAGTCCTTCACCTAGATTGTGGGAACACAAAGTTCCTTTTCAGTTGCAAACTTCACTCCATACATATATATGGAGAGTTACTAGATCCAACACGGTTTTACAGTAAAAACTGCAGGAACTTCAAACCGGCACTAGAAAACAGACTGAGAATCCAGAGTAAAAGTTTCCCCTGTAACCCGTTCCCTTTGTGCTAGATGAACGAAATTCTCTCCACTTGCTCAGTTCTGAGAGATAAGTGTGTGTGAAAGCCGTCCTTCACCTAGATTGTTGGGAACACAAAGTTCCTTTTCAGTAGCAAACTACACTCCATATATATATATGGAGAGGTACTAGCTCCACATCAGTTTTACAGTTAAAACTGCAGGAATTTCAAACCGGCACTAGGAAACAGACTGAGAAACCAGAGTAAAAGTTTCCCCTGCAACCCATTCCCTTTGTGCTAGATGAACGAACATCTCTCCACATGCTCAGTTCTGAGAGATACGTGTGTGTGAAACCCGTCCTTCACCTAGATTGTTGAGAACACAAAGTTCCTTTTCAGTTGCAAACTACACTCCATACATATATAAGGGGATGTACTAGTTCCAACTCTGTTTTACAGTGAAAACTGCAGTAACTTCAAACTGGCACTAGGAAACAGACAGATAAACCAGAGTAAAAGTTTCCCCTGCAATTCGTTTCTTTGTGCTAGATGAACGAACGTCTCTCCACATGCTCAGTTCTGAGAGATAAGTGTGTGGGAAAGCAGTCCTTCACCTAGCTTGTTGAGAACACAAAGTTCCTTTTCAGTTGCAAACTACACTCCATACATATATATGGAGAGGTACTAGCTCCAACTCAGTTTTACAGTGAAAACTGCAGGAATTTCAAACCGACACTAGGAAACAGACTGAGAAACCAGAGTAAAAGTTTCCCATGCAAACCGTTCCCTTTGTGCTAGATGAACGAACTTCTCTCAACTTGCTCAGTTCTGAGAGATAAGTGTGTGTGAAAGCCGTCCTTCACCTAGATTGTTGGGAACACAAAGATACTTTTCAGTTGCAAACTACACTCCTTACATATATATGGGGAGGTACAAGCTCCAACTCGGTTTTACAGTGAAAACTGCAGGTACTTCAAACCGGCACTAGGAAACAACCTGAGAAACCAGAGTAAAAGTTTCCCCTGCAACCCGTTCCCTTTGTGCTAGATGAACGAACGTCTCTCCACTTGCTCAGTTCTGAGAGATAAGTGTGTGTGAAAGCCGTCCTTCACCTAGATTGTTGGGAACACAAAGTTCCTTTTCAGTTGCAAACTACACTCCATACATATATATGGGGAGGTACTAACTCCAACTCAGTTTTACAGTGAAAACTCCAGGAACATCAAACCGGCACTAGGAAACAGACTGAGAATCCAGAGTAAAAGTTTCCCCTGCATCCCGTTCCCTTTGTGCTAGATGAACGAACGTCTCTCCACATGCTCAGTTCTGAGAGATACGTGTGTGTGAAACCCGTCCTTCACCTAGATTGTTGAGAACACAAAGTTCCTTTTCAGTTGCAAACTACACTCCATACATATATAAGGGGATGTACTAGTTCCAACTCGGTTTTACAGTGAAAACTGCAGGAAATTCAAACTGGCACTAGGAAACAGACAGATAAACCAGAGTAAAAGTTCCCCCTGCAATTCGTTTCTTTGTGCTAGATGAACGAACGTCTCTCCACATGCTCAGTTCTGAGAGATAAGTGTGTGGGAAAGCAGTCCTTCACCTAGATTGTGGGAACACAAAGTTCCTTTTCAGTTGCAAACTTCACTCCATACATATATATGGAGAGTTACTAGATCCAAAACGGTTTTACAGTAAAAACTGCAGGAATTTCAAACTGACACTAGGAAACAGACTGAGAAACCAGAGTAAAAGTTTCCCATGCAAACCGTTCCCTTTGTGCTAGATGAACGAACTTCTCTCCACTTGCTCAGTTCTGAAAGATATGTGTGTGTGAAAGCCGTCCTTCACCTAGATTGTTGGGAACACAAAGTTCCTATTCAGTAGCAAAATACACTCCATATATATATGTGGGGAGGTACTAGCTCCAACTCGGTTTTACAGTTAAAACTGCAGGAACTTCAAACCGGCACTAGGAAACAGACTGAGAAACCAGAGTAAAAGTTTCCCCTGCAACCCATTCCCTTTGTGCTAAATGAACGAACGTCTCCCACATGCTCAGTTCTGAGAGATAAGTGTGTGTGAAAGCCGTCCTTCACCTAGATTGTTGGGAACACAAAGTTCCTTTTCGGTTGCAAACTACACTCCTTACATATATATGGGGAGGTACAAGCTCCAACTCGGTTTTACAGTGAAAACTGCAGGTACTTCAAACCGGCACTAGGAAACAGACTGAGAAACCAGAGTAAAAGTTTCCCTGCCACTCGTTTCCTTTTTGCTAGATGAACGAACGTCTCTCCACATGCTCAGTTCTGAGAGATAAGTGTGTGTGAAAGCCGTCCTTAACCTAGATTGTTGGGAACACAAAGTTCCTTTTCAGTTGCAAACTACACTCCATACATATATATAGAGAGGTACTAGCTCCAACTCAGTTTTACAGTGAAAACTGCAGGAATTTCAAACCGACACTAGAAAACAGACTGAGAAACCAGAGTAAAAGTTTCCCATGCAAACCGTTCCCTTTGTGCTAGATGAACGAACTTCTCTCCACTTGCTCAGTTCTGAGAGATAAGGGTGTGTGAAAGCCGTCCTTCACCTAGATTGTTGGGAACACAAAGTTCCTATTCAGTAGCAAACTACACTCCATATATATATATGGGGAGGTACTAGCTCCAACTCGGTATTACAGTTAAAACTGCAGGAACTTCAAACCGGCACTAGGAAACAGACTGAGAAACCAGAGTAAAAGTTTCCCCTGCAAACCTTTCCCTTTGTGCTAAATGAACGAACGTCTCCCCACATGGTCAGTTCTGAGAGATATGTGTGTGTGAAAGCCGTCCTTCACCTAGATTGTTGGGAGCACAAAGTTCCTTTTCAGTTGCAAACTACACTCCTTACATATATATGGGGAGGTACAAGCTCCAACTCGGTTTTACAGTGAAAACTGCAGGTACATCAAAACGGCACTAGGAAACAGACTGAGAAACCAGAGTAAAAGTTTCCCCTGCAACGGGTTCCCTTTGTGCTAGATGAACGAACGTCTCTCCACTTGCTCAGTTCTGAGAGATTAGTGTGTGTGAAAGCCGTCCTTCACCTAGATTGTTGGGAACACAAAGTTCCTTTTCAGTTGCAAACTACACTCCATACATATATATGGGGAGGTACTAACTCCAACTCAGTTTTACAGTGAAAACTCCAGGAACATCAAACCGGCACTAGGAAACAGACTGAGAAACCAGAGTAAAAGTTACCCCTACAACCCGTTCCCTTTGTGCTAGATGAACGAACATCTCTCCACATGCTCAGTTCTGAGAGATACGTGTGTGTGAAACCCGTCCTTCACCTAGATAGTTGGGAACACAAAGTTCCTATTCAGTAGCAAACTACACTCCATATATATATATGGGGTGGTACTAGCTCCAACTCGGTATTACAGTTAAAACTGCAGGAATTTCATACTGGCAATAGGAAACAGACTGAGAAACCAGAGTAAAAGTTTCCCCTGCATACCGTTCCCTTTGTGCTAAATGAACGAACGTCTCCCCACATGCTCAGTTCTGAGAGATAAGTGTGTGTGAAAGCCGTCCTTCACCTAGATTGTTGGGAACACAAAGTTCCTTTTCAGTTGCAAACTACACTCCTTACATATATATGGGGAGGTACAAGCTCCAACTCGGTTTTACAGTGAAAACTGCAGGTACTTCAAACCGGCACTAGGAAACAGACTGAGAAACCAGAGTAAAAGTTTCCCCTGCAACCCGTTCCCTTTGTGCTAGATGAACGAACGTCTCTCCACTTGCTCAGTTCTGAGAGATAAGTGTGTGTGAAAGCCGTCCTTCACCTAGATTGTTGGGAACACAAAGTTCCTTTTCAGTTGCAAACTACACTCCATACATATATATGGGGAGGTACTAACTCCAACTCAGTTTTACAGTGAAAACTCCAGGAACATCAAACCGGCACTAGGAAACAGACTGAGAATCCAGAGTAAAAGTTTCCCCTGCATCCCGTTCCCTTTGTGCTAGGTGAACGAACGTCTCTCCACATGCTCAGTTCTGAGAGACACGTGTGTGTGAAACCCGTCCTTCACCTAGATTGTTGAGAACACAAAGTTCCTTTTCAGTTGCAAACTACACTCCATACATATATATGGGGATGTACTAGTTCCAACTCGGTTTTACAGTGAAAACTGCAGGAACTTCAAACCGACACTAGGAAACAGACAGATAAACCAGAGTAAAAGTTTCCCCTGCAATTCGTTTCTTTGTGCTAGATGAACGAACGTCTCTCCACATGCTAAGTTCTGAGAGATAAGTGTGTGGGAAAGCAGTCCTTCACCTAGATTGTGGGAACACAAAGTTCCTTTTCAGTTGCAAACTTCACTCCATACATATATATGGGGAGGTACTAGCTCCAACTCGGTATTACAGTTAAAACTGCAGGAACTTCAAACCGGCACTAGGAAACAGACTGAGAAACCAGAGTAAAAGTTTCCCCTGCATACCGTTCCCTTTGTGCTAAATGAACGAACGTCTCCCCACATGCTCAGTTCTGAGAGATAAGTGTGTGTGAAAGCCGTCCTTCACCTAGATTGTTGGGAACACAAAGTTCCTTTTCAGTTGCAAACTACACTCCTTACATATATATGGGGAGGTACAAGCTCCAACTCGGTTTTACAGTGAAAACTGCAGGTACTTCAAACCGGCACTAGGAAACAGACTGAGAAACCAGAGTGAAAGTTTCCCCTGCAACCCGTTCCCTTCGTGCTAGATGAACGAAATTTTCTCCACTTGCTCAGTTCTGAGAGATATGTGTGTGTGAAAGCCGTCCTTCATCTAGATTGTTGGGAACACAAAGTTCCTTTTCAGTAGCAAACTACACTCCATATATATATATGGGGAGGTACTAGCTCCACATCGGTTTTACAGTTAAAACTGCAGGAACTTCAAACCGGCACTAGGAAACAGACTGAGAAACCAGAGTAAAAGTTTCCCCTGCAACCCATTCCCTTTGTGCTAAATGAACGAACGTCTCACACATGCTCAGTTCTGAGAGATAAGTGTGTGTGAAAGCCGTCCTTCAACTAGATTGTTGGGAACACAAAGTTCCTTTTTGGTTGCAAACTACACTCTTTACATATATATGGGGAGGTACAAGCTCCAACTCGGTTTTACAGTGAAAACTGCAGGTACTTCAAACCGGCACTAGGAAACAGACTGAGAAACCAGAGTAAAAGTTTCCCCTGCAACCCGTTCCCTTTGTGCTAGATGAACGAACGTCTCTACACTTGCTCAGTTCTGAGAGATATGTGTGTGTGAAAGCCGTCCTTCACCTAGATTGTTGGGAACACAAAGTTCCTTTTCAGTTGCAAACTACACTCCATACATATATATGGGGAGGTACTAACTCCAACTCAGTTTTACAGTGAAAACTCCAGGAACATCAAACCGGCCCTAGGAAACAGACTGAGAATCCAGAGTAAAAGTTTCCCCTGCAACCCGTTCCCTTTGTGCTAGATGAACGAACGTCTCTCCACATGCTCAGTTCTGAGAGATACGTGTGTGTGAAACCCGTCCTTCACCTAGATTGTTGAGAACACAAAGTTCCTTTTCAGTTGCAAACTACACTCCATACATATATATGGGGATGTACAAGTTCCAACTCGGTTTTACAGTGAAAACTGCAGGAACTTCAAACTGGCACTAGGAAACAGACAGATAAACCAGAGTAAAAGTTTCCCATGCAATTCGTTTCTTTGTGCTAGATGAACGAACGTCTCTCCACATGCTCAGTTCTGAGAGATAAGTGTGTGGGAAAGCAGTCCTTCACCTAGATTGTGGGAACACAAAGTTCCTTTTCAGTTGCAAACTTCACTCCATACATATATATGGAGAGTTACTAGATCCAACACGGTTTTACAGTAAAAACTGCAGGAACTTCAAACCGACACTAGGAAACAGACTGAGAATCCAGAGAAAAAGTTTCCTCTGAAACCCGTTCCCTTTGTGCTAGATGAACGAAATTCTCTCCACTTGCTCAGTTCTGAGAGATAAGTGTGTGTGAAAGCCGTCCTTCACCTAGATTGTTGGGAACACAAAGTTCCTTTTCAGTAGCAAACTACACTCCATATATATGTATGGGGAGGTACTAGCTACACATCGGTTTTACAGTTAAAACTGCAGGAACTTCAAACCGGCACTAGGAAACAGACTGAGAAACCAGAGTAAAAGTTTCCCCTGCAACCCATTCCTTTTGTGCTAAATGAACGAACGTCTCCCACATGCTCAGTTCTGAGAGATAAGTGTTTGTGAAAGCCGTCCTTCACCTAGATTGTTGGGAACACAAAGTTCCTTTTCGGTTGCAAACTACAATCCTTACATATATATGGGGAGGTACAAGCTCCAACTCGGTTTTACAGTGAAAACTGCAGGTACTTCAAACCGGCACTAGGAAACAGACTGAGAAACCAGAGTAAAAGTTTCCCTGCCACTCGTTTCCTTTTTGCTAGATGAACGAACGTCTCTCCACATGCTCAGTTCTGAGAGATAAGTGTGTGTGAAAGCCGTCCTTCACATAGATTGTTGGGAACACAAAGTTCCTTTTCAGTTGCAAACTACACTCCATACATATATATGGAGAGGTACTAGCTTCAACTCAGTTTTACAGTGAAAACTGCAGGAATTTCAAACCGACACTAGGAAACAGACTGAGAAACCAGAGTAAAAGTTTCCCATGCAAACCGTTCCCTTTGTGCTAGATGAACGAACTTCTCTCCACTTGCTCAGTTCTGAGAGATAAGTGTGTGTGAAAGCCGTCCTTCACCTAGATTGTTGGGAACACAAAGTTCCTATTCAGTAGCAAACTACACTCCATATATATATATGGGGAGGTACTAGCTCCAACTCGGTTTTACAGTTAAAACTGCAGGAACTTCAAACCGGCACTAGGAAACAGACTGAGAAACCAGAGTAAAAGTTTCCACTGCAAACCGTTCCCTTTGTGCTAAATGAACGAACGTCTCCCCACATGCTCAGTTCTGAGAGATATGTGTGTGTGAAAGCCGTCCTTCACCTAGATTGTTGGGAGCACAAAGATCCTTTTCAGTTGCAAACTACACTCCTTACATATATATGGGGAGGTACAAGCTCCAACTCGGTTTTACAGTGAAAACTGCAGGTATTTCAAACCGGCACTAGGAAACAGACTGAGAAACCAGAGTAAAAGTTTCCCCTGCAACCCGTTCCCTTTGTGCTAGATGAACGAAAGTCTCTCCACTTGCTCAGTTCTGAGAGATAAGTGTGTGTGAAAGCCGTCCTTCACCTAGATTGTTGGGAACACAAAGTTCCTTTTCAGTTGCAAACTACACTCCATACATATATATGGGGAGGTACTAACTCCAACTCAGTTTTACAGTGAAAACTCCAGGAACATCAAACCGGCACTAGGAAACAGACTGAGAATCCAGAGTAAAAGTTTCCCCTGCATCCCGTTCCCTTTGTGCTAGATGAACGAACGTCTCTCCACATGCTCAGTTCTGAGAGATAAGTGTGTGT